>NC_086179.1:89030308-89333338 GCF_023053635.1 Elgaria multicarinata webbii | reverse complement strand
CATTTCATATATTCATTATAGCTAGGGATGTACATAGGGACATCTGAGAAATTCATTTTGTGGGGTGGAGTTTGGTGGGGTTTGCTTGGCTTAACCACTACCTGGATTTCATTTCAGTTCCTGTTGTGGCAAATGACTTTATCTGCAATGAATTGGGCACTGCAGTGGCTTTTCCAGGAATTTTGCACATTTTGGGAGAGGGGGAACGTTTTTCAATTTGCACAATTTTCTGAGCAATTTGCACAAAACTAACTGAATTCCTGAAAATTGCAAACGCTTCCAAAAATGCAAGAAACGTTCCTGGAGTTTGGGGAACAGCCTGAGGCTTGGCTCACGGCCAAGCTGTACACACCATGGAACTCTATCGGGCCAAAAAAGAAATAGATTTCCCTAGTTGCACGAGGAATTTGTTTCAGTTCATTTCTGATCAGGATTTATCCAGTTTGCATCTTCTGGACCGAACATAGACTTGGAAGCAATCTGCCAATGAAATTTATACATTTGCAAGCTTGCAGTGGGGTTCACAGACCTAAAAAATGTGTTCAATAGCATGCAGACTTTTCAAAAACACACACAAAAATACAATAATCAATGCATATAATTCAAATGTGCACATTTGACACATCTATACCAAGTAGGATATAACACTATGAAAGCAGCACGAAAACGGTATATGGTATGTGTCAGTGGGCCCCAACAGTTGTCAGTGCACTTCAATACTGCTATAAATCAGTCGTGTGGCTCCTGCCTTTTATATACTGCTTTCATACCACTTTCATAGAGGTATGTTCCTGCTTGGTGTAGATGAGCCCCTAGACTTCATCATAACTTAAAAGCTAAACAGGGCTGTGAAGTCATAGACACAAAAAAAGGGGCTTGCCAAGGAATAGCGTAAAATATGTATCAGATCGGTCTAATGAAGATGCCTCCTCCATTCAAGAACTTGGTAAGATGGGGACAGCCTAAAACAGCAACCTGGTACCCTCCAAATGTTTTGGACTACAGTTCCCAGCATTCCTGACTATTGATCATGCTGCCTGGGGCCAATGGGAACTAAAATCCAAAACATCTGGAGGGCACCAGGCTAGGGAAGGCTGGCCTATCAGAACATTAAAAATAGCAAAAAGAGTACAACGTCCCACCGCCCTCCCTCCTGCTCATGAAAAGCATTGGAAGGTTTGTTCATGTGGCCATAAAAGGATGATCTCTCATTGAATCTTAAAGCCCCGGCACACATTTTAGTGAAGCAGATGGTGATGGTGGAGAAAATGCAATAGTATCCAACACTGTAAAAAACCTTTTCAAGTTGTAGAATGTAAAACCCATGCCAAAGTCCATAAATGATTACTGTTTCTTCTGGACTAAAACAGCGCTGTTTATACAAGGTGCGATTAGAGAGTGGCACCCTGCACTGCAATATAAACAACTTCATAAATACTGGATATATTATTAGGAGAATATATATATATATATATATATATATATATATATATATATATTCATATGCAAATCAGTGAATCTTTCCACTTTGGGAAAGCGAACATCTGCGATAAAGGGTCAAATTCTGCAGATATATTTTAAAATAAATACAATAAAATCAGTACAGGGGAAGGTGCAAGAGAAGAGTGAATTAAGTCCAGAAAGAAGGCAGCTGTTCATGCCTGCCCATTCACATACACACAGAGAGAGACACACATACACAGAGTTTAATGTATTTTAACATAAAATGGTTTCCTCCATGGTTAGGTAAATATAAAATCCCTGTCATCGGTGCCATGTTTCAGCTAATACTGTTGCAACTGACTAAACTTCTCCTTTCTTCACTGCCATATGGTGTTTGTGAATGACTTCTTCGTTGGCACTGAGGGATTTGTGGAGTGCTTTGTAGCCTTATTGGACTCTCAGTGGAGAAGACTGAACCCTGAACAATTCAGCTGATGGTTATTTCCCCACATAAAGAGAGTTCAGTGAGGAAAGACAATAGATAGCCTTTGTCAAATCCAGCATGGAGTTTTCATTGACCTTCTTTCATAGGAATCTGAAAACACTGGGTAGTGGAACATGGCACCCAGGGATGCAGCCCCAGTACATTTTGCTTAGCAGGGACACTGATGTCATTTGTCCTGCCCCTCACTTAGAATTCCCTGTTCCCTCTGATCTTAGCTTCCATCATCACAATAACTGGGGGAAATGAATTGCATGAGTGGAGTGCGGAAATAACGAGAGAACACAGAGAAATGGATCTAAATAAGGGCCACATAAGGGGGAGAAGACTGAAGCAGCACTGCCAATGATGCAATATATGAAAATAAAGGGATCGGGAGAATTCTTCCCCGGCTGAGATTATAGTGTGCCAACATTGTTTCAGCATCAGTTCAAAACCTTGTTGTCATTGTTGCCTCCTCTTTTGATTTTGCCTCCACTTTTGTATTTGCTGCCTTCTTTATTTCAATCACGATTATGTAGTTTTAATCTTTTGATTATATTGTGCCTGGTTTTTATCATATTTGCACACTGTCCCAATATCCTTAAGGATGAAGAGAGGTGTGTGTGTGTGTGAGTGTGTGTATCTTAAAATGCTTTAATAAATAAATAGAAAAATAAATAAGAAGACAAGAACTCAAAGACAACCATTATTAGTAGGGCTGTGCATGGACCACCACCACCCCGATCCGCTCTGGTTCCCTATCTGCAACTTCCAGATCGGGTCCACTCCGCCCTGCGTCGATCTGCCTATGGTCCGCTGCGCTGTGCTGTGGAGCTCTGGATCCGAATCGGAGCTCTGTGGCGGTGGCAGGTAAGGCACCCCTACCCCCTCACAACTTACCTGGCTCCATCGTGGTCCGGCGGTGGCTTCAACTGAGGCCGAGGATTCAAACCGGAAGACCAGGCTGCGGCTGCCCCTTACCCGGCTCTGCTGCCGTCGCCGCACGTAAGCCCCCACTTACCTTTTCTTTTCTTTTTTTAGCTCTGGATCAAGGCGAACGATCCACTTGGTCTCGATCCACTTGGTCTCGATCCCCAGCATTATTTCTAGAGTATCTCCTGCTATGTAAAGCTTCACCAGTTGATTTCTACAGATCAAGCACAAAGGAGCTCAGGGCAAAGATCAAGCACAAAGGAGCTCACATTAATTTCCTTTCCTTTCTTATGCTCCGTTGACAGCCCTAGATAAATGCTGAAAACACCCTGATTATTGCCTTCTGTTAACTGTGGCCTCATCTACACCAAGCAGGATATTCCACTATGAAAGTGGTATGAAAGCCGTATATAAAAGGCAGGAGCCACACGACTGCTTTAAAGCAGTATTGAAGTGCACTGACAACTGTTGGGGCCCATTGATACATACCACATACTAGGGTTGTGCACCCCCTCAGATCCGAACCCCGAATCTGAAGTGGCCACACTTAGAAGAGTGTACAGGTCTGGTCAGTACACCTCAAATGGATATTGTAGACTTGCAAAAAGTCCAGAAAGGGTCGACCAAAATGACCAGGATCTGATTTAGCAGGTCTCTTCTTATGTTTCACAGGACATGCTAAGCCATAACGTTTAGCTCAAAGTGCTTAACCACCATGGATTAGTTTGTTGTCTGAACAGGACTTATTCTTTTTACCAATACCTAAGCTTTTTCCTTATGTGAAGGAAAGGAAAGGAAAGGAACCTCTCGTGCAAGCACTGAGTCATTACTGACTCTTGGAGGGACACCAGCTTTC
Source organism: Elgaria multicarinata webbii (assembly GCF_023053635.1). Taxonomy (NCBI): domain Eukaryota; kingdom Metazoa; phylum Chordata; class Lepidosauria; order Squamata; family Anguidae; genus Elgaria; species Elgaria multicarinata. The sequence continues at coordinate 89,329,622 of NC_086179.1, read as the reverse complement.
GCTGACATTTTCTTGGCAGGCCTTATAGCGGGGTGGTTTGCCGTTGCCTTCCCCGGCCATTATTACCTTTCCCCCAGCTAGCTGGGTACTCACTTTACTGACCTCGGGAGGATGGAAGGCTGAGTCAACCCGAGCCGTCTGCCTGAAACCAGCTTCCACTGGGATCGAACTCAGGCCGTGGGGAGAGTTTCAGCTGCAGAAACTACTGCTTTACCGCCCTGTACAACAATACTTTTATTTTCAGTGGTAAATTTTCCTTCTTCTTAATTTATCATAAGGATTTTGTTTACTGTTCTGTAATTTATTTTATATGTGTTTGAATAGTTTCGGTCATACTTATTATACACTGTCTTCATATCCACAAGGTGGGTGGACCATTTAAAAAACATTTCAATAAATAATATGTTAATTTATTCTGCTCACTAACCTGATGGAAAGAGCAGCAGCAGCATATTTAAGGGCATTTCCAAAGAAAGCAAAGTTTTGTTTAGGTGTGTGTGTGTGTGTGTGTGTGTGTTGGGGGAGGGGGAGGTGGAAGAGAGAAAAATTCTGAAATGGATCCAAGAGACTTGTTTATAAGCAATATTTTGAAGATCAGCCCAAAGATGCTTCTGCATTTCTCATGCAAGCAATAAATCTCCCCCATTCTAAAAATCTTGTTTTCTCTAACGTTGAAAGGTCTAGTCAAGCAAATGCCTACCTTCTACACTCTTCTCTTGCTTAGCCCGAGGAATTATATCCTGATCTCTTTCCCGATGCAAAATGTTAACCTTTGCCAAGTACATTATACAGTAATTAAAAGCAGCCCTAGATCCTTTATCAATCAAGATTTCAAAAGATATTATAGAGGACAGATGCTATTTCAAGCTAAGATGAAAGCTTTGCATTATTGTGGTCACAATTTATGCACTCTAAGGTTCTATAAGCAGAGTTAAACACAAGGAGAGTTTAAAAAAAGAAATTGTGGACTTGTTTGAAAAAGGAGAACTTGTTCCCTGCTTGCAATTAGTAGGTGAAAAGCCAGCAAAAGAATCTCACCAGTATACACCTCTTTGAAAAGGGACCTTACATGTGCACTTGATAGGCCGAAAGTGAATTGAAGCATCCCCCAGAGAGCATGAAGAGTAGCTGCCATTGAAAAATGATCATTATTTCTCTAGGGACTGAATTGCTCTTAAAAGTTATTTAAAAACTGAATGACAAATAGGAAGCAGCAGCCAGGAATCCAAATTTAAGAGAAGAAAAACAAGCAAGTCAGGCTGTATGACCCTTTAATTTAAACCAAAAATAAAGGAATGAGAAAAGAATATTCTTTAACCTATAGGCTGCAACAAAAACAAACTTTTGATTAAAAAAATACAACTCAGTTAGCTACAATGTTCTGAAAGGAAACATTAAAAAATCCTTGTGTTTCTAATAACATATTTAATTAATAAAATGATATGTGCAGCTAATCTCAAAAGGAAATCTTCATTTAATTACCAGGTCTTCAGAGAATTTGAGAGTTGCATGTATACAACCTCTTTTTCTCGTGGATTTTTATTTGTTATAGATGTAATGGTAGCAGAAGTGCACTGTTAGTGCTTTAAAGATCAAAGCCAGGTCTTTGGATTAACCCTAAACACACACAAAAATTAGCCAATGATGGAGAAGCAAAATCAGTGCTCCAAATTCTATAGAACATGTACGAGGTAATAGTCTGGCTCCGCCCTTTTTAACCAACTTGATTTATCAGGGATCCTGGCTGCAGAGAGTTCTATTCATGATCAAGCAAATGCAATTAGAACTCCCTTTCAGACCTTGCCGATTCAACACACAAGCCCTTAAGTCCTCGCACATCTGCCTAAAGGCCTGAACAGGACATACATCTTAGCTTGTTCCCAATGATCAGTTCACTACTTGCCTCAGTCACTGCGTTAGGACATTCATTCTCTCAAATTCTTTCTCCCATCTTGGAATCAAATGAAAAAAGAGAGAAAGCTAAGAAACCTCAGAATTTTGAGGACATCACTGATCAGATCACAGGATCACAACTTGGGACCTATTCTTCAGAAAGTACTGGGACTACCAAAGGCCGTAGCTAGATGGAAGGTTTATCCCAGGATCATCCCGGGTTCATCCCTGCCTGAATGCTGGATGCCCTGTGAGGCACTTAAATGAACAGGTTTGACCCCAGGACAATACTGGGATAAACCTTAGGTCTAGCTACGGCCAAAGTGCGGTGAAACCTAGTCCCACCCCAGCAAGATCCTTTTAATATTTTGGGGCAGTGTCCAATGCCGCTTTTGCTCATTCCTTTCTGCCAACAGGACCCACCACTAGCACAATGGGGAAGTTGGCATTGCCTAAAGCAAGCCTGGAAACGAGCATAAAATGCTCATCTCCAGATCAGGACAGGGAGTGGCTCCTTTGTGGGAGCACCACTAACTTGCCTTGTTCTGGAAGGGAGCATTTCCTCTTGTTTCTGGTTGCTTTAAGAAATGCCTTACCTCCACGCTGGGCACAGCCTGGGCATGGGGAGGCTATTGCAGGTGGTGGTGGGAGATGGGGCATGCAGGCATGCCATTGGTGGTCCCCCCGTGGCACCACCAGAGAGGGGAGGGGGAATCGGAGTCCATTTATGGGCTCTCGCCCCTCCCTTCCTCCTTTTTGAAGCATGGCTCCCTCTCTCCCTCGGTAGGCAGTGTGGGGCTCACTAGTCATCGGGGGCGAGTAGGAATTTTTTGCTTATAATCTTTAATTGGTTATGAGTTTTTTTCACCTACTTCACACTGTAGGGCAGGCAGGGGGAAATAATTAGGTTGATTTGGCGTTATTAACAATATGGTCACATTTGCTGATTGGCAGGTATGTGCGGGCATCTTGAGCGGGTTAGGGTTGGTGAGCATTCAGAGGCACCATTGTAGCGATGGGTAATGCCTGGGGCTCCCCAGATGTGAGTTTTATGGCTCAGCTGGTGGAGATAAGAGTTACCTTTGAGGCCAACCTTCCTCATCCACTAGAGCATTATGGTGCAAGGGGGGATGACATGGAAGGTCTCCCTACCCCAAAAGGGGGAAGCTTGGGAGATGGCAAATGTTGAGGCACCTCTCTCAGGCCGTGAATGTCTCACCCGATAAAACAACAGCATGAGGACAGATTAGAGAAGATGCCCGTGTAGGATTACTCTTTCTACAGGTCTATTAATAAAGGTGAGCTGTTTAAATCCCAATTTTGTGTCTGATTTGTTTTTCTCCACACTCCACATTCCCGCAACTATTTTACCCCTGCTGCACTAGTGGTGAGCCACAATGCTCTTGATAGTTTCATTAGTTGTATTTTGCATTGGTTGTTATTTGTGGGTAAGATCCAAATTTTCAAGTTTTTTCTAGTATATGTACGTGGGTTTGTTAATCAACAGCAATGAATACATATGAAATGCATACACTTTTCTAGCAATTGTACACAGTCTTCAACGAAAGTGGACCAAATATCCAATTAAGTAGCCATTTGAAGGTAGAGTCTGTATGCCACCTGTTCAAATGTTGAAAGTGTTCTAAGGTCCTCAATACATTGCATTATTGGAGTTGAGTGTTTATTCTTCCAATGTTGTAATATCAGTCACTGTCAAAAGGGCACAGCAAATTCATTTCCCCTGATCACTTGTTAATTTCCATGAAGCAGGTAAATAATTTAAAAGAGTGTGTCCTGTACACACTCGGTATTAAGGGATCTTCCAGTACATTTTTTTTTTATGTGCAATGACCTTCTCCCCAAAAGACGCAAGTGATGGACACTGCCAAAACATATGTTTAAAAAGAGCATTAGCTGCATTGCACCACCACCATGTCGCTGAATTAGACAATCACTTATTAAAGAAACAATGGGGTGTCCCATAGACACAAAACAGTCATTTTTGGAATAAGATGGAGCCTAGGACCTATAGAAAAGACAGATAAATGCCAAAGATCCAGTCCATTTTGTGGAGGTGCCCACAGCAGTTTCTCAAATCCCCGAATGTACCCACAGGTCCAAAAAGTTTGGGGACCTCTGGCATAGAGCATGGGGAGGTGTGTGCAGTTAAGTCACTCCCCACACCAGCAGCTTCTATGGTGCTAGGAGTCATCACATCATATGCCTCTCCAACATAGGGATGGGCAAATCTGACAGTTTCTCCTGCATTCATATAAAACGTAAATACATTGCAAGCAGCTTCTCCCCCGAATATGAACTTTGCAAATGTTGGTAACTTCTTAATGAATTGAACTGAAACTCTCACCTATCTACATAATCCAAGTTCAATAGGTACCACTGTTCTCACCATGGAGAGGTTAGAGATATCACGGACGCATTAGAATGTAAGCCTATGCGGCAGGGTCTTGTTATTTATTGTTTTACTCTGTACAGCACCATGTACATTGATGGTTCTATATAAATAAATAAATAAATAATAATAATAATAATAATAATAATAATAATAATAATAATAATTCTAGGCCCATGCTTTAAATACCTGCACAGCCCGACAAGTGCTCAGCAGCTGTCGGTCTTCATCCGGAGCCTCCATTGTGCACAACAATGGAGGCTCCAGAAAATATGTATATGCCCTATTGCATAAATGGTGGCCGTAAAGGCCCCATTTATGCAAGAGTAAAGGTGTGAATAGAGTGTTCAGTTGCCATTTAGACAACTGGGGGGGGGGGGAATGTGCAATTTCCAGAGCCTTCATTGTGTGCAACAATGGAGGCACCAGACGAGGGCAGACGGGCTTGCAACGTATTGTATGCTTGCTGAGCCTCAAACGAAGATCACATGGTGCTGTGAACGGGGACAGGCAGTGGCGGGGTGAGCATCCAACAAATCATAGAATCATAGAATAGCAGAGTTGGAAGGGGCTTACAAGGCCATCGAGTCCAACCCCCTGCTCAATGCAGGAATCCACCCTAAAGCATCCCTGACAGATGGTTGTCCAGCTGCCTCTTGAATGCCTCTAGTGTGGGAGAGCCCACAACCTCCCTAGGTAACTGATTCCATTGTCGTACTGCTCTAACAGTCAGGAAGTTTTTCCTGATGTCCAGCCGGAATCTGACTTCCTGTAACTTGAGCCTCAGGTGTGGGTGAGCCTGTCCATCCCAAAGGGTCATAATGTACCTGCCTGCCATGTAGCTGTTAAAATGAAGAATCTGTCTGGACAAAAGTAGCCAGCAACCCTAATTAAGTACAAACATAGCTGAATACACAGGGATTCCACAGGAATTAAGAGCTAAGTGCTCAAATCTCTGGGCCTGTATGAATGAATCTGTCAATTTGGTTTCTCCCACATCTGATTTTTTTTTTCTTTAAATCTAAAGGGTTTTTGTTCCAAATATGGAGAACTTCGCAGTTTTGGTAGATCCTTATCAAAAGTGATCTGTAACTAAATCCACACCCATCTCTACTCACACATAATGTCACTTACTAGGGGTGTGATCCGCTCCGATTAGGAGCGTAGAAGCAGTAGCGGATTGGCCTGCTCCGCCTTACCCAGAGGCGGAGTAGGAGCGGACCGCGGACCCCTAGAAGCAAGGCGAAGAGAAGCGACCATTTTTCGGAGCTCCTAGTTCAGGCGGAGCACTCCGGTCGCCATCTTGAAAACATTTCGCCATAGGATTGCATTGCGGCAAATAATCGCGGATAACTACGTTCTTTTTGAAGCTATCGTTCTGGAAATTCTTGTGCTCAGAGAGTCGTGGATGGGGGTCATTTTGAGACCACTCTCACCTCTCTGCGTCGTGCGGGTCGCGTGCTATATTTTTTTGAAAATCGGGTCAACCGCGCGGCTCAAACGGCGTTTTCGGCTTTTCGCCCATAGGATTGCATTGAGGGAAAGACTCGGGCATAACTGGGTTGGTTTTTAAGCTATCGTTCTGAAAATTCTTGTGCACAGAGAGTCGTGGATGGGGGTCATTTTGAGACTACTCTCAACTTTCTGCGTCGTGTGGGTTGCGCGCTAGAAGTTTTTAAAAAATCGGCGGGAAAAATACCTTTTTCAAAGGGCTGAGGGGCAGAGTCAGCTCCCGGTCATGATCACATGATCCCAAAGTTAGAGGAGGGCATAGGCAAAACGGGTAACTTGGGATTCTGGGAAACTTCTCTTTCTTCATCTGAACGGGCTTTTCCCAGTGTTTTTTAAAACAGTAGCCCCACCAAATGCACAAACACAACCTGAAATCATATACTAAGCCAAGAATAAGAGATAGAAACACAGCACTGCTACCCACCCTAACTTTGGTGAACAACTGAAAAGATGTGGTGCAAGGGGATGAGCTCCCCTAGGGCATCTCATCGTGGACGTGCCCCCACTCTCTCCTGCACTGGAAGGCCATTAGAGCCTTCCAAAGAGAGTAAAACGGTGGAGCAATGCCTATTATGAGTCGAAGTGAGCGTTTACTTCTTAGTGGTGGAGCGATGCCTGTTATGAGTTGAAGTGAGCGTTTACTTCTTAATCTCAGAGCTGTTGGTGGCTGTCTTGAGTTGAACTGGCAGCTGCTTCCCCCTCCCCCGGGCACGTCCCCCTATTGCTGGTAAAAGACAGATATAGCCTTTTTAAAAAAAATCTTCTTGCTGTTTATTCAGCAACACTGCTGCTTTTAATTCCACCCCTCCTTTGTTTATTTATTGATTTATTCCATTTTATATGCATTACTGGCTTATCCTTGGCTCACTTCCTTATGCCCCCAGAAATGCCAGCTGCATGCCTGCCTGCCTTCCCTCCCTCCTCCCCTGCCCACCTCGCAGGGATGTTGTGTGTGTGTGGCTTTGACTCAGGGGAGAAGTCCTTCCTGCGCTCACTTGGAGTTTTGGAAGTTCCAAATTTTGCAGGTTTAAGCCCCGCCAAAAAACAGGGGATGATGGGACTGCCTTGAGGCTCGGCGTGCGGCGTATGTATCCCTGGATAAGCTGTCATGGTGGTGAGTTTGAGGTTTTTTTTTAACGTGCAAAATTGATGGAGCTATGGAAAGGGGTGTTGGATTTTCATAAATTCCCCCAAAATCAGGGGATGATGGGACTGCCTTGAGTCTTGGCGTGCATATGTATCCCTGGATAAGCTTTCATGGTGGCGTGTTTGAGGTTTCTAATGTGCAAATTGATGGAGCTATGGAAAGGGGTGTGAATGGGGTGCCCGATTTTCAAAAATTCCCCAAAAATCAGGGGATGATGGGATTGCTTTGAAACTTGGCGTGCATGTGTATACCTCCATGAGGTGTCATGGTGCCAAACGTGAGGTTTCTAACTTGAACAGAAAAAAAGTTGTATAATTTTTTAGCTTTCAATGCAAGCCTATGGGGGGGGAAAACGGAGCTCCGATCCGGATCCGGAGCTCCGAGCGGAGCGGAGCGGAAGTGGGCGGAGCGGGGGCGGTGCGGAGCGGCCCGATCCGGAAAATGGCGGATCTGCAAGTGAAGCGGAGCGGGGGGTCCGTGCACACCCCTATCACTTACCATGCTAAGGAAGGCAGGAAGGAACCACATCTACACCATGGTAGAAACAAAAGGATCAGATCACTGGCTGCTGTTGAAAGACAAAGACCTGCACTTGCAGGGATGAGGATACGTCTTTGCCTTTCTATTTGCAGGAGCCCTGCTCCATGTCTGTCTTTTGGATCACAGTCCTGGGCACCGTTCCAGCCAGTCACTCATGAACCCGTACTCTTTCAAATAAGACCAGGTGTTACCAATGACAATCCCCTTTGTCACTCATGGATCGTTCCAATGTTCCAATGCATCACAAGTGTCTAAAAAACAAAAACCACACCTGTTCTCATTTGTGAAACAAAAATGTCTACATTTCTTTCTCTTATGGCTTTGCCATGAGCCTTTGATTATGAAACCTTTCAGGGACCTGAATCATCCACCTACCAGCTTCCCCCCACCCCATAGATCAACCTTTATCAACCCAGACTGCTACGGACTCGGGAAAGGTACTTGCAGAGCAAATAGCTCCAGATGACTCACAGTGGTACCTATTATCATAACGTCCAAGGTCCACATCACTTAACTGTTCTCGCGCTTGACAGATCCCCCTTGTGAGGTATCGAAGTGCCATTATCCTCATTTTCCAACGAGGCGAATCATAAGTGGTTTTGCTAAAGGTCATACAAGAAGATTGCTAGCAAAGCAGGTAATTGGAAATTTGTTCACCATATCCCCAGGCTGAAAACCTAGCTATTGGCCTCTTCCTCTACCTGTCAATTTACTCTACCACAGGGATGGGTGAAACCACTACCTTTATTTCCACACCTATTAATGCCTTTCCATGTCCTGGCAATGAATATTTGGGACACTGAATCACAAAAAGGTATCTGAACCATTGCTGAACATCACTGGTACATTATCCACAGGAGCTGACAATTGTGCATCAGATTCTGTGCGAACTGTGTGAACATGCTGGATTAGATGGGCCCTTGGTCTGATCCAGCACAGTTCTTATATTCTGATTCACCATTCAAATAGACATCTCTCTAAAGTTCATTTCAAGAAAGCAATGTGATTTGCAGACCCCCAAAATGCATTTCACAGCATGTGTATAAATATGCTTAAATCAGTGGGGAAAGAATACATACATGTCAAAGATGCACACAATTAGTGTGTACATTTGGATTTTCATGTGAAAAGAAAAAAGGGTTGCAATTTGATACAAACTTGAATCAGGATGAGCTTCAAGATGTAATTTGTAGAATTTCAGGGAGCTTGTGGTTTGCTGATTCATAACCATATTTTTACTATATTAAATATTTCAAACTCTCTGACTATTAATTTTCTGTGTATCTGTGGTTTGTAGGGCTGTGTTCGGTTCAGAGAAGCAGGAGCGAGGCGGCCTAATTCGCCTCCGGAAAAGGCGGAGGCAAAGAGAGTTGGGGGGGGCTGCGGATCGAGTCAAAGAGGATCGCCTGAATCCGGAGCTCTGCCTGCAGGTAAGTGGGGGGAAGGGGGACTCATCTGGTGCTGCTGGCAGCACCATCCATGTGGCAGCGGCGGCACCAGGTAAGGGATCAGGGAGGAGGGACGCTTACCTGCGTCCGTCGCAGGCTTCAATTGAGGCCCCGGCTTGAAGCTCTTGTGTGCATGAGTGTATTGGGGTTGGATGAGTATGTGTGTGCAAGCATGTACATTAACATGTGTATACACTCACATGCATATGTATTGCCCCTTGGTGCTGCCCTAAGCAGCCCTCAGAGTCAACGAGGTTGTGCACTCCTGTACTATACAGTAACTATGGCTTCTAGTTCATTACCATGCTGCTCTCCATAAACCTCCAGGCTACAGAGAAAAATTACCGGGGCCTCCCACTCTAGAGACAATGCAGCCAAACAAAGAACTCTAAAATTAATCCTAGCTGGGGTCTCTCACCTTCAGAGGAATATCCATCACTTCTCTCAAGTTCACTGAGTTGAGTGACAACACGCTTAATGTTTTGTAACGAGAGGCTAATTTTTCAAAAATTATATTCGGAGCACGAGGTCAAAGTAGCACAGCGATGTCAATGAAAATGCCACAATGGTGACATCACATCCAGAATACTAAAGATTACCACCTACCGACATCCCCAAGGCAGAGACTGAAGTGAAAACTATATAGATTTAGTACCAAGTTCATGTTACAGAATGCAACCATATGCCAACATTAGGGAATACTGTATTTGGAGAAACGATGCATATAGGATCATTTGATAGGTACCATGTAATAATTACCTTTCACATTTTTCTACATTTTATGCTAAAATAGAATAGATTCCCTCCAAAATCTATGCCAGTGAAACAGGCATATTTTTTTATTTTAAAATAAAAGTCTTATAGGAATGTGTTTCTTGGAAAGAGTGTGAGAGAGGGACAATTTGTTATTGACTTTGATTGCATTAAGCTTAGCATAGAGTTTATTGTTTACCTGGAAAAGAAAAGAAAAGTATTTGAAGCCAAAAAAGGAAAGAAAATGCTGACAGTAAATGAAATGCATGCATATTTCAACTACCTAAGGGCAAGAAAGGCTCACTCTATTCTCTCTCTCTCTCTCTCTCTCTCTCTCTTTCTCACACACTCACACACATACTTGACCTAGGGATTACATTCAAAAATTGGGGTCAGATGTGCACCAGCTGAGTTAATTTATAAAGGCCTTGTTTGTCAGGAGGAAAAAAAAATCTGAAAAGACCCAAGAAACCAATAAAGAGTAAAGAGACCCATCTTGGAAAAATCCCAGAGCTTTTACAATAGCTTCAGGTGTAAACAGCTGCTAAAGCAAGATAAAACACCACTTCTACGACCTACGAATACAACCCAAATAGGAAATGGAATAAACACATTTTAGATCATTTCAGGCTCACTTAAAAACTCCAATGCAGAACCTCTTAATGAAGCCACACTATAATGCGTTTTACTTGTCATTACTGATGTTCCCAAAGACGTTTTCTGACAGCTGTTCTCTCATTGCCTCTTGCAAACAGTTGATCAGGGCAAAGAATACCACTAAAAAAAAGTGATGAAACATTGCTAATGGCGTGGTCGGCACAGCCCCTTACTAGAGTCAAACACACGGGTGGGGGAGGGGGGAGAGACTATCAATGACTTGAAACAAAAAAAGTATTCTACCCCATGAAATTATAATTCAAGTCTGCTTCATATTCAAAGCATGCTTTGATTCTTTGACCATGTGTTCATAATACGGAGCATGGAATAACTACCCCGTTGGAATGACAAGCTCCCTGAACTTTTGAGGTACACAGTCTAGATTTAAGACGTGAACTGTAAAGCAAATATTAAGTGGAGTGGAAATGGAGGTTAAAAATTGGGGAGCAAGTTATAGCCCATTGTATGTGGGGATACAATTTCGCCGTAAAACAAAAATACAAATATCCTCTGTATAGAAATGAGTGTGCCAGGAACAGAGCTCCGATAGAACCTTCCTCCCTGATGTGCTAGTTTTCATGTGCTGGGCATTTTTAATGTATATATAAGAAGGAGCATTCAATCATGTAAGTCCCCGCCTGCAGTCTGAGTGACGTGATGTGCAATCCTATACATGTCTCCTCAGTCAGAAGTAAGCCTCATTGAGTTCAATGGGACTTTCTTCCATGTATGGGTTTGCTGTCACAGTCCAGAAACAGGTTTGCGACCTCACCTGTGGTTTGAAACAATGCTTACTTTGCCTTCCTATTTTACAGATTATTGGAGAGGGTCCATTAGCATGGATGAAATTTAGCAGGAAAGGAACAACGGCGTGAAATATAACATTGGCAAGAGGAAATGCCATGTTGCTAGAAAGAGCTTCACATAGAAATGCAGAAGCCCCAATAAACCACCTGATACCCTGAGATCATCGAAGGAGTCACCGATAGTAAATTACAAATGACAACTTTATAGCTTTCTGATTCACCCTCTATGAAAGTGGAACCATTATTGTCATACCATCTTGCTGAGAGAGGAGCCCAATTCAGAGATGTCTGCCTGCACATGAGTAGGGCTAAAATTTGTAGTGGACATGGGCCTTGCCACCAAATATAAGCCCTTCCCCTGAACATCCCTGTGTACCCAGCTGTTCACACTGTGGCCAACCAGCCATCGGCCAGGGAAGAGCATAGTGCAACAGCACCCTCCCACCCATGTTCCCCAGCAACTGGTGCACACAGGCTTATTGCCTCGAATACTGGAGGTAGCACACAATCATCAGGGCTAGTAGCCATTGATAGCCTTTGCCTCCAGGAATTTATCCAACCCCCTTTTGAAGCCATCCAGATTGGTGGCCATCACCACATCCTGTGGTAGTGAGTTCCATAATTTAACTATGCACTGTGTGAAGAAGTACTTCCTTTTATTTGCCCTGGATCTCAGTTTCATGGGATGACCCCATGGGATGACCCCATGTTCTAGTATTTTGAGAGAGGCAGAAAAATGTCTCCCTATCCACGTTCTCCACACCATGCATAATTTTGTACACCTCTATCATGTCTCCCCTTAGCCTCCTTTTTTCCAAGCAAAACAACCCCAAATGTTGTAATCTTCCCTCACAGGGGAGCTGCTCCAGCCCCTGGATCATTTTAGTTGACCTTTTCTGCACTTTTTCCAGCTCTATAAGATGCTTTTTTGGTGTGGTGACCAGAACTGTGCACAGTATTCTAAGTGTGGTCGCACCATCTATTTGTATAAGGGCAGTATGATACTGGACATTTTATTCTCAATTCCTTCTCTTATAATGCCTAACATGGAGTTTGCCTTCTTTACAGCAGCTGCACACTGGATGGACATTTTCATCAAGTTGTCCACCACAACCCCAAGATCTCTTTCTTGGATGGTTACCATCAGCACAGATCCCATTAGGTTATACTTGAAGTTGGGTTTTTTATTGCACCAACATGCATCACCTTACACTTGCTTACATTGAACTGCATCTGCCATTTGGATGCCCGCTCTCCCAGCTTGGAGAGATCCCTCTGGAGCAATTCCCATCCCTCTGTGTTTTTTACAATCTTAGTGTCTCTGGACAATGTGCAGAATAACTTTTGCTCAAGAACACTCAGCTCCTATACATGAAATATCAGGACTTCTGGATCACAGGATTTTTCAGCCATCATAAAACTTTCTTTCAAATCACCAAAGACATTTTCAAGTGTTCTACCTTAACAAAAATGTGAAAATGTCCTGACATTCCCCTGCCCGCACCTCCCCTGCAATAAAAAAAGTCAGATTGTGTTTTTTTTGTTTTGTTTTGCTTTTTGTTTTTTCCAGAGGGTTAAAAATCTCTGCCTTTAGCAGCTTTGATATTCAGGTTCCAGTGAACAATACGGTTGACAAAATAATAATGTCCAGCCACAGGAATATGAAACCAAGACGATTTCCTATTCAATCACGGACGTTTTGAAACGGATGAAAAGCAAAGGGAGTTGGGAGTTTTGTAGCCAGACGTACCTCTCTCTCTTTCTCTTATTTAAATTTTATTGAGTTCCGTACTAAGTTCTTAGATATGTTACATATAAGTATAACTTTATGTGTTCGGCATCAACAAGTAACCAGATGTGCTAGCCCTAAAACATCTGGATATTTTGCAAACCAAGCCTGAAGCTCAGAAGTATTAATGTTCTGTTGCTGCTATCATCCTAATTGATCTTTAAATGTGATTGGGTCCTTCATGGAGATACGCTGTGTGACCATCTTATGATGAGGCAGCTTAACATTGCAGTGCAAACTATAGGATGCCTCATGCTTCATTGCAAGGAAGAACTCAAATTTGCTGACCTTTCCTCCTACATGAAGTAATAGAAGGAAACAGCTACTGATCATCTGAGTTAAGCAGCGAGTGCACGGGTGAATTCCAAGAATATTTATACAGCAAAATTTACCATGACAAGAGAAAACTACTTCATTGCTTTACAAGACTCCAGACAAGTGTTTTTAAGCGTATTATTAATGTTCACCACTCCAGGGCAAGAAAATATCTATAACAAAACTTCCTGACTGTTAGAGCAGTGCGACAATGGGATCAGTTACCTAGGGAGGTTGTGGGCTCTCCCACACTAGAGGCCTTCAAGAGGCAGCTGGACAACCATCTGTCAGGGATGCTTTAGGGTGGATTCCTGCATTGAGCAGGGTTGGACTTGATGGCCTTGTAGGCCCCTTCCAACTCTGCTTTTCTATGATTCTATGATTCTATGAAACCCTGGAAAGCTAAAGCATGGTCTGCTATTCTATGATTCTAAGTCACAATTCTGAAAGGAACAAGCATTTTTTGAATGGGGATAGAGAATTTGTGGCCTTCCACATGGTATTGGACTGCAACTCCCATCTTCCCCAATTGCTGGCTATGCAGACAAGGGGTGATGGGGGATGGAATTAAGTAACATCTCGAGATGTTCAAGTATGATCTGAAATACCACGAACTACAGAGATATAGCGATTGCTCTATACACATAATTTGTGAGCTTTCAAATCCGTGCACACTGTACCAATAAAATTAATTCGACCCACAAAGTCAGAGAACCAATCATGTACAGAGATACATCTTATTGTTTTCCTTCTGTAAACATGGCCACAATCCAAACACAGAGTAGGCTGAATTGAAGCCATTGTGTATGGACCAGATTTCAAAGGGACTTTAAAGTACAATCCTATGCCAGGGAGAGCCAGCTAGTTTGACCTGGCCTAAATTCTCTGAGATTCACTTTGTAGCTCATTTTGGGTCACTCCCATTTTTTAGGTTTCGACTTGATTTTCAGCTTGTTTGAATGTAGAAAGTTTGGATAGGGAAAACTGCGTTTTCATCTGCATTTTTCAAAAGTGCACACTTTCCCCACACTGACTACAGCAAGAAAATGCATTTTTTTTAAAAAAAAATGCACATTTCAAAGTGCACTTTTAAAAACAATGGTGCATTTTTCAAACACAAACGTGGATTCAGGGATTTGCAAACATTTATTTATTTATTTATTTATTTATTTTAAAAGGTGCTCCTGCTTATATTTGCATTTGGGATTGTGAATGGGACGTGTTCGCCATCATATGTGAACAAAAATGAAATTCTCATATATCTCTATCTTATCCATGTCTACTCAGAAGTAAATCCTATTGTATTCAGTGGGGTTTACTCCAGATAAGTGGGTATAGGATTACAGTCTAAGTGAACTACACCTGTGATGTTGTGCACCCATTGATTTCACTGATATAAAATGGCTCTGTTCCAGTGACAATTGTTGAAGTAAATAGTTAACCAGATGGGCGAGTTAAACACCCATGTGAGGAGAAGGTAATATTACCCTGTATTAATTAATTAATATTCAACTGAAGCTGAAATGATGGGACAAAAAAGGGCACTGTGTGCCAGAAGCTAAATTTGAGGAGGGCAATCCTGATAATATTTACAGCTCAGGAAATGAATACTAAGGAAGATAATGCCTTAAAAATTTATAGCTCTAACATCTCTGCTCTAGCAGGGAAACAGGCCAAATCTACACCAAGCAGGATATTGCACTATGAAAGTGGTATATAAAAGGCAGGAGCCACACCAAGCAGGATATAGCGCTATGAAAGTGGTATATGGTGTGTGTCAATGGGCCTCAACAGTTGTCAGTGCACTTCAATACCGCTTTAAAGCAGTAGTGTAGCTCCTGCCTTTTATATACTGCTTTTATACCGCTTTCATAGTGCAATATCCTGCTTGGTGTAGATTAGGCAACAGACTGGCTGCAGTAAACAGAAAGCAGACATTTGCCAGGGTCCAGGAATGGCTGGTGTTTGTGGCCTTGCTGCTGCAGCCCCCACCCCACTCAGCCTTCCAGACTCTGTTCGCCAAGCTGCCATGCTTACTGGACCTGTTCAATGATTTGCCCAACCCCTCAGCATTTTGTGGAAAAAATGGCAGCTTGCGGTAATAGGGTGACCATATGAAAAGGAGGACAGGGCTCCTGTATCTTTAACAGCTGTATTCCAAAGGGAATTTCATCAGGTATCATTGGTATGCATGTGGCACCTGGTGAAATTCTCTCTTCATCCTAGCAGTTAAAGCTGCAGGAGCCCTCCCCCTTTTGTATCTGGTTAAGAGACCAGGGCTCCTGCAGCTTTAACTGCTGGGATGAAGAGGGAATTTCACCAGCTTCTGCATGCATGCAAATGACACCTGCTGAAATTCCTCTTTCAATACAACTGTTAAACATACAGAAGCCCTGTCCTCCTTTCCATATGGTCACCCTATGCGGTAATGCAATATTGCCTAAATGGCAGCCAGAAAGCGGCCATTTATCCAACATTATATACCTGTAATATTGTGTAAATGGCCCTTTTATGGCTGCCATTTACCCAATATTACATTTATAGAAAAAACCAAGCCATATTTTTTTCACAAAATGGTAGCTCGCTGAGGGGTCGGGTAGACATTGTGCATTCAATGGGTGCCCATGGAGTGCTTGGCGGCTCATTAAATGCATAGAATAGGGGCAGCCACCCAGTGGGGGTTCGGGAACTGCCCGGTGGAACAGATGGCGGTCAATCTATCCATCCCTAGTTAAAAGTGTACTAAAGAGGGCTAAGGAGATTACAGTGAAGCTGAATGAATTCTTTCCACCTGTCTTCATGAGAGAAGATACAGGGCAAATATCCATCCTTGAACTCTCCTAAGCGTGGAGAACTGAGCCAGATAGTGAACCGCCCAGAGAGCTTCAGCTATTGGGCGGTATAAAAATGTAATAAATAAATAAATAATAAATAAAATAGTGGTGACAAGAGATGTGTTTATTAGACTAGGGTTATGTCTGCACCAGCCTGATAGTCCAGGCTGGTCACAGCCATATCCCTGTGCATCCAAATGACACACAGGGACTCCCAGGGTCAGGGGGGGATAGGCATAAAGAAACCCTGGGAAAACTCAATTCTTCCCACAGTCTCGGGACCATCCTGAGAACACGGGAGGTGTGGGCGGACATCCCACCTGGTGAGTAAGCTTATCTCACGAGTAAGCGCAGCACTAGAACCGGGCAAAGAGCCATGCCAGGTGGCTCTGTGCCCATCAGGGGAGGGGTGGCAGCAATTTCACCACCCTGAGATGGCAGGGAAAGGATTTGGGGGTGGTTTGGGGTTTGTTTGTTTTTGGGGTGTTTTTTTTTTTAAAAAAAAAACCATTCACATTTTTGATTGAAAGGGGCCTCACCATCCCTGGACATGGCATGGGTGTGTGGACCTCAGGGGAGGATCTCGGAACCAGGAAATCCTGAGATCCTCTCCCCTCCCTCCCAGAAGACAAGGAGGTGTAGAAAGGGCCTTTAAAATCATTGATGACAAGGACATCAATGGCTACTTGTCGTGGCAGTTATACCAGTCTTACCCAAGATGTTTTGGACTAAAATGCCCATCATCCCTGACCATTGGCTATGCTGGCAGAGCCTAAGGGGAATTGTTATCCAAAACACTAGAGAGCACTTGACTGTGGAAGGCTGCTATATAGCATCAACAGGATCAGAGGGTGCATGATTCTCAATACCAACCAATCCCTGTGGAACAACCATGGAAGAAGGCTTTTGCCATCATGTCCTGATTTGGTGTTTTCTATAGGCATCTGGTTGGCCACTGGGGGAAGCAGGATGCTAGACTAGAAAGACCAGCAGGGCTCTTCTTCTGTTAACAATCGGAAGCCTTGGGCCCCAGTTCTGTCTTCTACATATCTTCTCCAAGCTCACCTAATTTTAATTCAAACCATACAACTCTTCATGATGTGAGACAGAAATGCTGCTCGGTGAACCGTTTCATTGGGAAAGACTTTGGATCCTGTCATCCCATCAGTACAACTGTTATACTTCTTCAACTCATCATCATTAGCCATATGGATAATTATGCTAACCCTTAGCAATTTTGGGTTATTGAGAAAATAAAAGGCTGAAGCCAGTGAGGTTAAGGCATGCTTTGTGGGAGGTAGATGTGATAGACAGAGTTTAGCATCGGATGAACAGCAAATGAAGCTGAGGTTTCTCCTCCTTATTAAGCGATACTATATTAGCTCCCCAATCAGGATGAAACAAATTGATTTCCAAATGCCTCCGCAAGGATTCCTGATGAATGCACGCTCTGTGTGCTGCATTGCTCCACGCTTGCCGGGTAATCAGAAGTAGGCCGTTTGATCCCGATGTTCCTTCTCTTAAACACAGCCAGTAACGAACCTGTCATATGAACCCATCGCATGATCGCAAAAGCCGCAAGGCCGTTCCATATGTTTCTAGCAAACCCCAGAGATAGTTCTGATGAATGGCTTTTAACCGTCTTATTGAAGCCAGACTTCGTTTTGTCAAATCCGCAGCAGACATTTTATATTTTCTTTTGTATGAGCGATATCAATTAAACTCCTTCTGTTCCTCATCATCTGTAATTTTATCAGAACTCATTGTGTTTTCCAAGTTGCTCTGCAGTTGGTGCCCACAAATCCTACTGTAGATGATAACCAAGAGAATAGAGTTCCTCATTTTAAGTGCTTGAAGGTCTTAATTTAGTTCTTGATTTGAAACAGCAAGTTAAATGTATATACAATTACTGTAAAGTCCTTTGTCACATGATGCCATAGTTTAAAATAGTCAGTAGGGTTAGAAGTTACTTGCATACTTTCAATGTTCTGTCGTAAAGGCTGGAACTAGCTATCCTCATGGGTACACGAATTGTGTTGCAGTTCGCAAATAGTGCCAACATGTCCCGTTCGCAATCCTGAACCTGATCAGGAATGCGATTCTTGGGATCCTTTTCACAATTTCCATTCACATTTGAAAGTGGGCACATGTGTAAATGAGTGCTTTCAAACATGTGTGTGTGCCCTCTTGCACAAATGCTTATTTGCACAAATCCACATTATTTGTGGATTTGTGCTGACAGTGGCTTGCCTGGGGTTTCATGAAGAGATCTTTCCCAACCCTTTGTGGACTTGCCAGGGATTGGACCTGGATAATTTTGCATACAAACCATGTGCCCCACACTGAATTACAGCCTTCTACATCTCTTATTGGCCTGGTTCAGACAACACACTAAACTATGCTGCTTAAACACAAAATGGTTAAGGGTGTTCAGAGGAGGGCAACCAGGATGATCAGGGGTCTGGAAACAAAGCCCTATGAAGAGAGACTGAAAGAACTGGGCATGTTTACCCTGGAGAAGAGAAGATTGAGGGGAGACATGATAGCACTCTTCAAATACATAAAAGGTTGTCACACAGAGGAGGGCCAGGACCTCTTCTTGATCCTCCCAGAGTGCAGGACACAGAATAACGGGCTCAAGTTAAAGGAAGCCAGGTTCTGGCTGGACATCAGGAAAAACTTCCTGACTGTTAGAGCAGTACGACAATGGAATCCGTTACCTAGGGAGGTTGTGGGCTCTCCCACACTAGAGGCCTTCAAGAGGCAGCTGGACAGCCATCTGTCAGGGATGCTTTAAGGTGGATTCCTGCATTGAGCAGGGGGTTGGACTTGATGGTGTTTTAGGCACCTTCCAACTCTGCTATTCTATGATTCTATGATTCTATGAATTCATTGACCTTAATGCATTCCCTTAACTATTTTGTGGTTAAGCAGCATAGTTTAGTGTGTTGTCTGAACCAGGCCATTGTGGCATTGTGTCCAGTGCCCAAGCATAGGGAAGGAGTAGACTTCCCATTTGTAAGGGTACACTGGCCATTTATCAGTCACCCCCAAAACAATAATTCTCTGTGCAACATATAGAAAATTAAAAAAAAAAACAATTAAATGTTACAATTTAATCAAAATAAAAATGCATCAAGTTAGTAAATAAATAAAATATAAAAATAAAAATATTTAAAGATTAATACATAATGCAAATGTAAAATCACTTCATTTTCACACAGAGGTTTGGATATGAACAGAGCCCTCCTAAATAGGGTCTTAATGTGGGAAGTGAAGGTATGAATGATGCACCACTTCCAAAGCCCCCAGGGTGGTTTCTCCCCGCCATCCCCCTCCCAACTGAAAAATGGGAATGAAGTTATTCATACCAGCTCCAGGCTGGCTTAGGTAAGGGGCCCAGTCCTGGGGCCTCCAGCAGATCCCAGAGTTCCTCCACCTGTCCCTGGAACCCACTGCTTCGAGGCCTGTTTTGTTCTGCCTCTGTGTTATCAGGACACGTGAGAAGATAATGAGGAAATTCTTTCACTTTTTGGCAGAAAAAGTTGGACCTCTATAACCTCCTGAGAGGCCGAGATGATCCTGGGCCTAAATACTTATATTAGTTACAACTGTCCAATAAAGTTGTTTACACTCTTCTCATAAATCAACAGTGGTTGCTCAGTGTTTTGTGAGTTACCATAAATAACAGTAAGAGTTTGAAGACATCTGGCGTGTCCTCCTACTTTCCATATACAAAAGGGCCTGCTGCTAGCAAAACCACTGCTAGATCTGCAGCTGTGGAGCCTTCTGTAAGGGCAATTCCACCCATCCCAATGCTCTCTAGCCAGAGGATTTGGGGGTTAGGATTGCCCTCTCATACGAGAATGGGAACAAACCAAACTGTGATTTGAAGTGAAGTTTGGAGATTTTTGATGGGCTGGAACATCCCTAGTTCTCCTCCCCCTATTTTCCATTCTATTTGTGGGACAACATTTGGCTGCCAGCAAAGGCTTAAATAGATGGGCAGAAGAGCTGTGTGCAAATTGCCCCTTGAACTTCTCCACCCTATTTAAGGTGTGTTGCCGGGGTGGGGTGGGGGGGACAAAAATCCCTGAATTTCTCGAGGAGATGGACAACTTCTCCAATTATTTCTTGGAGGTGGGATTCAATGTTAGCAGTGATGTTAGCCCAGTTTATTTATTTATTATTAAGGGTTTGTGTGTTACTGCTGTATGTGGTAGGGACAGCTACCACATGCAGCCTGGCCACCATTTTGTATCATCCACAATGCCATGGCCCTAGTATTACTGCAAAGTGGCCTGCTCTTTTTAGAGTGAAGGGGGGAAATCTCAGACATTTTTACAGAGAACTGTCTTCTGAGACATTTTGTCTCAGCCCTTTTCAAAATCAGGATCAATTCCTCACATTGTATGATTGAGATATGCAACTGTACACATTCCATTCAGCATATTATTATTGTTGTTGTTGTTGTTGTTGTTGTTATATCATAGACTCATAGAATAGCAGAGTTGGAAGGGGCCTACAAGGCCATCAAGTCCAACACCTTTTTTCCTCCAAGGAAACCAAGGCGGTGTACAAAATCCTCCTCCTCTCCATGTGATCCTCACAACAACAACCCTGTGAGGTAGGTTGGCCCAGTCACCCAGTGGGTTTCCATGGCCGAGTGGGGACTAGAACCTAGATCTCCCGACTCCCAGTCCAACACCTTAGCCACTACACCACACATTATTCACTCTTCAGTGACCCCATGTAATAAGCAAAAGATGTAAATCAGTTAAAATCGATTAAGATTTGATTTATAGATCAACTCAAATTCTAAGGACTGTGTTACAACAGGGGGCATTGATGAGTTGATCACAATAATGAAAGAGTCTTGTGGCATCTTAAAGACTAACAAATTTAGTATGACATAAGCTTTTGTGGACTATAACCCACTTCAGCAGATGCATGACGTTTTATCCTGTGTGATACACATGGAATTTAGGATAACACTTATGGAATTTGGTGAAGTGGCCTGCAGTACATGAAAGCATATGCCATAATAAATTTGGTAGTCTTTCAGGTGCCACAATGCTTTGTTGTTTTGCTGCAACAAACTACCAGAGTTACTCCACTGGACATGTTTCTTTTTCTGGCCTTAAAATCCATTCACCAAGTCTAAACAAGTTGTCTCTTTGGAAGAAAAGAAAAGACAATCTTAATTGGCTGCCCAGTCCTGAAAGCGTGACAACTTACCAGTGTTGCAAAGCCCAGTGCAACATCTATTGAGGCTTGGAGGGGCTTGAATATTGTACCCTAAGTGATGGCAGCAAAACCTCCAAAAGTTATGAGGCTTTGGGGGATGAAGATTGCTCATAACTCTGAAAAGCTGTCTTCCAGGCCTTCTCCGATTCGTATCCGCAAGGTTCTACTGTAATTCCCATTGTTCTCCTAGCTATGAAAACTGAGAAAAGGCAAATAAAACCCTCACACCTGCATTGTTGGATTGAGCTGTCTTTTGTGAGAAGCCAGGGGGAGGACAGACAGCAGCTGTAAAGCTGGAAGCCTTCCCTTCAATTACACAATAAATTAAAGGAAACGCCAGAAAGGGGAGGCAGCCGGCACAATTCAGGAGGCGCACTGGAGACAAGACAATTCGGGAATAAAGACGTTAGGTTCACATCTAAAGCAGGGGGGAAGTTAACACCTAGGGAGAAGGAAGGAAGTCTTCAGATTCATTCACGCCCACGATTACTTATTCCTTCAAATTGCAGGTTTTGTGTTTAAAGGATTTTTTTTTTTTTAAAAAAAAAAAAGCAGCCTTCATTCATCTCAGACAGGGTGAGACAACAATTACAGGAGCTGAAGGAGCGATTAAAGAAGCCCCACAAGCCAATGTAAATTTTGCAGGCTGTTCTTTGCAACTGGAAATATAAACAGCCTGCTATACTCTGGATTAAGTTAGGTTCTGCCCACTTTATTATAGCATTTTGTCAGGTGTTCTTAACGTCTCGGATCATTTGGCTAGAACAAATAGTACAGTTTTGTTTTGTTTTGTTTAAAAATGTCTATAAATGTTTGGAATCCAAGAAAATACTGTATTTCTTCAATTCTAAGACACACCTCCCCCCACCCCATATAAACATCTCTAAAAACGGGGTGCGTCTTAGAATCACGGTTGTGTCTTAGGGTTGTTGTTGTTTTTCTATTGGTGGTACTGAAATTAGTGTGCGTCTTACAATTGATGGCATCTTACAATCAAAGAAATACGGTAAGTGACTTGATTCGAAGCTGGCAAGAGGGGCAAAATGCAAGGGTGATGGCAATTAGGCACATGGTGTGGGGGCAGCTATTGGCTTAGTCATGGATCCTCCAGTGTATCTCCAGTGGCCCCAGATCAAACACCCATTGTCCTTTGCCTCCTCCATAACTCTCCCTTCAGTCCAAAAAAAGCTACCAGGGACTCCTCCTCACTGGCTTTCAAGCCAAGGCCACTTCCTGTGGCTCTTCCTTTACTCATGAGGAACGTCCAAGAGTCTCTTCCATTGCTTCTGCAACAAAGTTTTCACCTGACATTGCATTCTGTTTATATGTACAGTGGCACAGATATTCACCTCATGTGGATCTTATTAGCTCCTGTCCTTCTCTCCTCATACCCACCATAGAAGAGCCAGTTTCTCCACAGATGCATTCTCTAAAAATTACAGAGCAACGAGAAATCCTGATGCAGTGACTGAGTCTTACTGAGAATCCGTTCTATGAGATGTTTGACTCAACATGAGCAATGTGGTCCTTCATAACGATAACTCCTGAGGGGAGTGAAAGGATTTTTGGGGGATGGCAATCTGTGGCAATCTGTGCATTCACCAATACTGAAATTAATTTTAGAAGTTCTTCAAATTAAACCAGCAGGAAGGTGAAGCAGAATGAGACAGAACCAAGCCATGGAACAATAACAAAGTAGAATGTGGAACACTTGGTTGTTCCTGCTAAGAAGACATATGAATAGAGATAAGCAACATAAAGGGAAAGTCAGCCAATGGCTCCTCCTTCAATGGGTGCTTGAGATATGTTCATTCTGAATTTGAATTCCTATTGGTGGAGGCACCTTCAGAATTCTCAGCAGATGAACCTCTTATGGGCTTGTGCAGAGGTGGGCAACATGGCGGCAAACACCTTCTTTGGTGCCCACTGAGACATTCTAGTCCTCCCAATTATTACCTTTAAAAGTTGTTTTATTTTTTCTTACTGCCATCGGGGGTCACTTCGCAGTGAAGTGACTCCCTCTAGCTGCTGGCATCATAGTTTCCCATGAATGCCTCCAGACAGGTTACTTATCCTTTCTGCCTAGCTATGCCCACCCATGGCAGCCATTTTATGGTTGTGCTCAGGGCAGTTTCTCCCATTTCCAAATTGTTGTGCCCATGGGCCCAAATGGCGGCCTACCCTGAGTTAGTGCAACATCTAACCAGGCTCTCAAGAGGCGTCCTGTCTCTGATTTATTTGCTACAACTGGAAAACACCTAGCTGTTCATTGTGCACAGCTTGTAATCACAGTGCTGCAGTAATATTGGCTCTAAGCCTTTGCAGTGATCTGATCAATAGCCTGCTTGGTTCATTTCTCTTTGTTGAATTCTCAGCTTCTTGTCACTTATCCCTCAGTTTACACCAACAAAACTCCTGTGGAAAGCTAATATAAAGCCACTGGAGCCCTTGCCTGATTTTTTAGAGGAGGATTAAGGGGTGGGGGTTGCTCTTGTTGGCTATTTTCTGACACCTGGCAGACCATACAACACTCATTCACTCTGGTGAGCACTTACTCATTGTTTGAACTTACTGTGACTTCTTGCATGAGTGAGGTTTCATCGCACTGAGACCCTAAACTGACAACATCCTCTCACTCTACCTTAAGACCTCTTTTGTCAGGCTCCTTGCCCCCAGCTAAAGAACTGGGGATCTGTTTCCTATTCCTTGACACCGGAGTCCTTCTTGCCATCTGACACACATCATGAGGTTTATGCATGTACATTAGATGGAGTCACACTTCTCACATCACAGGCTTGATGATCACAGTGTGTGGTATGTCGTCCCGAACATATGGCTGAATCAGCAACACTTCCGCCGAAGGATGCTTGTCAAAGGATTTTATTCTTGGAAACAAGGGTGGGGAGAAGCGCAGGACGGCCACTCTGTGTGTCGTGAAAACCAATCTTTCCAATGTTATGCAAAGTAATTTCCCTTATAATTATGTAATCCTTCTTGGACAGAACACTACAGTGGGGTGTTATGGGCCATAAATAAAAGAAAGCAGAGCAATATATGTTTTGAAGTTCTGTCTGGTTTGAGAGATAAAAACCTTGGAGCTCACTCCTTTTGTCAGGTTTTGAGAAGACCATAAAACAACACTTCACTGTATCTTTTCTGATCTATAACTTTGAGTGGATTAAAAAAAAAGTCTCCGATAAACAACATTGTCACCCCCTCTTTTCTTTGCTTACATACAGAGGTGAGTTGAAGAGACTGAAGTATTTCATCATGTTATTCCACTTTGCAGTAATGAATAGTAATGAGGCCCTGTCATATTTCATTGAATATGAAAATAACAATTTGTAGAAGTGCTTTCCAGTGGTGGAGTGGAGCCAGGAGTCACATGGTAAAGCACCAGGACTCTTTGGCTAACAAGGATGATAATCTCATCTGCCACCTCCTTCAGGTTCCTCTCTGACAGGGGTTTTTTAAAGCAAATTTTCCAACTGTACAACTGCCCTGTAAGTTATCTCCCCTCACCCAGGTCCCGCTCTGAGTTTAGCTGCAATCCTCAGAACTACTGGTGGATTACCCCAACAAAAATATATTGTTATGAGCTATCCCTGTTGTAATGCAAACTATGTTGAGATGGCTTGGTCTTGAATGGGTGGTTAAGACCCATTAGCTTTACAAAAGATCTGTTCCTAGCTGATGAAAACTCCTAGGACTGATTTGTTGATATGGATCAAGCCAGCTGCCTGCAATGTTGAACTCTCCTTGCAGGGGTGGGGGGTGGGGATGTGGAGACTGTCATGATGAACAACTGCACTGCAAAATTTACCACTATACTATTAGTGCTTTCATAAAGCGTCTGCAAAGGCCCAATTCAGATCTTGCATTTGAAGTGAGGAGGCCATATTGATGTGGACCAGCCCTACACCTCACCACTGTATAATCAAGCACCATGTGGGGGAACATCACTTCCATTGTATAAAGGCCAAAAAATGACCCAAGGTGGGAATTCACAGAGTGAACTCATCAAATACAGGAAGCTGCTATGGACTAATTGTACAGCTTTGGGGAAGTCTCTCAGTTCTGTATTGTGAAGTAATATCGGCTTACCTTATTACAGCAAACTCTGTGTGCTTTAAGATTGCTGTATAATTTTCTAGAAATAAATGAAATAAACAAATAAATATTTGTTCTGAATTGTTGTAGAGGGAATCAAACCACTTGTCCACCACTGTAATCACCATCTTAGGCTGATCTGCTAAAGTCGCATGTCATAAATCTGGAGAACACCTCTGCAGTATGCTACATACGTCCGTTGCTGGGACACATGGACAGGAGGGTTCCACCCATGTCCTGCTTGTGGGCTCCTGGTCAACAGCTGGTTGGCCAATGTGTGAACAGATGGACCCTTGGTCTGATCCAGCAGGGCTGTTAAATTTTCTTATGCTATCTATTGGAGGTGTGCACAACTTGTAGTCTTATCTCCATGGAGTATTCCATTGTTTGACCCATTATTGTTCAATATTTACAGAAACGCTAAGGAATATCTATGGGGTCAAAGTGCATGATTAGGGTGTGCTCTTTTAAAAATGCACGTTTTTTCCCTGTTCAAAATGTGCACTTTCCCCATTCGACTGGAATGAGAAAAGTGTGCAAATTAATGCAGAAAACAAGACGAGCTGAGATTCAAATTAGTGTTTGGAGAAGCTAGGAAATCATGACAATCTCTTGTTTGCCCATCCCTACTCAGCTGGGACAGTTGGCTCCCCCTCCCCTTGGAGTGAAGTGTCCACCGTGCAATTTCAATTCCTGGGAAAAACCTGCTGCCATGCTGCCTCAGAATTCAGACATCAGTCAGACACCCCAGGTACATTCTCATTTCTGTAGTAGGGAAGTTGCCAGTGGTGGGGGCATGAATACAGGGCAGAATGGCAGTGGTGAGTGGCAGTAGTGGCAGTGTATTGTAGAGGTTAGAGCATTGGAGTGGGATTGGGAAGACCCGGGTTCATGTCCCCACTTGGCCATGAATCTCACTGGATGGCTTTGGTCTAGTCAATGGATTTCAGCCTAGCCTACCTCCCAGGGTTGTTGTGAGGATAAAATGAAGAAGAGAGGCTCATGTGTTCCAACTTGGGCACCTTGGAGCAAAAGGTAGGATCAAAATGAAATAAATAGCCACAGCAAGCAGACAGCAGAAGAGTAAGCATCAACTTTACTGCCCCAAAGATCTACCACATGAGCTTTGGAGCTCACCTTGCCTCATTCTACCGTAGTGTTCACACCTGACTCTAGCAATGTGGTTTCTTGGCAGCTATTGGAACTGAATTCAGGAGGGTGGGTGTATCTCACATCTGAAGGTTCCCCCAGGTCAAAATCTCCCTGCAACTTGACGACAAGGGTATCAGAGAAAAAGACTGTTCTCCCCATCCTCTCAGTGCTTTTAAAAGTGGGAGTATTTTATTTATTTATTTATTTATTTATTTATTTAAAATATTTATATCCCATCCTATATCACTAAGATCTCAGGGCAGCATACAGATAAAATCATACAGTCTAAAACAATAAATAAACACAGTTAAAAACAAATTAAACCATGATCCAAGTTAAAAAATATATAATTTAAAAGCAATGTTGTTTATTTGTTCAGTCGCTTCCGACTCTTCGTGACTTCATGGACCAGCCCACGCCAGAGCTTTCTGTCGGCTGTCGCCACCCCTAGCTCCCCTAAGGTCAAGTCTGTCACCTCCAGAATATCATCCATCCATCTTGCCCTTGGTCGGCCCCTCTTCCTTTTGCCTTCCACTTTCCCTAGCATCAGCCTCTTCTCCAGGGTATCCTGTCTTCTCATTATGTGGCCAAAGGACTTCAGTTTTGCCTTTAATACCATTCCCTCAAGTGAGCAGTCTGGCTTTATTTCCTGGAGTATGGACTGGTTTGATCTTCTTGCAGTCCAAGGCACTCTCAGAATTTTCCTCCAGCACCACAGTTCAAAAGCATCTATCTTCCTTCGCGCAGCTTTCCTTATGGTCCAGCTCTCGCAGCCATAGGTTACTACGGGGAATACCATTGCTTTCATAGAATCATAGAATCATAGAATAGCAGAGTTGGAAGGGGCCTCCAAGGCCATCGAGTCCAACCCCCTGCTCAATGCAGGAATCCACCCTAAAGCATCCCCGACAAATGCTTGTCCAGCTGCCTCTTGAAGGCCTCTAGTGTGGGAGAGCCCACAACCTCCACAGGTAACGGATTCAATTGTCGCACTGCTGTAATAGTCAGGAAGTTTTTCCTGATGTCCAGCCGGAATCCAGCTTCCCTTAACTTGAGTCCATTATTCCGTGACCTGCACTCTGGGAGGATCGAGAAGAGATCCTGGCCCTCCTCTGTGTGACAACCTTTCAAGTTTTTGAAGAGTGCTATCATGTCTCCCCTCAATCTTCTCTTCTCCAGGCTAAACATGCCCAGTTCTTTCAGTCTCTCTTCATAGGGCTTTGTTTCCAGACCCCTGATCATCCTGGTTGCCCTCCTCTGAACACGCTCCAGCTTGTCTGCATCCTTCTTGAATTGTGGAGCCCAGAACTCGACGCAATACTCTAGATGAGGCCTAACCAGGGCCGAATAGAGAGGAACCAGTACCTCACGTGATTTGGAAGCTATACTTCTATTAATGCAGCCCAAAATAGCATTTGCCTTTCTTGCAGCCATATCGCACTGTTGGCTCATATTCAGCTTGCAATCTACAACAATTCCAAGATCCTTCTCGTTTGTAGTATTGCTGAGCCAAGTATCCCCCATCTTGTAACTGTGCCTTTGGTTTCTATTTCCTAAATGTAGAACTTGGCATTTATCCCTATTAAATTTCATCCTGTTGTTTTCAGCCCAGCACTCCAGCCTATCAAGATCACTTTGAAGTTTGTTTCTGTCTTCCAGGGTATTAGCTATCCCACCCAATTTTGTGTCATAGTCTTTAACTATGCGGACCTTTGTTGTCAGTGTGGTGTCTCTGCTCTTAACTATTTTATCAAGATTTGTCATTGCTCTCCTCCCAAGAAGTAAACGTCTTCTGATTTCCTGGCTGCAGTCAGCGTCTGAAGTAATCTTTGCGCCCAGAAATACTAAGTCTGTCACTGCCTCCATGTTTTCTCCCTTTATTTGCCAGTTATCAATCAAGCTGAGCTAAACCATGAAGGGACACCCAAGACGGGAAGGTCATGGTAGAGAGGTCAGACTAAATACGATCCCTGGGGAAGGTAATGGCAACCCACCCCAGTATTCTTGCCATGAAAACTAAATGGATCACGTGCTGGGCTTGACGAATCCAAGGCTGGAGTTAAAATCGCAGGAAGAAACATTAACAACCTCAGATATGCCGATGACACCACTTTGATGGCTGAAAGTGAGGAGGAGCTGAGGAGCCTTATGACAAAGGTGAAAGAAGAAAGTGTAAAAGCTGGGTTGCAGTTAAACCTTAAAAGCAATATATGCAGTTAAAACAGTTAAAACCATGTGCCAGTGAGTTTATCCATCAAAGGCTTTGTTTAAAAGCCATGCTTTTACTTGGCGTCGAAATGCAATCAATGTTGGCGCCAATCGGGCCTCCAAGGGGAGGGCATTCCACAGTCGGGGTGCTGCCACAGAGAAAGCCCTCTCCCACGTCCCATCATAACGTATATGTTGCATTGGTGGGATGCGGAGAAGGGCTCTTCCAACAGATCTAAGGTCTCGGGCAGGCATATATAAGGAGAGGCGCTCTCTCAAGTATCAAGGTCCCAAGCTGTTTAGGGCTTTAAACGTCATTACCAGCACCTTGAATTCCGACCGGAAGCATATAGGCAGCCAGTGCAGTTCCTTTAAGACTGGTGTTATGTGGGCTCTATAAGATGTACCCGCCAGCAGTCTAGCTGCTGCATTTTGCACTAGCTGCAACTTCCGTGTCGTCTTCAAGGGCAGCCCCACATAGAGTGCATTGCAGTAGTCTAATCGGGAAGTTACCAGTGCATGCACTGCTGTGGCTAGGTTGTCCCTGTCCAGGAAAGGCCGTCTGCATTGTGAAGTGACACAGTTCTAGTCTGGTGGTTTCTTGGAAGCCTATTAGGATTTCTTCCATGCCACTGTCAGCCATGGCGAACGAGCTTCCCTGAAAGACAGCTCGTCTTTCAGGGAAGCTACAGATTGTAGCTATGGATTGTCCCCTGAGATGCACAGCTTCAGGAGTCTGCGTTCTAGCCTGCATTTGGTTCCCACAGGACAAGAGGTGTGGCCCAATGGGCCTACCTAATGCCCCGTTTCAAGTGAGGATATGACCCACGATCTTTTGCAAACAGGAAGACGATTCTTTGTGGGAGAGCCACTTCCACAACACTGCTTTTTCACTGCTTGAGAAAGGGACCCTGAAGGTAGACACGTGTTAATAATATTAATAACCTGAACTCAGGAAACTGCCAACATCCATCATCCTCATTAATAAAGTGCTATGATCATTATTTCTTACCACCTCAGGCAAATGGGCTGAATTTCCATGTGATACCGGGTGGGATTAAATGGCTTATCCATATGGCGTTAAACCCAACTTTCTATTTGAAATGGGCCTTATCAGAGCCATAGCTAGTAAAGCTGTATGCTGAGGGGGGGGGGGCATTTCAACAGAAATCTGGCCATGTAAATGGACACATGGGTAAGCATTTTTTATCCAGTCAGCATCATGTTTAAATGGGGCCCGTAATAACAACCAAGTTGGAAGGTGAATCGCAAGGTTGACGGCCAGCCCACCAGGTGGTAAATGTTTTAATTGTGCCATTAATTACAATATTATCAAGGACAGCAAAGAGGGGTCTGGGCCTTGTAAAAATGAAACAACAGAAATGTTGCACAATTTATGGGCAGTCCCCACCAGGAAGCAGAACAACTGGGGAAATTTAAAATAATAATAATAATCTGCATCTCTCTAACAGTTCTTCTAAGCCTGACTGTTTACTTCAACATAAGTGCAATGGAATGAAGCATGACCAATTCATGCTATTTATAAAAATGTATTGGGAATGTAGGAAAGAAAGAAATATTCCCAATGGGAAGCTCAATAATTTCCAGTTGTAGCCCAGCACGTAACATTTACTCAATTCAGAAGCCAAACCAAATAAATCAGGAGTCAGATTGTCAATTGTTATAAATCTGTAACGGCTTAATCCCAAATTGTGTCACCATTTTAAAGCTACTCTTTTATATTTAATATTTTTTTAGTTATTCATGGTTGTGCTCATTGCTGCAAAACATTCTATGGTTTTCTGATGCTTGCAGTTCATATGTCTCTGTTTCCAGTAAAAGTTTGTCATTGAAAATCTAGAGATCTGGCTTAATTGGGCATTGTTTAGGGATGGACTGTTGTTCCATCAATCTCTTACAGAAATAGTTGGGGGTTTGAGGTCAAACTCTTTCCATTGCATTTCCACACAAGCTCGCATTGGTGGGTTGTTGTTCCTCTTAAAGTACACTTTAATATATACATTTTTTGCAACCATTTTAAAATGTACGCATAGTTGGGCTCATGCACCCATTAACTAAAGAGTGTGCATTTTCTTTGCACATTTTTCAAGTAGGTTTAATTGGGCATCAAGGTGCTCCTTTGTGATAAAAATGTGTTGCTATATATCTCTTTAAACAGGGGCATTATCAGAGTTAAAAACAATCACCAGAATACTAATCTGAATTACTATTATGATTGCACCTCAAATTTCAATAGATAGCAAATAATCTTCATTTTCCCTGTAATAAATGTGTGAAATCTGCCTGTAGAAGATTGATCAAAGTTCTTTCCCGTATGAAACAGGTCTGTCTATCGGAAAAATGTACAGCAAAAAACAGTAGCCAATGTGGTGCTTTAACATAGTTTCAAACTATGCCAAAAACTGCCGTTGATTTCAAACAAGACACAATGAGTTGAATCATGCTTAAAGTAGACCTGGACCAGATCTACACCAAGCAGGATATGACACTTGGAAAATGTTTTTAAAACCGTACGTGGAGTGGGTCCTGGGCCCTGACAGTTGCCACTACTGTTATAAACCATTTTTAAAGCAGTAAGGTAGACCCAGTGAATGTAAACCCAGTGAAAACCATGGGAAAATAAGTAATAATTAACTCAAGTCCCATTGATCTCAATGTGTCTATTCAAAGTATGACTAAGGTCCTTTCAACACCTAAGGGTTATCTCAGGAAAATGGAGGGATCGTCCCCGCCTGCATTTGAGATCTCCTATGTGGCATTTGGATGCACAGGAATGATCATCCCAGGACGATCCCAGGACAGAGGGCTGGTTTGGACATGCCCTAAGTCTGTCTCTAAACCAGCCTTCCTCAACCTGGGGCACTCCAGATGTGTTGGACTACAACTCCCTCTGGGAGATGCAGTCCAACACATCTGGAGCGCCCCAGGTTGAGGAAGGCTGCGTTTAAACCAATATATTTGGAGAGATAAGTGGCAGAAGGCTTTTACCCCATTAGCTCTTTAGAAGTGGCCTCTTTAGGGATATTAGAGATCAATTGATACTAGGAAAGATGGTTACAAGGCTTTTCAACCACCATCTATCTGTTTAATAAGCCAGTTGGCAGCAAAAGTGGTATAGGAATGGAACAGATCTACACCATAGGAAAGGGGACCCATCAACTTACTTGTCATGGGGTGTTGCTATGCTATAATAGTGAGTGTTGTTTGGGGTACTATCTCAGCTATGCAAAATCTTAAGGATGTTCCCAGTCCTTTTTCCATGGAATATCCCTAATGGCTCTTATTTCCTTCTGCTTCTTCAGATCTTCTCTTCAGATCTACTTTTTAAAACATTTTTTTCCTTAATTAACCTGGCTTCAATTTATTGGATTTTTTGCCATTATTCAGTGAGAACCTTATTTATTTATTTATTTATTTATTTTATTACATTTATATACCGCCCCATAGCCGAAGCTCTCTGGGCGGTTTACAAAAGTTAAAAACAGTAAACATTTTAAAAAAAGTATACAAAATTTAAAAAATCATCAGAAACATAAAAACAACAGTATAAAAACAACAGTATCCATTTAAAACAACATTTAAAAACAACCTTCAAATGCCATCCCTCTCTCCTCTTCTTTGTGTCATCCATCAAAAGTAACTTGGAAGTCCTTTGGGTAGGAAACTCACCACTTCTGTGCTGTGTCCATAGCACATTGTCTGCATTCTATTATAGTAAGGACAGTACAACCCTATACATGTCTTTTCAAAAGTCCTATAAAGTTCAATGGGGCTTTCTCCCAGGTAAGTGTGTAAAGGGAACAAATTGTGGCCCATTTGTTTTTATCATTGTGGCAATGGAGCAAGAAGCTGTATGAGTTTGGTTCTGGTCAGTACCTGGGATAGGAGATTACATACATGGGGAACTGTGAGATCCATCATGGAAGAAATATAGGATATAGGAA
The DNA here is from genome assembly GCF_023053635.1 of Elgaria multicarinata webbii. Classification (NCBI taxonomy): domain Eukaryota; kingdom Metazoa; phylum Chordata; class Lepidosauria; order Squamata; family Anguidae; genus Elgaria; species Elgaria multicarinata. Next base: position 89,296,836 of record NC_086179.1, on the reverse strand, counting down.
TAATAAATAAACAAAATGAATGAATGAATGAATATTTTTAAGCCAGAACAAAAGATCCTGGGAAAGCCATCACCACATTTTCCTGTAGTTTGGATGTTTTCCAGAACATTTCCTTCCTGCCCCCTTCCCCATGTAGGTTTGATTGGGACTGGGAAGACCCTGGACTTATCTAGACCGAAGGTTTATCCCGGGGTCATCCTGGGGTCATCCTTGCCTGCTCCCATGATTCCCTGTGTGTCATTTACATGAACAGGGATGACCCCGGGACGATCCCAGGATAAACCTTAGGTCTAGCTAAGGCCCCAGTTTCAAGTCCTCACTCAGCCATGAAGCTCACTGGGTAACTTTGAGCCAACCTACTTCACAGGGTGGTTGTGAGAATAAAATGAAGAGGAGGAGGATCATATATGATGACTTGGGGTACTTGGAGGAAAAGGCAGGATATAAATGTAATAAATAAGTACAGATTTGTGCTCAAATGTCCCAATGTGGTTGTTGTTGTTTTTTTAAAAAGTCTATGTCTTACAACTCTATATTGGATAACTCCTTCAGAGTTCTGACTGGTTTTGCCTAAAATTCAAAGTGGAATCACAGCCTCACTGACATCAGAGCCACCAGCCTCCACTGACACACCCCATTCACACAGACTCCTGCATTCACTCCCATACGCATGCATGTACTCACATAAACCCCCATTCATAGACAGAGGGGGGGGCATTGCCTCTTTTGCTTATCCCTGGAGGCTCATCACTCCTTTTCTTCTGTTTTGCACTTTCTGATTGGGAAAGGCAAGGGATGAGGAAAGCGAACGCTCTCTGTGTATGTGTGAATGCCTGGGCCTCTTGGGTGGGTGGGTGAATGAATTCTTATTGCACCCCTTTAAGGTAGTCCAGTACTTTCCCCTCCATGTAAAATGACCATCATACAAATATATTTGACATCCGATTAGTTACAGCTTTGCTATAACACATTGATTAATTCACCCCATTTCCAACAAAAGCATCTTCAAGTAGCAATGGTAAGAACAGACCACGGAACAATGGACTGGTTTAAGTTTGGGAAAGGAGTACGGCAGGGTTGTATACTCTCACCTTACCTATTCAACTTGTATGCAGAACACATCATGCGACGTGCTGGGCTTGACGAATTCAGGCTGGAGTTAAAATCGCAGGAAGAAACATTAACAATCTCAGATATGCAGATGACACCACTTTGATGGCTGAAAGCAAGGAGGAGCTGAGGAGCCTTATGACGAAGGTGAAAGAAGAAAGTGCAAAAGCTGGGTTGCAGTTAAACCTCAAAAAAAAAAAAAACAAGATTATGGCAACCAGCTTGATTGATAACTGGCAAATAGAGGGAGAAAACGTGGAGGCAGTGACAGACTTTGTATTTCTGGGCAAAAAGATTACTGCAGACGCTGACTGCAGCCAGGAAATCTGAAGACGTTTACATCTTGGGAGGAGAGCAATGACAAATCTTGATAAAATAGTTAAGAGCAGAGACACCACACTGACAACAAAGGTCCGCATAGTTAAAGCAATGGTATTCCCCGTAGTAACCTATGGCTGTGAGAGCGGGACCATAAGGAAAGCTGAGCGAAGGAAGATAGATGCTTTTGAACTGTGGTGTTGGAGGAAAATTCTGAGAGTGCCGTGGACTGCAAGAAGATCAAACCAGTCCATACTCCAGGAAATAAAGCCAGACTGCTCACTTGAGGGAATGGTGTTAAAGGCAAAACTGAAGTACTTTGGCCACGTAATGAGGGGGATTCCACACGTCGTACTGAGGGCGCTTCCATGCGCACCCAGTGCGCACCCAAAGCGATCGTGTAACTTGCCTGGAGAAGAGACGAGGAAGAGGCGTCCTTGCCGCCGCCACCCACCTACCTCCAACCCAGCCAGGTCGGAGAGCTCAGCGGAAGAAGGCGGGGTGGAGAGTGCCTTCTTCCGTCGAGCTCTCTGTCCCGGCCGGCAAGGAAGTAGGTGGGTGGCGGCAGCGGCGGCAAGGACGCCTCTTCCTCGTCTCTTCTCCAGGCAAGTTACACGATCGCTTTGGGGCTGCACTGGGGGCGCATGGAAGCACCCTCAAGTACTACGTGTGGAATCCCCCTGAGAAGACAGGATACCCTGGAGAAGAGGCTGATGCTAGGGAAAGTGGAAGAGGGGCCGACCAAGGGCAAGATGGATGGATGATATTCTGGAGGTGACAGACTTGACCTTGGGGGAGCTGGGGGTGACGAAAGCCAACAGAAAACTCTGGCGTGGGCTGGTCCATGAAGTCATGAAGAGTCGGAAGCGACTGAACGAATAAACAACAAAAAATAATCCTTTCACCTGTAGTCCTTTCCAAATACTCAAAGAACATATGCCTTCCCCAGATGTGTACTCTCTACACACTTTGGACTACAACTCCCAGCATTCCTGATGATTGGCCATGCTGGCTGGGGCTGAAGTCCCACCAGCAACAGATGGACACCATTGGGGAAGACTATATATAATGTCTGTAAAAAGGACCAGCATATTAGAGGAATAATGCATTATAGGGTTTACTCTGAAAAGCTCACATGCACACAATCTTAAAATTATTTAGCTTTTTAAATAAATGCTTATCCACTCTTAAGGCACTGTATGCAATCCATTCCCCACCCCCACCCCCATTCACTGACACTTGATTGCCAGGAATGATGTCATGCTACACATATCATATCTCACAATAACACTTTCCTAGAGTAAACTGTAATCTCCTAAATCCAGCATACAGTGGCTGTCCAAACAGAATAACTCCTGGTCTCTCTCTCTCTCTCTCTCTCTCTCTCTCTCTCTCTCTCTCTCTCTCTCTTTAATAAAAGCCATGTGATAAATTAAGTGTTTCTGATAAATGAAGGCCCCTGGAGTTCTGAAGACCTAAGCCTTCTAGGGGGAAAATATTTAAACCAGACCTAATAGGTTTCGCATGGAATAAACTCTTCTTCGTAAGGATACCCCTACCTCTGACTTTATACGGCCAATATTTTAGCTATAGAGCATACGAGGGGGGGTGGAATTAATAACTTTTTACTACCCTATCGTTAGGAATTCTGGGTAGAATTTTCTCACTTGGCTAATCTTCAGTCCATATCCTGACAGTTACAAGGGGCAGGGGGCGGGGGGGGGGGGTAATGAATTACAGGTCTTATCACCACCTTTGGAACTAGCTGCATTTTATAGCAAAATAAAATAACTGCCCCTGGTTTGGTTTTAAATGTTGCTGTGGTCATCTTCAAGCCCTCTCAAGAAACTGGGGGGCATTCCCAGAAGCATATTTCAATATTCCCTGGTGACAGAGAATCCTTACTTATTCAGGACTACAAGAAGACAGACATATAAGAATGTGGCAGGGCCACCATTTTGTGGTAGAGTCCCCACTTTGCATACAGAAGGACCTGGCATCTCTAGGTAAGGCTAGGGAAATCTGTCTGAAACCCTGAAGAGCTGATGCCAATCAGTGTTGACCAGGGATGGGGGACAAATATTGCTGTCATGTCTAACCCTACTGCCCCTGTTTTGGGAGAAGATGTTTCAGGTAATCAATCAGAATCAGATTCAGAACTAGAAGACGCAGCACCAGACACCAGCCAGCCTGTACCAGTGGGGGAGAAAGCTCTCACGGGTGATTCCCCAGCTGGGAGTCATCCCTCTCCAGAGCTTATCTTGTCAAGGCCAAATCCTACACACTCAAGGAGGAGTGAACTTTCTTCCGGAGGTGAGCGTCCCAACAAGCTAGCTGATGCCAGGACGCTCAAACGCATGGGGCGGAAGGAAGGCGTGAAAAAGTCAGTTTGATTATGCCAGAACCTGCCTCCGCACCAAACTCTCCGAAGTTATGGGTGTTTGGGAAGAAGCTTCTTCTTCTTCTTGAACGGACAATTGTCTTGCTTAGTTTGCAAAGTTTTGCCTAGAGGGACGCTTCCAAGAGGCTAGACTCTATTCAGGTAGAAGAGACGTTTATTGCTTAATAAAATCTTTGTGGATTACTTAGCTTTTATTAAGCCTCATCATTGCCTCCCATCGAAAGTAAAAGCGTTCTGGGAAACATGACAATTTTTTATTATTATTATTTATTTAAGGATTTTTATGCTGCCCTTCAGCCAAAAAAGGCTCTCATGGCGGCTTACAAAGGTATTTCTTGACAGTCCCTGCCCACAGGCTTACAATCTAAAAGACATGACACAAAAGGAAAGGGGATTGGGAGGGAGGAGGAGGGGGGGGAAAGGAAAGTAAATTCAGGCACTACAATCTTAGTTGGAAAGTTCAGCAGTTGACAGGTGACAGCAGGAGGGAGGGGGCTCTCAGCTGGAGCTGGACCCAGGCACGGTGGAGAGGTGCCTGGCTGCTGCTTCCTCCCTCATTGGAGGCCTCTGCAGAGACAGTTGGTAGCAGGAGGGAGGGGGCTCTCAGCTGGAGCTGGACCTAGGCACGGTGGAGAGGTGCCTGGCTGCTGCTTCCTCCCTCACTGGTGGCCTCTGCTTTGTGCTCCTAGGGTCCCAAACTGACCTTCCAATGTTCTGCAGATGGCCATGACTGCTTCCCTGCCCCTTTCCTTGACCTCTGATTGTTTGGTGATTTCCTAGCTTTGTGTGTAATTTCCCTCCTCCCCCCCATTGTAAAAAGTCAAAATGGCTCCCCTGAGGGTTACTTACTGGCAGGAAGGCCAGTAAATGTGGTAGGGGATGCTTCCCAATAATTTTCTCAGGAAAAGAAAGTATTCTGGGAAATTAGCTCAGCTCCCAACATTCATAAGCAATTTTAGGGGAGTGGGACGGCCATGAATGAGGGGAATAGGAAAAAAAATGGGATGCCCTGCCTTGCATGAGTAAAAGGGCCATCCACTACTGCAAATCTACTATTGGATACCACTTTACATTAACAGAGGATTAAGGCAGACAGCACTTCACGCCAATACATCACAATGATATAGATCAATGAGATTTGTAAAGGTCATCATGGATCTTCAAAAAGCAATTAAAAAAAGGAGGGTCATGATGCACAATTTCACCTGTTGCTCAATGACAAACCAGCCAGTCCTTTAAAAGAGGACAAAGAATTCCAACAGTGTTATGCCAGCATTAGCCAGTGCTTTAAACAAGGAATAAAAGCTGTCTTTAAAGGGAGGTGGTGTTATATGATACTTGTCTGTTCCCCATGGAAAGGAGAGGAGCTCAAAGGAAAGGGTATGAAGTTTCTTCCTCACTTTGAAACAAAGAAAGTTGCCCAATGAAACCCAGTTTACTTGGTTTCAAACAGGAACAAAATAATTTTAAAAAACCCAGTAAGATCCAAGTAACTTGCAAAATAATTGTTCAGAAAAAAAAGACTAAAATGAAAATTTCTGCAGACTGTTCGGTTTCATGAATCGTTAGTCAAGGTTATTATGAAAATGCTAGATAAATGGAACTCACTACCACAAGACAGTATTCGAGGCAGTAAGCCTGTGTGCACCAGTTGCTGGGGAACATGGGTGGGAGGGTGCTGTTGCACCATGTCCTGCTTTGCTGGTTCATGGTCAACAGCTGGTTGGCCACTGTGTGAACAGAGTGCTGGACTAGATGGCCCCTTGGTCTGATCCAGCATCAGGGCACTTCTGATGTTCTTAAATAGGAGATGCAACATTGGATGTTCTATTATCCTCGGCATAGCCAAGAAGAATTTTGTGAATGCTGCTCTTCCCAAGAAGTGGAAAATGGCTCAAGGGCTTTCATTTCCATCAAATTACATTTTCCAGATCAAAACGTACCTTCCTTTGTAAATGTGAAAGAATTGAAACGTGTTTTCTTAATCACAGGGGCCATGCTAGGGTTGCAATTGGGAAAGGTTCCATTTTAATCAGGTGAGAGATCATGAAAACAGTTCTGCTTGCCAGCATTTGAAAATAGCACACTTGAAAGCGATGTAATCATTTACAAGTTCAGGATGATGCCCATATACAATGATCTCGGGAGATTTATTTTAAGAATATTGTGGTAGGAGGGAGACTGATCTTATTCAGATGGTTTGCTTTAAGTACTGGGTTTGGAGAACCTGTTCCAATATGAACATATCTCAAGTTATTTCACTTTACAGTTTTGAAGGATCTCCCAGTTTTCCGTTTCAAATCTATCTTTCTCACTTTTTGGTTATATGTTATTTGTACAGTCCTGTTTGTAGAAATCTCAGTGGGTAAACTTGTTTTATATTCTTCTGAAACTCAGATCATACATTTAAATATTCCCCAATTGATATGAACCTGGGCTGAGTGTTCTGCAGTCTTAACATATGATGACTGCAACATCAGATAATGATTCGCATGTGTTGTGTGCCATAACCACTGACAGAAATTTCAGACTGCTTCAAAATGAATATCTTTTTACTGCATTCAGCTCACACATTCAGCTGCCAGCAATGAAATACACATTGATCAAGTAACCAGAAATTGATCAAGTGATGGATGGTGCATGTGTGAATGAACCATACATCTTTCCAGCAATCCAGAAGATTGAACATTTTGCAAACATTAACTAAAGGTTTTGTTGTCCCAAACAAACCCCTTTCAATATTCTGCTTAGTATTTTCAAGTAAAAATTAAGAAAGTATTAAAGTAATGCAGAAAAGAGTTTGCACCATATTACTCAAATTTCGGCATTTACTTCAATTGCCTTGGAATATAAAAACACAGTTTTCAATTAATTCTACATTTAAAAGCAATGTGTGATGGATTTACATGTTTCTCCCTTTCAGTTCCTTGAGTTGCATCCAGTTTTGGTTGTATATAGTTATGGGGTGGGGTGGGGTGGGGACAGATTTCCCCACCTCTCTTTCCCACCACAGCTCCCCCCCCAAAATGCTACATGGATGTTTTGAGACCCTGCGAAATGGGGTGCCAAAAATAGGGGGGAATCACCAAAGATTGGGCAGAGGTACCTTCTGTGTGTGGAGTTCTGCTCATGAAAGATGCCTCCACCTAAGTTACAGGGAATCCCTCTTCCCCTGCCGCCTACCCTATTCAACAGGGTCTGTGACCCTCTGTGTATCATTTGAGGGGAGTTGGAGGAGCAATGGTAGGGAGGAGGGGACAGGGAGGTCTGCTCCTGCCAGCCCTCTTGCATCAGTGCCTAAATCTGGATCCAACCCCTAGAGACCAAGGTTAGACTGCTAGGTCTAGATGGAGGGGTGAAGATCTCGTGATTTCTTCATCGCGAGATCTCCCTCTCAGTTCACACGCGGTGTGTGACAACCTCAGTTGGAGAGGCATTGCGCCTGCCATTTTTTTTCAGATAAAGGGCCAGCAGTGCACAAACACTCATGCGCGTGAGGTAAGTGGTTGTTTTTTTAAAAAAATACTTTCTCGGTTCCCCCCCACCCCACCCCCGATGGGCGCAGTGCTCCTGAGGAGCTCTGTGCCCCATACAAGGGTCCCAGGTCTTCGTGAGGAATCATGAGGAGCCGGGACAAACCACGGTGCCCAGCCACATGTTCTGTGGTCTCGGGCTCAGACAGAGACTGCAGAAAAACCGGGCCTAAAGGGGAGGGTGAAATCCTAGAGCAAGGGAGGGATCATCCCTCCCTGATCCCGGGATCCCCTGTGCGTCATGTGAATGCACAGGGATAATCCCGTCTAGCTATGGCCCAAGTGTATCAACAGCTATTAGCCATGGAACCTCCATGTATATATGTTTTAATCATGTATGTTTTAATCATGTATGGTATGTTCTTAATCCGTTTTTAATGTGTATTTTATATCATGTTTTCATACTGTTTGTTTTATACTTTAAATGGTTTTATTTTCTGTGAACTGCCCAGGGTGCTTCGCCTATTGGGTGGTATAAAAATGTAATAAATATATATATATATATATATATATATATATATATATATATATGATACTGCATCTATTATGCTACTTAATCTGAATGCCACTGCTGCAGGGTAGCAGGGGGACAAAAGAGGAAAGTTTCCTTTACATTTATTTATACACTGAAGCATCTGGCTGGCCGTTGCTGAAGAGTGCTGCCCCCCATCTATACGACAACGGGATTGCCCCTCTTTGAATATAAACCCAAATTTTGTCTATTTGAATCTAGGCAAAGAGCGTTGCACTGCAGCAGCAACAGCAATTTATCACCTGATTTTTTTTTGTAGTGCAGTTACTAATGCGCACATACGCACATACGATGCTATGATACTATGAAGGAGAGAGGAGTGAAGCTATAAATTTTATCTGCGGAGCTCCACAGATTCATATAAGAGAAAAACCAAGAGGGGAGGAAGGAACGAGCCAGCAAAGGAGGATGTGAGAGGGGGGTGGAAGCAGCACGTAGCAAAGGACAACCCTCCAAAAAGAAAATGGAGGCTTTTCTCCAAGGAGTGAGATGGGACTGAACACGACTCCTCCCTCTAGCTGCCCATTCCCCCCTCTTTGTTTTAATATCATAAGCTCTATCTGCAGAGTTTCGCAGAATCATATAATTTAAAATGAAAACAGTGTGAGGGAACAAGGGAGCCAGAGGAGGACACAATAGGCGGGAAGGTGGGAAATCGGTCAATCACTTTGTCCTGCCCTCAGTTTATGCCCACATGTCAAAATGCAATTGAACTCCCCCAAGGTCACATAACTAATGTGGCGCAAACTCTGACGTTGATCTAAAAGTCGTGATAAATCGCAACTATGAATATGAACATTATCGTATTAAAAAAACGGCACTACGGTGAATGGACAGCTGTGTCATGTGTCCTGAAACGCCAATCTGTGCATTTAGGCCGAGGTAAAGAAGCTGTATAGACATGCCCCTGGACTAGAGGGACCTGCATTCTGATCTTGTGGGTTTTGATGTCATCACACTCTCACATCTGGTACATTTTATCTCCTTAAATGTCTCCACTTCCTTCATTTTCCTTTTCAAAATCTGCTTCAGATTCCTAGTCCATCATTTCAAAACCTCTTGATCTGTTTGCTCCACATAGCATTTTTCTTTCTCTCAAACACCCAAATATACTGAATGAATCCTGGGTTCCATGTTGCTCCCTAGTAGGCCGAGTTCCTTTGGACATTAGAGGAAGCAGCATGATAGGAAGCACAAACTGGCCTTCTGACATAACATGCCAGGAGCAAAGTGGGACATTTCCCCTACGTGGAAGTGTATGTCCTTCCCTTAAGAAGCCCATGCATTCTCCCCTGGAGCCAACAGGCACCTAGGGATGAAAAACTCTGTTGAGTTTGTTCCAGCCCATCTATCGATAGATAGATAGATAGATATCTCAGGGAACACAGTTGTGTTCGCTGCAGTTAAGGACGGTGAGTAAAATTAGCATTCCGCCACGTTAAATGGAGTTACTGGGGGGTGGGTCAACCTAGCAGCCTAAAATGAAAAATATTTCAGCAATCTTTCTGAAATGCAGTACTGCCAGAAAGAAATGCTGGCTTTACATACCCTGCACGTTTCAAGAAGTTTGCTGCAATATTGAGGACTGGATGGCAGTTTAAAGCAGAAAAAGGGGGAAGCATGTCTGTTTCAAAGTGTTCAGACATACTTCCGGGTTGGCGACCATTTTTTTTGCCCACTTATAGCACTAAATTGGAAGCCTCCCCATGCAATCCATTAGTAGGATTGCATTGCCCTATCCAGCCCATTGATGGAATGGCCTTTCTTTTTTCAAAAGACCATTCAATCAATTTTTTATTATTTTTTTAAAATCCCCATGTTTCCCTATGGGGAATCTGATAAGCTAACGCATGCGCGTCAGCGTCAGATTCCCCGAAAGGAGGGGGGAGAAGCAGGGAGAGCACGACCTGCGCTCATCCCCGATGGATAAGGTAAGTTGGGGGGGCCTTGCCTGGAGCTGCCACTGCAGTTCGTGTGGCGGCGGGCCCAGGCGTGGCGGCGGGGACTGGGGGGGTGATTTACCTGGTCCGTCGGTGGCAGGCCCGGGTTTCAATTGAGCCCCCGGCTCCACCCAGAAGCAAGGCCGCAATTGCAGCCTTGCTTTCGGGTGGAGCCAGGGCACTGCCACCGCAGTTCATGTGGCAGCAGCGGCAGGCCCAGGCCGGGGGGGGGGGAGTAGCGACTTACCTCCTCGTCCTCCAGCCAGGCCGGGTTGAAATGGAGCCCCCGGCTTCACTGGAAGTTAGGCCTTGGCCTAGCTTCTGGTGAAGCCAGGGGCTCGATTTCGACCTGGGCTGGCGGGAGGACGAGCAGGTAAGTGACGTTGGGGGGAGGTTGGGCTTGGGCGGCGGGAGAGTGGTGGGGTTGTCTGGGGCTGCTGCCGCAGTTTGTGTGGCGGCAGCGGTGGGCCCAGGCCGGGGTGGAGAGCAGAGACTTACCTCCTCCTCCGCCAGCCATCCCAGGATTAAATTGAGGCCCTGGCTTAACTGGAAGTTAGGCCTCAATTTAAGCAACGGGATGCCATGATTCCTGTTGATTATTATTATTTATATAGCACCATGTACATTGATGGTGCTATATAAATAAATAATAATAATAATAATAATATTCCAGGACTGATTCAGAACAGCACTAGAGGAGCTGAGTACGCAGTGTACTTATTTGCATCAGAGTTTTTCCTGAAATGTCTTTTCTGAGGAAAATGCTAGACACACCCTTTCAATTAATCCAGTGATTTTAGAATCCAAGAAGGTAGATTCTTTTCACTTCCTACTCATTAAGGAGTTCTTTTAGGACTGGCTCATTCATTATTTTATGTTCATCATGTGATTTCTCATCAGTTAATAGTTATTTCACCTTCAATGGCCCACTGAAAATCAAGCACTTTGTACTGATACCTCTGAAAACACTTTCTGTGGGGTTTGATTTGTGTTGGTTCATGCACACAGGTGAATTGTGACACCTCTAAGCCATGACTTGCTGCTACAGGCTTTGTGGAGGTTTTTGATAGGGGTGTCTACGAATTTTGTTGCTTTTCACAAATTATGTGAACCTAGGGTGACCATATGAAAAGGAGGTCAGGGCTCCTGTATCTTTAACAGTTGCTTAGAAAAGAGAATTTCATGCAGCACATGGTGAAATTTCCTCTTCATCCCAACAGTGAAAGCTGCAGGAGCACTGCCCTCTTTTAAATCTGGTCACTCTAGTATAGCTCCTGCAGCTTTAACTGTTGTGATAAAGAGGAAATTTCACCAGGTGCTGCATGCATACAAATGACACCTGCTGAAATGTCCTTTTCAATTCAACTGTTAAAGATACAGGAGCCGTGTCCTCCTTTCCATGTGGTCACCCTAGCTGCAGGAGCTATACTAGAGTGACCACATTTAAAAGAGGGCAGGGCTCTGGTCATCCTTTACAAAAAGCCATGAAATTCAATAAACAAAAAACATACGGTTTATAAAACAATGTTAAGGACGTACACTTTTCCACCAAGCACCAAAAAGTGGGGAAATTGGGAGTTACGGCTCACCAGCCTTAACGCCACATCCTCCCTAAGGAGGCAGAAAGTACCAGTGAAATTCTCATTCTGCCTAAGCAGATAAACCATGAGGACAGGATGGAGAATAGGATATGCAGAGGTGATTGTGGGGTTGTGGAAAACTGATGACAAACAACTTAGAGCCACCTACTTCTTTTTTTTTTTGTTTAGAGAAGCCCTTCCCCAACCTGGTGCCCTCCAAAGGTGTTGGACTACGACGATCCATCATTGCAAGTCAGTATGTCCCATGGTCTGGAATGCTGGGACAGCTCCTTAATGTTGTTTTATAAAGCGTTGTTTTTTTGTTTATTTATATATATGAAAATATGAAAATATGTATCTGCATTTCTGTGTCAATTTCCCCTCAGATGTAAGTATTTTTGCAAGCACATTTCTTGTGCATACTTGCAGACACACATTTTTGTTAGGGATGTAGTTCGGGGTGGTTTGATCTTGAATGGGCAGTTATGACCCCTGAATCTGCTCCTGGTAGAGATGAAAAAAATCCTAGAACTGGTTTACTGATATGATTCAAGACAGCTACCTGCATTTTTTGCTATCCTTGGAGATGTGGCTATGACGACTCTCATGATGAGCGCCTGCCCTTCAAAATGTACTGCTGAAGAGATAGAAAGTACTTGTTCACCCTGTTCTGGGCATGGTTGCACTCCCCCTAAAGGATCAGGTTTGTAGTTCGGGGGTGCTCTTGGATCCAGAACTGTCACTTGAGGCACAGGTGAACTCAGTGGCAAAGAGCACCTTTTAGCAGCTTAGCTGATATACCAACTGCACCCTTATCTGGACAGAGATAGCCTAGCTACAGTTATCCATGCTCTCATAACCTCTCGTTTGGATTACTGCAATGCGTTATATGTGGGGCTGCCTTTGAAAACGGTCCAGGAACTTCAGTTGGTACAAAACAGGGCAGCGTATTTACTAACAGGGACTGGCCAACAAGACCACATCACGCCAGTTCTTTTCCAACTTCATTGGCTGCCAGTTCAGGTCTGGACCCAATTCAAAGTGCTGGTATTAACACTTAAAGCCCTAAACGGCTTGGGACCAGGTTATTTGAAGGAACGCCTCCTCCCTTATGTACCTGCCCGGACCTTAAGGGGTCCTTCTCCATGAGCCCCTGCCAAAGGAAGTGAGGCAGGTGGCTACCAGGAGGAGGGCCTTCTCTGCCATGGCACCCCAGCTATGGAATGATCTCCCTAAAGAGGTTCACCTGGCACCTACACTATACTCTTTTAGATCTTTTTATTCTCTCAGCATTTTAATGGTCTATAAACTTAATTTTAACTTGGCTGTTTTAAATTTGTATCTTAAATTTGTATTTCTGCACTGCTGATGATTTTATTCTGGCTGTGATTTTATGTTGTATTTTATATCATGCTTTTCTACTGTTTGTTTTATACTTCGAATGGTTTTAATTTTTGAGAACCGCCCAGAGAGCTTTGGCTATTGGGCGGTATAAAAATGTGATAAATAAATAAATTGTAGCAGAATGTGTGATGAAGATGTGACAGAGATGAAGGGAAGCAATCTGGTAGAACACACACACAGAGACCCTGTTCAGTGGGTAAGGATGGCAGCTCGATTGGCCTGTAGTTTCTTGCTCTGACCGGTGGCCTCACAGTGCTTCAGAGAGCAAGAAAATTGTCTCGCAACAGGAAGATGTCTGGCTTGAGTTCTGCAACACTGGGCACCTGAGTTACTCTCCACTTAGAATTGGCTGTTGACGAGAAATAATTGAGAAACATACTTATGACCTCTACTTCACAGTGAAAATCTGTTGTTCATTTGTACTAAGTAACTAATCTTTTTATAATCATAAATTTCCCTGTGTGTTAAGCGTCTTTCTTTTCACTTTGCTTGATCAGGAGCCCGGAAGGTATGTTCCTGATTTGGTTTTGGCACTTTGGCCATCTTCCCTAGTGGCTGCAAAGGAATAACACTAGCAGACCAAGAGCTTGGCAGACGGCTATACTTTTCTGACAAATTATTTATTTGAAATCTCAAACATTCAGCTCTTATTACTTTTTTTTTTTAAAAAAAACCCTATATTTTAAGACTCCATCTATCAACAAAAAGCGACTGGTCTACATCGGAGATATTTGTTAATTCATTCTTTTCAGGCGAAACCATGAGCAATCCCTCTGTCTGTGATGGAAGCAGCAAAAAGATGCAACTTTAGCCAAAAACTCACAGTAAGCCCAGAGTAAGGAGAATATGAGTTTCTTGAAAGTAGGACTAGGGATGTTGGACACATCTGGCTTGGGGGTAGAGCTCAATGACCTATCACCCCATCAGCCCCCTGGACTCTGGTTTGCACATGATGAGTTAGGCAAAGTCACCCACAAAACTACCATTCAACACTCTTGCTCTATATGGTGACTTCTATTGTGTGTCTGTGTAAGCTCCATCCGAGAATGTTTTATTGCACGCTTGTTGCTGGGCACTCACTGAGTTTGCTCAGGTCCCTCCCATGACGTCATCTGCCTCTCTCATGCCTTCTGCCCCTTCTGACCTTCCTTGCGTGACAAAAGAACCCCTCATTAAGTCCGATTTTTTTAAAACTCAGAATCGCTGCTCTCTCCTGCTGCGTGCAAAAGAAGCAGCGCCATTAGAGCAGTGGACTCAATGGGCCTCGTGCTCATTCTGTACTTCCTCTTGTGAAAAAAGTAACTGAGGAAGGAAAACATGGGCAGAGAAGCGAGGTAGGGAGCGTGTTAACCCCCGGTGTGATGGAACTTTGTGTGTGCACGCACACATCCTTGAATGTTTGTAGTTGTTTGTGTGTGTGTGTGGGGGGAATTACTCCTACATTAGACATTACACTGCCAGTAAAAGGTTATTTGTGTATTTATTACATTTGCACCTTGCCTTTTCTCACAGTTGCTCAGAGTAGTGTTTCAGCCCTATAGCCATAGCAAGAGTTGGATTGGCTTTCCAGGCAGCATGGTTGTTGGTCACTAGGAAGATTTGGTCAAGCAGGTTAGGTTTAGACACAGGGATGTGCAGTGGGGATATGAATCTGGATTTCCCACACTGATACCGTTACATCGGTACCCTTACACTATGATTCTAATGAAGCCTGGGCTTACTCAGTGAGGAGTTCGTAAAAGTCAACAAGCTTCTCTGAAAGACGGCTTGGTCACTAGGGGTGTGCACTCCGCCCTGGAATTGTCTGGTAACCACAAACATCCACAGAGCATTCAATCATCCAGAGCGGAGATTGGCCCCTTCCAAACCTGTCGATTAATATCAGAGCAGAGATGTGCCCGATCGGAGCTTCTAAAGTCTCCAGAATTATTCTGCTGTGTGTGTCTGAATTGAATGTCTCCACATTTAGAAGACACTGAGTGGAGTAGCTTTGATATTGACATCTGTGGCTAACCAATTAGGAATTGCCACAGCACTGTTCTCCTCCAATCACAGTGTTTGGGGGAGGGAATTTTCTCACAGTCCTTGATTCCATGTGCTCATTGCTGTTCTTGGTCTTGAGGTGTTTGTTAGGGTCAGAGAGAGAGAGAGAGAGAGAGAGAGAGAGAGAGAGAGAGAGAGAGAGATATTCTTTTATCTTTGCCTACACAGTGCAGAGTGAGATGGTGTGTGAGAGTTTGTTTGCAAACTGAGATTTAAAGTAGGAGAGAGAGAGAGAGAGAGATCTATGAGATCTTGAGACAACTCTGTTTTTTGCAGAGACAGAAGGAGAGAGAAAGAGGGAACTGTTCCACCTGTTCCAACCCCCCCCCTCTCCCCTGAATGTGGTGTGCATTGTAGAAGTGGTACATTTCAGAATCCTTTGCGTGAACCACCCAGAGAGCTTCGGCTATTGGGAGGTATAAAAATGTAATAATAAATAAATAAATAAATTTGTAATCTGCTGTCATGTACAGGCATCCATAGCAATCCTTGAATGTCAGCAATTTGAAAAAGATTGCACCACACTGGCTTTTTCACTGGTACTTTAATTAGGTGTGTTGTGTGTTCTGCTGGGTGACTGAACTTTGCAGGTTCAGCTTGATGCCATGTAGAAACATAACTCTGCCCACCCCAGCCCCACTAAAGTAAGGTGAAGGCACCCTAAGTAACATTGCCAGGAGGAAAATGCACATGTTCATTGGTGCAGAAACAAAGAAGGGAGATGAGACAGAGTGCCCCCTGCTGCCCCCACTCCTAAACACCACATTTTCCACCAAAACTGTTGACGGTTCACATCTCAGATGAATGATGGAATTTGGGGCAGGTCCAGTGGGCACAATCCCATTTCCTCTTTGCACTTCCATTTCTACACGAATAGTCTTTACAGGATCACTTGTTGCATTATAGAATTATAACAGTTTAGGAATCGGAGACCATGAGCTTATTTATCTTCCTGCAAGGAAGTATGAGTGATGAAACTTTAAGCCACAGTACAAATAAGCTTGAACTAGGCCCAACGTTTCATTTACGCTTTGGAAAGTCCAAGTTAGAGTTACGGACAGCTTTGAATGATCTGAGTGTCAAAGGTACAAGTCCTAATAGTCTTCGTTACCCAAACGGGCTTCAGCATCTGTAGATTACAGGTAAAGAATATTTATAGATGATGAATGCTTGCAAATCACATCATCAGCCTCCATTTGAAAGCCTCTATCAGAAGACTTGAGTAATTGATACCAACAAAGGAGAGAACAGACTGATATCGTGAAAAAAGACCACCCGTATGGGACTTCCTTCAAGGTTATCTTCCAAGCTATTTTGCTCAGGAGAAAACACACACACACACACACATACCCATACAATTTGACAAGGGTAATAGATTGGTTGTAACAGCTTTTCCTCTTCCAAAATAAACCGAGCCACACAGAGAATAAGTTTTAAACCTTATTAACAGTACCCGTTAAGGCAAGACCTCTCTAAACATATCATTGTTTATGGTCACTTCTAGGGATGATGTAGGCATCTGGCTGAGGCTTGAGGCCCAGCAAGAAATCACCGGTTCAGTCCCCTGGATGCCATTTCATCAATCCCTACTCTTGCTTGACTTGGCATGTAGCAAGTCAAGCAAGTGTGTGGCCATCCAATCCCTCACTGAGGTGTCATTTTGCATAAAAATGGTGGCTCTGCCTTTTTCATAAAGGCCAATTTGTGCAAATGGCAGCCATCAAGAGGCCAGTTATCCAAGATACAAACATACATTATGTTAAAAAAAAAAGTAACATACATGGTGGGCAACAGAGGATGATGCAGGTTGTTGGAGGCCAGGTAATTCTGTCAGTTCTTCAGACAGAAACACCAAGAGTTGGATCCAGACTTAGATACATGCAAGTCAACTGGTGGAAGGAGATGTCCCTGCTCCCTCCTCCCCACAGCAGCCCCATGGGCTAAGCTGAATGGCTGAATGGGTTAAGATATTAGGGGGGATCCCCCCAAATCAGGCAGAGGGAACATCCATGTCTAGAGCCATTCTGTCAATGGAGGGTACATCCAGAACTGACCCTACATCTACTATTATCCATATTCATTCATTCATTCATTCATTCACTAAAAGTATTGGACAGGCTTACCTCCATTGAATTTCCCTGAGTACTTGCTGAGCCTCCACTACTGTCTGTGCCTCCTTGCCACCCCATAAACTGCTGGATGGCCTGGGGAGCACCCCGAAACCACACATCCACTTAGCAAGCTGTCTGTGTAACGGTGATGGCTCATGTCTTCTGAAAATCTAATGTTATGTGAATGGCAACCCTAAAGAGGCCAACTACACAAATTACTAGGCATGTGCTCCGCTCCGATTAGAAGCGTAGAAGCAGGAGCTTCTACGCTTTGCCCAGAGGCGGAGTAGAAGCGGACCGTGGACCCCTAGAAGCAAGGCGAAGAGAAGCGCCCATTTTCAGAGCGCTCCGGTTTCCGGGGTCCGCTCCGATCGCCATCTTGAAACATTTCACCCATAGGATTGCATTGCGGAAAAGAAAGGGGGACAACTGTGTTGTTTTTGAAGCTATCTTTCTGAAAATTCTTGTGCTTAGAGAGTCGTGGATGGGGGTCATTTTGAGCCTACTCTCAGCTCTCTGCGTGGTGCGGTTTGTGTGCTAGAATTTTTTTAAAAACCAGCAGGAAAAATACCTTTTCCGAAGGGCTGAGGGGCAGAGTCAACTCCCGGTCATGATCACATGATCCCAAAGTTGGAGGAGGGGATAGGCAAAACGGGTAACTTGGGATTCTGGGAACTTCTCTTTCTTAGTCTGAACAGACTTTTCCCAGTGTTTCTTAAAACAGTAGCCCCACCAAATGCACAAACACAACCTGAAATCATATACTAAGCCAATAATAAGAGAGCGCTGCTATCCACCCTAACTTTGGGGAACAACTGAAAAGATGTGGTGCAAGGGGATGAGCTCCCCTAGGGCATGCCATGTGGACGTGCCCCCACTCTCTCCTGTACTTGGAGGGCCATCAGAGCCTTCCAAAGAGATTAACCCGGTGGAGCAATGCCTATCATAAGTTGAAGTGAGAGCTTTACTCCTTAGAGCTCTTGTGGTGGAGCAATGGCTTTCATGAGTTGAACTGACAGCGTTACTTCTTAAAAGACTGGTTCTTAGACAGGACCAGTTAAATTGGCCGATGATTCCCCCTCCCCTGGGCATGTCCCCCTATTGCTGGTAGAAGACAGATATAGCCTTTTTAAAAAAGTTCTTCTTGTTGTTTATTCAGCAACACTGCTGCTTTTAATTCCACCCCTCCTTCGTTTATTTATTTATTTATTCATTTTATATGCATTACTGGCTTATCCTTGGCTCACTTCCTTATGCCCCCAGAAATGTCTGCTGCCTGCCTGCCTTCCCTCCCTCCTCCCCTGCCCGCCTCGCAGGGAGGTTGTGTGTGTCTGGCTTTGACTCAGGGGAGAAGTCCTTCCTGCGCTCAATTAGACTTTTGGAAGTTCCAAATCCATTTTTCAAGTGTAGAAGAAGATTCATAGGTTTATCTCTACTCCCCAATTCATGGCATGTTGGGATTTCCTTTGAAATGGCCCCATTGAACTGTCTGCAGGTTTAAGCCCCGCCAAAAATCAGGGGATGATGGGATTGCCTTGTACCTTGGCATGATTGTGGGTCTAGATGGCATCTGTGAGTGTGCTCACTTCCCTTTTTTTTATCTGTCCAAATGTCAGAGAACAGTCCACGTCTGCAAATGGGGTGCCTGATTTTCATAAATTCCCCAAAAATTAGGGGGTGATGGGACTGCCTTGAGTCTTGGCGTGCGTGTGTATCCCTGGATAAGCTACCATGGTGGCGAGTTTGAGGTTTCTAACGTGCAAATTGACGGAGCTATCGAAAGGGGTGTGAATGGGGTGTTGGATTTTCATAAATTCCCCAAAATTCAGGGGATGATGGGACTGCCTTGAGTCTTGGCGTGCGTGTGTATCCCTGGATAACCTGTCATGGTGGTGAGTTTGAGGTTTCTAACGTGCACATTGATGGAGCTATTGAAAGGGGTGTGAATGGGGTGTTGGATAATCATAAATTCCCCAAAAATCAGGGGATGATGGGACTGCCTTGAGTCTTGGCGTGTGTATGTATCCCTGTATAAGCTGTCATGGTGGCAAGTTTGAGGTTTCTAACTTTCACAGAAAAAAAGTTGTATACTTTTTTAGCTTAATGCAAGCCTATGGGGGGGAAAACGGAGCTCCGATCCGGATCCGGAGCTCCGCAGTGGAGCGGAGTGTACATGGGCGGAGCGGGGGCGGAGCGAAGCGGCCTGATCCACAAATCGCAGATCTGGAAGAGAAGCGGAGCGGGGGGTCCGTGCAAACCCCTACAAATTACGGCCACCATTTTCATAGCATTAGACTTCAGTAAAACACCATCTGCCATTGATACACAAAATGGTGGCACACAGAAGTCTCTGTGGCTGCCCACCAACACCTGCTTCTCTCCTTGCAAGGAGAGAATGTGGGATCGATGAGTGGCATGGGACTCCTGCACCTGCAAGGAAGAAGAGCACAAGGGATTGACAGGTGGCCAGGTGAGGAGGCCCTAGCATCTGTCAATCCCTCATGCTTTCAACCCTTTCCAAAGAGAACACTGGGGTTGGCGGACAGTGGCAGGAAACCATGGGCTTGTGTGACAAATTGCACAAGTTCAGGGAGCCAAGCTGGTGATTTCTCACCAGGTCCTGAACCCCAAATGAATACCTGCAGCTTCCCTAGTATTATTTTTACCTGCTTTTTACCTGTCTAGGATATCAGGGAGGTATACAGGATGGATTAAAATAATATCCCACAATATCCCAGGAAACATCACAATAAAAGGAAAGAAGAAGCTTAGGGACAGCACAACTGTGAGCTAAGCAGAAGCCAGCACAACAGACTAAAATGCTTTGGCAAATAAGTCCATTTTATCCTGGTGCTGAAATGATAACAGCATCAGTACCAGTTGAGCTTCAACAGTAAGAGCATTCCAGAGGTGAAGTAAACGAGGAGGTGCAGGGAACGCTGATCAAATTTGCAGATGACACAAAATTGGGTGGGATAGCTAATACCCTGGAAGACAGAAACAAACTTCAAAGTGATCTTGATAGGCTGGAGTGCTGGGCTGAAAACAACAGGATGAAATTTAATAGGGATAAATGCCAAGTTCTACATTTAGGGAATAGAAACCAATTGCACAGTTACAAGATGGGGGACACTTGGCTCAGCAATACTACAAACGAGAAAGATCTTGGAATTGTTGTAGATCACAAGCTGAATATGAGCCAACAGTGCGATATGGCTGCAAGAAAGGCAAATGCTATTTTGGGCTGCATTAATAGAAGTATAGCTTCCAAATCACGTGAGGTACTGGTTCCTCTCTATTCGGCCCTGGTTAGGCCTCATCTAGAGTATTGCGTCCAGTTCTGGGCTCCACAATTCAAGAAGGATGCAGACAAGCTGGAGCGTGTTCAGAAGAGGGCAACCAGGATGATCAGAGGTCTAGAAACAAAGCCCTATGAAGAGAGACTGAAAGAACTGGGCATGTTTAGCCTGGAGAAGAGAAGATTGAGGGGAGACATGATAGCACTCTTCAAATACTTAAAAGGTTGTCACACAGAGGAGGGCCAGGATCTCTTCTTGATCCTCCCAGAGTGCAGGACACGGAATAACGGGCTCAAGTTAAAGGAAGCCAGATTCCGGCTGGACATCAGGAAAAACTTCCTTACTGTTAGAGCAGTGCGACAATGGAATCAGCTACCTAGGGAGGTTGTGGGCTCTCCCACACTAGAGGCATTCAAGAGGCAGCTGGACAACCATCTGTCAGGGATGCTTTAGGGTGGATTCCTGCATTGAGCAGGGGGTTGGACTCGATGGCCTTGTAGGCCCCTTCCAACTCTGCTATTCTATGATTCTATGATTCTATGATTAATACCAGAGAGAAGTTCCTCTGCCCAGCAGCTCCACGACCAACTTCCCATGGCAAAGGAACCCAGAGAAGACCCTCCCATGAAGATCTTAAACTGGTGGTTATTGCCATTGTTGTTGTTGAATTTATATCCTGCCTTTTTTCCTCTTAAGGAACCCAAGGCAGCATACATAATCCTCCTCCTCCCCATTTTATCCTCACAACAACAACCCTGTGAGTTAGGTTGGGCTGAGAATGTGTGACTGGCCCAAAGTCACCCAGTGGGTTTCCATTGCCAAGTGGGGACTAGAACTCAGATCTCCTGACTCCTAGTCCAACATTTTAGCCACTCCCCCACCCTGGCTAGATGGTGGGCTCCAATCTCAGAGCCCTCTGTCCATCCAAAGCCCTGCCAGCAAAAAAAAAAAAAAAACCAGGCAGGGCATAAGGAACGACAGAGGTGATTTCATTTCCCATTCGTCCTGTTTTGAAAAATAAGCTAGATCTAGCCCATCTAGCAGGCTTACCAGCAGTGGGTGGGGACAGTGACAGAGATGCTGTAGGAACCTGTAAGTTCATGCTCCTCTCCTCTGTCCTCTCTGTCCAACCCCCCTTTGGACCTCCCCATGTTCTTCCATGGTCACTGTTGTGAATTCAGGACAGCTGCTACCACAGAGCTTTCTGTGATGGCTGTGAGAGAGGAAACAGACGGATGTTGGATTTCCACTCCAGAGGTTGCAGTGCCTAGGGCCTCAGGAGTTAGAACCCACCATATCCTATGATCCCTGGGATGCTTTCCAGGGGACCATAGGATTGCTTTGCCTGATAGTTATTGTGTGTTTTGTAATAATTGAGTCTATAAAAGCTTTTCCTGCTCTCTTTTTTAAAAAGACAAGTATCATTAAAGTGATTGTCATCTAATGAAATAACCATAATAGATTTTGTGCTATCTACAAAGGCACAGTTTCTCATGTCCTTGGCTGTATTTATACCTACGCATTTTCCCCATTTGTGATGCTTTAATATTTTCATGTGGCTTTATTATTTTCTTAAGCACTAGCACTGCAAAGCGTATGATTCTGTTTTCTAAACCATAGGAATGCCAGATGGCAGGGGAAACGATATAAATGAAATTATTATTAAACCGTGTAAATGGCTGCCTTCCATCTTTCTGCCCCAATCCTTCTCCTTTTACATTTTGGATTGGGTGATGTTTCAAAGGGTTAAACTGAGCTCTCAATCCAGCAGTCTCCAGCTAGGAGTCTTGCCTCTTCTCCGAAAGAATTACAACCTTTTTTGCAACCTCTTTTCATTGGCACCTAATGGCTGTGCTATGGGAAAGTAATGGAAACCTCATTGTAAATAATAAAATGACTTAAGTGTGCTATAGAAAGGGTTCTTATAAGCAAACAGTTCCACTCTTCTGGCTTTCTCTCAGCAATTTCTTCCTGCTGTTGTTCGCTGCCAGTGTGAGACATCCCTAAAGAGAAAATCATGACCAATAAACCCTTTCGCCAATACTAACTTCAGCGTGCAATTGTCTTCCTCTTTTCCAAGCGAAGCTCACAAAAGTGAGGGATCGACTGCACACTCCGTGCCAAAGTAACGCCCTTCTTCTTTTGGGGAGGATATCCCTCAGACAGCAAATATAAAAGCAGTTGAAACAAGATTTCATGGGACCTCCATTCCCACAGCCTTTTCAGGGCACCAACTTTGATCACCCTTAGGAAACATTCCACACTAAATAGCCCAGGCACTGGGGTTTTTTTTGTGTTTTTATTTGCGTGTGTGTGTGTGTGTGCATTTTTCTTTCTTTTCTTTTTTTTTAAAAAAATAAAATACTTTTATTTCTGCATGATTTAAAAAGAAAGGAGGGAAAAGATTTGTAGGAGTTTTTTTTAGAAATAAAAAATGAACAGCTTTCAGATCAGTTTTCCACCATATCAGAAGTGGACGTTGCTGCTTTCTCCTCTGCTGTTATCCATAATTCTTTTACTCTGATCTACTTAGTTTTGTTTGTTTTTAGTTTACAAGAAAAGAATGAGTTGAATCTGCGATAGTGATGAAAGCAGAAGAGGGGTGGTAAATTACAAATCCATTTCTGAGAAATAACTATGTCAGAAGCATTAAAGCCACATGAGATTATATTTTAAATTCAAATAAACATTATTTCTCTCCGAGTCAAAAAATGCCACAATAGGATTGATGGGGAAGATAAGGGGTAAAATTCCAAACTTGAAGGTTTTATATAACACTGATATAAAAGCCAGTGTATACTGAAACATGTAGGCTATAAGAATCGGGCCCCAGGGATTCTAATTCAAATCTTTGTTCTTTTGGGGTGGGCTTTATTGACTATTTTATTTTCAACTTTTACATGGTTTATTAGGATAGATACCCTTGCAACTCCAGTTAGTGCTCAGGATGCATCAGGATTCAAGCTACCTTCTTGGCTACAGAAAGCATAACTTTATATTACTACTGCTACTTCTATCTTCATCATCTACTGTTACTACTGCTACTATTACCTAAAACCTATATGAATAAAGCCAGTGTGGTGTAGTGGCTAAGGTGTTGGACTGGGAGTTGGGAGATCCAGGTTCTAGTCCCCACTCGGCCATGGAAACCCACTGGGTGACTTTGGGCCAGTCACAGACTCTCAGCCCAACCTACCTCACAGGGTTGTTGTTGTGAGGATAACTTGGAGAGGAGGAGAATTATGTACACCACCTTGGGTTCCTTGGAGGAAAAAATGTATATATGTAATAAATAAAATAAATTGAAGAGTTTTATAAATGTAATAAATAAAATAAAAATGAAGACTTTTTCATATTAAACGTGCATAGGATGAATTAGTAGCTCCTAAGTAATATAAGACAGAAATAAAGCTCAATTTCATGCAAAACCAAAACCAAAACGCACAACAGGGGCTCTGCATGCACCCTACTGCCCATCAGCCTCCCTGCCTGAGCCGACAGAGGTTGTTTGGGATTTGGTGTTGAGGACACCCAGGATGGTGATTGCCGGGGATCTCATCTTCCAGGCCAAGGCTGCTGAATCTGGGACAGCTCAGGACTTCATGGCTGCCCTGACAACCATGGTGCTGTCTCAACATGTCATTGGCCCAATGCATGTAAAAGGACACACACTTGATCTGGTGATCTGAAAGTGGGGGGAATTAACATCTATCCCTCTGTCATGGTCAGATCACTTTCTATTGAGGTTTGGGTTCTCAACAGCCTTTCCCATCTGCAAAGTTGGGGGGGTATTAAAATGGTTCGCCCCCAGAGGCTAATGGACTTTGATAGATATCAGAGGGCTCTGGGTGATTTTCCTGCTGGGATGGCCAGTGCTCCTGTTGAAGCCCAGGTTGCTCTGTGGAATGCAGAGATGACTCAGACGGGTGACATGATTGCGCCCAAGTGCTCTCTCCCTCTGAGCAGAGCCCAGCCAGCTCCTTGATATATACCTGAGTTGAGGGCAATGAAGCAAGAGAGGAGATGGCTAGAACACAGGTGGAGGAAAACTCAGGCTGAGTCAGATTGAACACATGTCAGAGCTCATTATAAAGCCTACACTGTCGCAGTGAGGGTGGCAAAGAGACAGTTCTTCTCCACCAGCATCACATCTTCTCAGGGTCATCCAGCAGAGCTTTCCTGGGTGGTTCATGGCCTGCTAAACTCTGGATCAGGGAGAGAGACTGTGGAACCTCGGTAGCATGCTGTGATGAGTTTGCACAGCACTCTGAAGATAAAGTCAGTCAGATTTGTCATGAATTGCACACCACGTTTAATGCAGTTCCAATAATAGAGGCATCCACAGCACTGTCTGCTCCAGTTTTATTGGATGACTTTCAGTTCTTGAAGCTTGAGGATGAAGACAAGGTGTTTGGCCAAGTCTGATTGACCACCTGTGACCCTTGCCCTTCACGGCTCATTACATCAAATAAGGAGGAGATCGCCAGCTGAGTCCAGGAGATTGTAAATTCCTCCCTGAGAGAGGGAGTGGTACCGGCCTCTTTAAAAGAGGCGGTAATCAGGCCACTCCTGAAAAAGCCTAGCCTGGACCCAAGAGATATTAACAATTACGGCTCAAGTCCAGGTTATCTGAAAGACCATATTCTCCCTTAAAATCCTGCCTGTGCTTTAAGATCTTCAGCAGAAGCCCTTCTCTCAGTCCCACTGCCATCACAGGCATGCCTGGTGGGAACGCAGGAGAGGGCCTTCTCGGTGGCTGCTCCAGTGCTCTGGCACTCTCTTCCCAGGGAAGCTAGACTGGCTCCCTCCTTGATGTGCTTTCAGAGGCAAGCAAAAACTGTTTTGTTCCGGCAGGCTTTTGGCAAATAATCTGGACCTCCGTCTGTGCTAAGGATTTATAAAATTGTCGTTTTAAATGTTTTATGTTTTAATATTGGAACATATTTAATATATTTGTAACTTTTGTATATTTCTATTGATAGGTTTTAAACGCTGCATGGTTTTATCCTGGTTGTGCTTTTTATACTGTATTTTGTATTTGTGTTTTTAACCAGTTGGTTGTTTTATTATAGTTTTAATTTTTGTGAACCACCCAGAGAGCTTCAGCTATTGGGCAGTATAAAAATGTAATAAATAAATAAATAAATTAAATGTATATGCTTTAAATTTTGTAATGCTGCCTTGAGGCCCAGCATTGGGCAAAAGGCAGGATGATGATGATGATGATGATGATGACAACAACAACAACAATAGCAATAATAATAATAATAATAATAATGGCTAACATCCCCTTCCTGGGCAAGGTGCTTTAGTAGATGGTTGCAGGACAATTCTAGGCACTCTTGAACAAAACGGATTAGCTGGGAGTTGGAGGCACTGTGTTGCAGTGGTTCCACTCCTACTTGAATGGCTGATTCCAGATGGTGGTTCTGGGGGGTTATTGCTCTGTGCCATGGCACCTAGGCCAAGGAGTTCCACAGGGGTCTATTTTATCTCCTATGCTATTCAATATCTATATGAAACTGCTGGGTGAGGTTATACAGAGATGTGGGTTGAAGTGTCATAAATATGCGGGTGACACCCAGCTTTACCTCTCCTTTTCATCAAACCAAGGTGAGGCAGTTCTGAATCAGTTCTGAATCTCTTCTGTTCTGAATCAGTGCCTGGGCACAGGTAAAGGACTGGATGAGGGCCAACAAACTGAGACTCAATCCAGACAAGTACTGTTAGCAGGTGGTTCATCTGCCCAGCTAGGTGATGTTCAACCTGTTCTGGAGGGGGTCGCATTCTTCCTAAATGACTCAAGTTCATAGTTTGGGGATGCTCTTGGATCCACAGGTAAACTTGGTGGCCAGGATCACCTTTTATAAGTTTATGCTGATATACCAACTGTGCCCTCATCTGGACAGAGATAGCCTAGCTACAGTTATCCATGCTCTCAACTTCCCATCTGGATAACTGCAGTATATTATATGTGGGGCTGACTTTAAAAACAGTCCAGAAACTTCAGCTGGTCCAAACCAGGGCAGCAAGATCATTAACAGGGACTTTTCCAGCTTCACTGGCTGCCAGTCCAGATCCGGGCCTGATTCAAAGTGCTAGTACTAACTTTCAAAGCCCTACATGGCTTGGGGCCAGGTTTTCTGAAGAACACCTCCTCCCATATGTACTTGCCCAGACCCTAAGATCATTTTCTGGGGTCCTTCTCTGTGAGCCCCTGCCAAAGGAAGTTAGGCAGGTAGCTACTAGGAGGAGGGCCTTCTCTGTTGTGGCACCCTGGCTGTGGAATGAGCTCCCCAGAGAAGTTCACCTGGCACCTATGTTATGCTCTTTCTGACACATGGTGAAGACCTTTTTATTTTCCCAGTATTTAAATATCTTAGCACCCTAGCTTTTTAACTTGCTGCTTTAAATCTGTATTTTAAATATCTGCGTTGCTGCTCGTTTTTATTCTGGTGGTACTTTTCTATTGTAGTTTCCTATTGCGGTTTAAATTTTATGCTTAAGTTGTATTTTATGGTTTTAATTATTGTGAACCACCTTATTGGGCGATATAGCAATGCAGTAAATAAATTAATAGATATTCATGGAGGATAACACTATCAGTGGCTACTAGTCCTGACAGTTATATGCTACTTCCAGTATTAGAGGCAGTATGTCTATGTACACCAGTTGCTGGAGAACATGGGTGGGTTGTTGCTGTAGCACTCATGTTCTTGTGAGTTCCTGGGCAACAGCTGGTTGTCCAGTGTGTGAACAGAATGCTGGACTAGATGGACCTTGGACTCATCTAGCATAGTTCTTCTTATGTTCTAAAATTCTTATGATTTGGTACCAAAAACAAACCAGATGAGAGCTGCAAATTTGCCACATCGAAAGCGCTCACATTAGCAGTCTGTGGCTGTCCCATTGTAAGCGCTGACTTCTCCCATTACCACTATGCTCCTGGTGTGCAGGACAGGAGGAGCGAAGGAGCCAGCAAGCAACACCTGCCCCATGTCAGGATCCATGCCCTGTGCCTATGGCAATCCAATTCAAGCTAAAGCCAATAAAAGTGGTGGCCATTTTTTTTTTACCTCCTCTAAGCCTGTGTGCCTAATTTTTTCTCCCTCCACTGTCCAGACCCACTTGTTGCTGCCCCACACAATGAAGCTGTTATACTTTCATCACAGTCCTAGTAATTGCATTCTTCCCGCCCCCGTAATAAATCCACTCCACTGTACCATAAGTTATAATTGTAATGTTTTAACAAAGACTTCCTGGACGATTTCTGCTTTGAACCAATGTCTTCAAGCTGAGGTGAACCACCCACCTTCCACCCAGAGAAAGTTTACTTGGATGAAAAAAGAAGAAAGAGCACAAGTGATATTTCCAAGGCTATTTTTCAAAACCGAGACCTATACTTAACGCAAACAGAGAGATCTTCAAAATTATACGAAGTCATCAAACAGCGACAAATCTTATTTGCACGGCTGAAATGGCTGACAACTTAATTGTCCTTCTCTCTATGACATTTCAGTCACAAGTCTCAAGAAAACCCTGTAAAAGCAAACAAGTCGGATAGGTGGATGTTTGTTCAAATGTGTGAGCAATGTGTGCATTCAAGAAGCAGTTGCACTTGTTCGGAGTTCTCTGTTTTGGATCTATTTATTGATTTTATGTGTACCCTGTCCTTCTACCAAAAAATGACACTCAAGGTGGCTTTCAGAAAACAATGAAAATGGATCAAAACAATACACAGGTAAGGCCCCTGACGCGATTGAGATCCGCCTTTGGCAGAGGCGGATCGGGTCACTCCGCTCCAAATTCGGGAAACTGAAATGGAGTGGAGCACAACCCTAATATATATATTATATATAATATTTATTTGTATCCCGCCTTTTGCCCAATGCTGGGCCTCAAGGCGGCCTTACAAAGTTTAAAATATACATGGGGGGGGGGAGGGAAACAAAACCATAAACAATTAAAAAATACACAACAAAATTATAAGACATTAACAGAGATGGAGGGCTGGCTTATTCTCCAAAGGCCTGCTGGAACAAAAAAGTTTTAGCCTGCTTCCGAAAGCCCATCAAGGAGGGAGCCAGCCTAGCTTCCCCGGGAAGAGAGTTCCAGAGCACTGGAGCAGCCACCGAGAAGGCCCTCTCCCGTGTTCCTACCAAGCGCTCCTGTGAAGATGGTGGGACTGAAAGAAGGGCTTCTCCAGAAGATCTCAAAGCACGGGCAGGCTCATAAGGGAGAATATGTTCTTTCAAATAACCTGGACTTGAGCTATATATATATATATATATATATATATATATATATATATATACACACACACACACAACCATTTAGGGATTTTATTATATTAAGCGTTATATAGGTATTAATTAATGAATAAATAATAAAAAGGAAAATCTGTAGAACTCAGCTATTTGGATTTTTGCATTCTCCTGGAATTGAGTTTTCTCCTGTGTTCCATAGCATATAACTGAAATAAAAGGAAAACAGCAAGTTCAACTTAAGTAAGCCCACCCTATAACCTCTGCCTTTCTGTTCCTATCTATGGGAAATGCAACGGATGAGCGGCCACTGTGCAATGACACATTCAAGCCAGTGTTAGCACAGTGTGATAGAATAACATTGAATACATGCAAAACTGACATGGACCAGTAATAGATTGATTCATCCATCCATAAAAGTAGGTTGGTCTGTGTAAAGGTTAATCTTCATGAAGTTGAATGCAATTTTATGCAACATGAAATTATTGCAGAATCCTTAATGGGGTAAGAGAGTGGTGTGTGTGTGTGTTGGGTAGGTGGGTGGGTGGGTGGGTGTTCCAGAGGATTTTTCCATAATAAAAACATGAAGTCAATCCAAGGTTTCAGCGTTTTCGCTGAATTAAGAGGAATTTCCCCCCATTAGTATAGTATTGCACAATAACGAAATTGTAGAGGCTTCATTTTTTTCATTAAAAGCATCCTGTGTTAAAGCAAGAAACTAGATTAGATTGCCCAGTGGTGTATATTCTGGCAAGAATTCAGGAGGTCCTGTCACCATCTATTTTCTAACGCATTAAAAATAGCTCCATTTGTGAAATGTATTCCAGCCCATTGTGCAATGTGCTATAAAGTCAACATAGAAAAGAATGTTTAAAGGGGGAAAATTGGAACTATCCATGCAAATCTCATCAGGCCTAAATTTCAAATTAATGCTGTGCTGAAATCTATCCCCATGAAAGAGGCCTCCATTTTTCTGCCTCATTCTAAGGTTGCTTAGAATTTCTTTAGAATTTTGTTTGGTGGTATTTTTGATAGGGCTGTGCACCACCTTGGGCCCCGAATCTGAACCGAATCTGGATTGACACCAGATAGGGCCAAAGAGGTCTGGATGAGGGATGATAAGCCATTGCTCCTGCCTGCCGATAGGACTTACCTGAGCCAACCTGCAGCCACGCGTCCTCAATGATAGCTACCATTTTAAGAGAAGATGGGTGCTTTCTAGTTTCCTACATCTAAGGATGCAAACTCTCCAGCAAAGGAGATTGTTACCTTGTCGTGGTGCTGGAGCTTGAGCACCTCAAGGATGCTATGAGCTAAACCATGAAGGGACACCCAAGACGGGAAGGTCATGGTAGAGAGAGGTCAGACTAAATACGATCCCTGGGGAAGGTAATGGCAACCCACCCCAGTATTCTTGCTGTGAAAACTAAATGGATCAGTACAACCAGAGATATGTTGGTATACCATTGGAAGATGGGACTCCAAGGTCGGAAGATGGTCAAAATGCTACTGGGGAGGAACAGAGGATAAGTTCTACATCCTTTGCAGCCAAAGGTGGCGGACATCTATACAGATGGTAAAAACAAGACCTGGAGCTGACTAAAGTTCAGATCACGAACTTCTTATTGCACAATTTAGAATCAAACTAAAGAGAATAGGGAAGACCCACAGATCAGTTAGATATGAGCTCACTAATATTCCTAATGAATATGCAGTGGAGGTGAAGAATAGATTTAAGGAATTAGATTTAGTAGATAGGGTCCCGGAAGAACTATGGACAGAAGTTCGCAACATTGTCCAAGAGGCGGCAACAAAAAACGTCCCAAAGAAAAAGAAAACCAAGAAAACAAGATGGCTGTCTGCTGAGACACTGGAAGTAGCCCAAGAAAGAAGGAAAGCAAAAGGCAACAGTGATAGGGGGAGATATGCCCAATTAAAAGCAAAATTCCAGAGGTTAGCCAGAAGAGATAAGGAATTATTTTTAATCAAGCAATGTGCAGAAGTGGAAGAAGACAATAGAATAGGAAGGACAAGAGACCTCTTCCAGAAAATTAGAAACATCGGAGGTAAATTCCAGGCAAAAATGGGTATGATCAAAAACAAAGATGGCAAGGACCTAACAGAAACAGAAGAGATCAAGAAAAGGTGGCAAGAATATACGGAAGATCTGTATAGGAAGGATAATATTGGGGATAGGTCTGATGGTGTGGTCAGTGAGTTAGAGCCAGACATTCTGAAGAGTGAGGTTGAATGGGCATTAAGAAGCATTGCTAATAACAAGGCAGCAGGAGACGACGGTATCCCAGCTGAACTGTTTAAACTATTGCAAGATGATGCTGTCAAGGTGATGCATGCCATATGCCAGCAAATTTGGAAAACACAAGAATGGCCATCAGACTGGAAAAAATCAACGTATATCCCCATACCAAAAAAGGGAAACACTAAAGAATGTTCAAACTATCGTACAGTGGCACTTATTTCACATGCCAGTAAGGTAATATTCAAGATCCTGTAAGGTAGACTCCAGCAATTCATGGAACGAGAATTGCCAGATGTACAAGCTGGGTTTAGAAAAGGCAGAGGAACTAGAGACCAAATTGCCAATATCCGCTGGATAATGGAGAAAGCCAGGGAGTTCCAGAAAAACATCTATTTCTGTTTTATTGACTATTCTAAAGCCTTTGACTGTGTGGATCATAACAAACTGTGGCAAGTTCTTGTAGGTATGGGGATACCAAGTCATCTTGTCTGCCTCCTGAGGAATCTGTATAACGAACAAGTAGCAACGGTAAGAACAGACCACGGAACAACGGACTGGTTTAAGATTGGGAAAGGAGTTCGGTAGTGTTGCATACTCTCACCTTACCAATTCAACTTGTATGCAGAACACATCATGCAACGTGCTGGGCTTGACGAATCCAAGGCTGGAGTTAAAATCGCAGGAAGAAACATTAACCATCTCAGATATGCAGATGACACCACTTTGATGGCTGAAAGCGAGGAGGAGCTGAGGAGCCTTATGACAAAGGTGAAAGAAGAAAGTTCAAAAGCTGGGTTGCAGTTAAACCTCAAAAAAACCAAGATTATGGCAACCAGCTTGATTGATAACTGGCAAATAGAGGGAGAAAACGTGGAGGCAGTGACAGACTTCGTATTTCTGGGCGCAAAGATTACTGCAGACGCTGACTGCAGACAGGAAATCAGAAGACATTTACTTCTTGGGAGGAGAGCAATGATCTTAATAAAATAGTTAAGAGCAGAGACACCACACTGACAACAAAGGTCCGCATAGTTAAAGTAATGGTATTCCCTGTAGTAACCTATGGCTGCGAGAGCTGGACCATAAGGAAAGCTGAGCGAAGGAAGATAGATGCTTTTGAACTGTGGTGTTGGAGGAAAATTCTGAGAGTGCCTTGGACTGCAAGAAGATCAAACCAGTCCATACTCCAGGAAATAAAGCCAGACTGCTCACTTGAGGGAATGATACTAAAGGCAAAACTGAAGTACTTTGGCCACATAATGAGAAGACAGGAAACCCTGGAGAAGAGGCTGACGCTAGGGAAAGTGGAAGGCAAAAGGAAGAGGGGCCGACCAAGGGCAAGATGAATGGATGATATTCTGGATGTGACAGACGTGACCTTGGGGGAGCTGGGGGTGGTGACGGCTGACAGAAAGTCATGAAGAGTCGGAAGCGACTGAACGAATAAACAACAACAACAAGGATGCAAACTATGGAAATGGTCCTTTATGGATGCCATAGTTTGAGACTGTAGATGTAGGAAATAAAGAGTCCCCATCTTCATTTAAATGGTGGCTCTTGTTGAGGACACACATCAGCAGGACAGCTCAAGTAAGTCCTGCAGGCGAGGGCACCAGCTCTGAGTTTGGGGGGAGTCCAATGAACTCCTGGTCACACTCACACCCGGCATTTCTGGGCTCCTGCTGAGCAGCTGCCCAGACGACACCCAGGAATTCGCAACGGCTGACTGCTTTGGGATGTCCAGATCTCACTTCAGATCCAGACCTGAAGCAAGTTGGCCTGGGCCTGAAGCATTCCAAGCCGAACTGGGGCTGATCTGGAAGCTCTGAATTGGCCTTTGAAGGGAATTTGGGTGGAGGTCTGTGCACAGCCCCAGTTTTTGAGCTTACTTTTTCATTCCATGGTGGCTGAGAATGCTGCATTTCTCCCCTTTTAATTAGATATCTCTCCATCACTTTGCAGCCTCCCAGGCAATCCATGTGGTGGTGGGGGAATGTGAGAAGTTACCCATGGTGTCTTCCCACATGGGAAGCTGAGAAGCACAACAAAGCAATCAAATGTCAGGAACTGTCCCATACTTATAGAAAGACAGATAGATGGTGGGTGGACGAGGACGATTGTTTTTCCTAATGAAAAGGACTTAATTCCTGTTCGCACTGTAGCTCTGTCCTCCCTGAACATCAGTGTGTTGATTCAGTCCAAAATAAATCTGAAGAGTAGAGAAAATGACAGGCGTAGAACAGCGGAACAGATAACAACTTTGGAGGATCTGAGGATTAACCAATTGCTCCCTGATGTCAGGCCAAGAATCAGCAGAAATAATCCTTTTGGCATCCACCGGGAAAGGCCAAAAGGGCAGGGTTTAGTGCCGTCACAGTCAGATTCTTCAAATAATCTAAACAGGTGCCCAATAAAGCGTGATTACCTCTTGCATTTAGGGGGTTGGAAAAGCCAAGAACTGGGGATGCTAAGCACGGATGTAAGCAGAGTGGGGGAGTGATGAAATCTTACGGAAGGAAGAGGTGTCTAATCTAACCAGGATTATTTGGGGTTGGCTTGGCTTGGCTTGGCTTGGTTTAATCGGAATATGGCCTCTGAAGAAATACATAATGACAAAACACTTGATCTCAGTGGGGGTTTCTTTTGGTGAATTTAACTGAGGTGGGGGTGGAATGAGCAAACCTTGATTCCCCCCCATTTTTTTTGTTTTAATTTGTGCTTGTCTGTAGCCTTGTAGCAGATTATTGAAAGTGGCTTTTGCCTTTGAGAGTGTAATGTACCGTTCCCTTAAAGCCTACCCTACTTGCACTTAGGCTATGTTTGTTTGTTTGTTTGTTCATTTAAAGCATGTGCACCCTGCTCTTCAGCCAAAAGGGTTCCCAGAGTATCTTACAAGTCTCAGACATAAGAACAATGGAGGCTGGTGGCTCTGACATTCAGGGGGCAGTGAATCCTATCCGGGTTTCAGTCAGAAGCCATCAGAACTCCAAAGTATCTTTGATAGCTCCACAAAACACCTTGGATAGTTCCTTTAGACTTCTGACGGCTTCTGACTGAAAACCTGAGTGAATTCTGTGCACTGCTCTCACTGGAGCCAACAGCTTCCACTGAAATAAGGTTGGCCTTGCCCAAAGGCTTATAGGCTTTCTGTTTCCAGTTTGACACCAGCCCCATTCAGCCTTTCTAAATCCTAGAGGGATGAGAATGCTAGCTGTTCCCCCCTTGCATAGGGTGGCCTCTATTTGAAGGGCTGCTCTGTCCAGTTCCAGTTTAAAGATATAGAACCATAAGACCTGATTCCCATCCACAGATAGCACTTGGACATTAAACCGAACATGGAGGCTCATAGGTCACCTGGTCATATTCTTCAGCAGTATGGTGAGAATTACTGTATTTCTCTTTTAATTATAATAATTATTTCCAAATTTGCATCAATATGCATATAAATTAATACATGCAAATTTTATGCAAATTCTTTTGCTTTCCTTTTTTGGTGATGTATTTCCTTTTGGGGGTGATTTGTAAGAGGCCACCCCATCACCCTCCATGAGCTGGAAGGTGAACATCTGTAGTCTACTTGCATAGTCTCATGTAGAACATCTGCTTGGCTTCTATAGCGTCCCCAAGAATCCCATTTTTTTAAGGTGAGGATAATGGGGGGGGGGGCAGAGCAAGCATCCATATCCCCATTATGTCTTCTTGTATGGGGGAGTTAGAATGCCTAAATAGGTCTTCTCTGTTCAGTAAAGTGAAAGTTAACATTGCTGTTGGGCTCTTGTGAATTGCTTTAAGGCTATAAACAGAACAGGAAATAGCTCAGCCAGGACCCAAGAACCACCTAACTAGTTCACTTCATCCAACAATCCTTCACCCTTGCATTTCTTAGAACATCAGCCACCGTGTCTTAACGGCAAACTACTTTTGAATCAGAGTACGCATGGCAAGCTGATTTCTGTGCAAGTTGCTTCCAAGGCTGTAGATGTAGAATTGAATGCAGGAAGCATGGTTTAAAATTGACCTCTAGTCAATTGCTAATCAAGCCAACTACACATTCTTATTAGGGATGTGCTCCGCTCCGATTAGGAGCGTAGAAGCAGTAGCGGATTGGCCTGCTCCGCCTTACCCAGAGGCGGAGTAGGAGCGGACCGCGGACCCCCTAGAAGCAAGGCGAAGAGAAGCGACCATTTTTCGGAGCTCCGAGTTCAGTCGGAGCGCTCCGGTCGCCATCTTGAAAACATTTCGCCATAGGATTGCATTGCGGCAAATAATCGCGCATAACTACGTTGTTTTTGAAGCTATCGTTCTGGAAATTCTTGTGCACAGAGAGTCGTGGATGGGGGTCATTTTGAGACCACTCTCACCTCTCTGCGTGCTGTGGTTCACGTGCAATATTTTTTTAAAAATCGGGTCAACCGCGGGGCTCAAACTGCGTTTCGGCTTTTCGCCCATAGGATTGCATTGAGGGAAAGAATCGGGGATAACTGGGGGGGGGTTTAAGCTATCGTTCTGAAAATTCTTGTGCACAGAGAGTCGTGGATGGGGGTCATTTTGAGACCACTCTCAACTTTCTGCATCGTACGGGTCGCGGGCTAGAAGTTTTTTAAAAATAGGGTCAACCGCGGGGCTCCGTTTCGGCTTTTCGCCCATAGGATTGCATTGAGGGAAAGAATCGGGGATAACTGGGGGGGGGTTTAAGCTATCGTTCTGAAAATTCTTGTGCACAGAGAGTCGTGGATGGGGGTCATTTTGAGACCACTCTCAACTTTCTGCGTGCTGTGGTTCACGTGCAATATTTTTTTAAAAATCGGGGTTTGGGTTTTTTTTTTTTATTATTATTATTATTTTGGAAGCGATGACAGGCACATTCAACTCCCAATCCTGATGAGAATTCATCTCCTCAGAAAGCATCCTCCTCCAATCCCAGCGTTGGAGGGGGGACTAAGGCAGACCCACCCTGAGAACTTTCTGTTTTGTGTCTCTTTGTGGGTTGGCGTTCGTGGAGGGAACACTTACTTAGCTAGTGCTCCTGCTTTGGAGATAGATTAATTTAATATAGGTTTAGTTTGGCGCGTGTGTGTGTTTGTTTGCTTCTTTCTGACTTGTAGCTTAGTTTGCCCTGTGTTTTCCCCTTACTTTGATTTAATATAAACTTTATTTTTGAATTTTGGAGTGTGTGGTTGGGTTGGTTGCCCCCCCCTTCCCTGTATTAAAGCCTGACTGTTCTGCTTTTGTGAAAGCTTTCTTTTGAAAGCATACACACACTTTTTGTCCCATTTCCCTACATTTATATTCTTAAACATATTTTATTATATTCTTTCACATAGTCCATTAGTATATATTCTCATACATATTATATTAGTATTCATATTTTGTTCTTCTTATAGTAGTGGTTGGTTCTTTTTCCCCCTCCCCTCTCTTAAATCCTGATTGTGTTTCCTTCTATCTTCTATATACCAAATATACCAAAAAAATTGGATTCTCTTTTTCTTCTCTGTGTAACTTCGACGGAGTGGGCTGCTTTTGTCAAGTTCAACAGGCAGCCACAGATTGAGCATTTTGGGGAAAGCATACGCACACCATTTCCCTATTCTTAAACATATTATTATTATATTCTTTGACATAGTCTTAGTAGTCTATTAGTATACATTCTCATACATATTAGTAGTAGTATTCATATTTTGTTCTTCTTATAGTAGTGGTTGTCCCATTTCTTGTCCCATTTCCCTACATTTATTAGTAATATTCTAAAACATATTATTATATTCTTGTAGATATTCTTAGTAGTATATTCTCATACATATTAGTAGTAGTATATTTTATTGTTCTTGTCCCATTTCCCTACATTTAAACATATTATATTCTTCTTATACATATTCTTAGTAGTACCTTATACATAGTATTAGTAGTATTAATATTTTGTTAGTCATCATGAAAAGAGAAAGCAGGCGTGCTGAAAGCAGCAAGGCTCAGTCTGCCAGCAGGGCTTCCTCTCCTCCTGTGAAACTCAAACGGGCAACTCCTTGGCTGACTGCTCCAAAACAGAAGCAGGACAAGCAGCAGGCAGAGCCACTCTCTTCTGCAACTTGTGCCCGGCGTTCTCTTTTTGAGGGTGGGAATGGGAAAAGTGCCCGTTTGCAAGAGGCACGTGGCAGCAGTGCCATTAGAGGAGGAGGAGTATCCCCAACTCCTTCATTCTCCTTTCAGCCCACGAGCCCGCTGATGGACCTAGACGAGGTCCTCAGCACAGTGGAGGGGGGGGAGGAGGAGGAGGCGGTGGGCCTCCAGGATGTGGGGGCTGAGGAGGAGCAGCAGCAGGCCGAGGCTCTCTCCCCAGTCTCATCCCACACCCCTGTTTCTGTGGCAACACCAGAGAGCTCAGGCGGGCAATTGGTGGTGTCACCACAGAAACGAAAGACAAGCATCGTGTGGGACCACTTTGAGTTGGGAGCGGATCCCCGCTTTGCTGTCTGTCGCCACTGCAAACTCAGCCTAAGCAGGGGTTCATCGACAGGGCATTATGGAACCAGCAGCATGAAGATGCATCTTCATAGGCAGCACCAGGCGATCTTGCTGGGGAAAGAGGCGGGCAAGGCGACTGGTTCCAGGGGAAAGCCGAAGGCTGCTGCTGGCACTGCCACTCTAAGCTCTCCATCTCCCATCCCCACAAGGGTTAGGCAGGCAACCCTGCAGGACATGGGGTGGGGGAAGTATTGACCCACAAGATGGCGTTTTCCAATGCCCACCCAGGGTGCTACTGTGTTGGGGCATCTGCCGGGACTGACTCCTCCCCAATACTAGATCTATGACATGTCACTCTGCCTGCCCCTCTGCTAGCCTGTCCTCCTCGGTGACCGACTCGCTGGGATGGTTTGCGTTTGCAATGCGTGACTAACTGCAATGCTGGCTTAGAAACCAGCCATCACTTCCTTGTGCCCCCAGAAATGCCCGCAGCCTGCCTGCCTGCCTGCCCGCCTCCCCCGGGGTGCTGCTGTGGTGGGGCATCTGCCAGGACTGACTCCTCGCCTACTCTGCCTGCCTCTCTGCCCGCCTGGTGCCTGGTTTGCTCCCAATCGTCCTCCTCTGTGCCCCTCAAGGCGTAACTGCTGGCTTAGAAAGAAACAACCAGCCATCTTTGCCTCACTTTGCGCCCACTTATGGGTTGGTTTGCTATGCGTTAGTGCTCAAGCCATCCTTGCGGCACTACAATGCATGCTGCCTGCCTGCTTTCCATTGATGGTGCTATATAAATAAATAATAATAATAATAATAATTCTCCCCTTCCCGCCTTGCAGCGATGGTGTATGTGTCTTGCTTTGACTCAGGGGAGAAGTCCTTCCTGCGCTCACTTAGACTTTATCAAATTCAATAATCCCTTTTTCAAATGTGCCAGAAGATTTAGGGTTATCTCGTGGCATGTTGGGATTGCCTTGGAACTGGCCCCATTGAGCTGTCTGCAATTGCAACTTTAAATCCCTGACATACTGGAGTGTTCAAATTTCAAAAGTTCCCCTAACATCAGGGGATGATGGGATTGCCTTGAAACTTGGTGTCCATGGGGACACATGGGTAAGCTGTCATGGGACCAAAGGATAGGTTTCTAACGTGCAAATTGACGTAGTTGTAGAATGGGACTTGATTTGGGGTGAGTTAAAAAGTTTAAGCCGCGCCAAAAATCAGGGGATGATGGGATTTGCTTGCAACTTGGCGTGCATGTGGACACATGGATAAGCTCTCCTGGTGCCGAGTTTGAGGTTTCTAACATGCAAATTGACGGAGCTATCCCAAGGGGTGTGAATGGGGTGCCCGATTTTCATAAATTCCCCAAAAATCAGGGGATGATGGGATTGCCTTGAAACTTGGCGTGCATGTGGACACGTGGATAAGCTATCATGGTGCTGAGTTTGAGGTTTCTAACGTGCAAATTGACGTAGTTGTAGAATGGGACAATTTGGGGTGAGTTAAGCCATGCCAAAAATCAGGGGATGATGGGATTTGCTTGCAACTTGGCGTGCATGTGGACACATGGATAAGCTCTCCTGGTGCCGAGTTTGAGGTTTCTAACATGCAAATTGACGGAGCTATCCCAAGGGGTGTGAATGGGGTGCCCGATTTTCATAAATTCCCCAAAAATCAGGGGATGATGGGATTGCCTTGAAACTTGGCGTGCATGTGGACACGTGGATAAGCTATCATGGTGCTGAGTTTGAGGTTTCTAACGTGCAAATTGACGGAGCTATCTAAAGGGGTGTGAATTAGGGTTATGGGAGGTGCGTTAGAGGGTAGAGCCGCGCCAAAAATCAGGGGATGATGGGATTTGCTTGCAACTTGGCGTGCATGTGGACACATGGATAAGCTGCCCTGGTGCCGAGTTTGAGGTTTGTAACATGCAAATTGACGGAGCTATCCCAAGGGGTGTGAATGGGGTGCCCGATTTTCAAAAATTCGCCAAAAATCAGGGGATGATGGGATTGCCTTGAAACTTGGCGTGTGTGTGTATACGCCCATGAGGTGTCATGGTGCCAAACGTGAGGTTTCTAACTTCAACGGAAAAAAAGTTGTTTACTTTTTTAGCTTTCAATGCAAGCCTATGGGGGGGCAAAAACGGAGCTCCGGATCCGATCCGGAGCTCCGAGCGGAGCGGAGCGGAAGTGGGCGGAGCGGGGGCGGGGCGGAGCGACCCGCTCCGAAAAATGGCGGATCTGCAAGTGAAGCGGAGCGGGGGGTCCGTGCACACCCCTAATTCTTATATAACAAAGTAGAGTTTATTTTAAACCACGGTTCCTGGTTTGCACATAACAACATACCAGGAATTGGCTAAAGCAAAATGGAATCCATGGCTAGACCAGGCCTATATCCCAGGATTGTCCCGGGATCATCCCTGTGCATCCAAATGATGCACAGGGGATTCCAGGAGCAGGCAGGGACGACCCCTGCATTTGCCTGGGATAATCCTTATAGATCTAGCTAAGGCCCTAGTTTATTCTTCCTCCTGGCAATGCAGGAGGAGATAGGGGATGGATAGACTCCTCTATCTATTTGGGCACAGTAAACTGTGGTTTCAAATTCTATGTCAATGCAGTTACTATCTACGGCTATCCACTTATTGGAAGTCATTTGTAGAGCAATGAGTGTGCCTTACCAGTGAACAAATACGCTGAGATTTGGAGTATCTATCGTACTATACAAAGGGGGGAGCAGGTTTCATGGCTTTCTGATAGGAACTTGGACAAATCAGGTCTGGAACTTTCATATGTCCAATATCTACCGATAGTTCGAACGCCTCCTAAACTTTGGCTATATAA
Source organism: Elgaria multicarinata webbii (assembly GCF_023053635.1). Classification (NCBI taxonomy): domain Eukaryota; kingdom Metazoa; phylum Chordata; class Lepidosauria; order Squamata; family Anguidae; genus Elgaria; species Elgaria multicarinata. Next base: position 89,256,739 of record NC_086179.1, on the reverse strand, counting down.
TCACATTGGCGACAGCAGCGTCTCCCCATGCAACCCCCCACCCCAATTTGAAGCAGAAACGCCTGAGCCAGAGATTCAGGCTTCGACAGATATAATTCATGCCCTGACATACCATATGTCGAGTTGGAGGTTGTGATCCAACACAGTGACAGTTGGATCTAATCTTTATTAGTTTTACCTTTGCAAAGGTTAAATGCCTGAATGAAACCCGCATGGGCAGACTTAACTCCCATGCTGCAGGATGATCAGAACAGGGTGGCAAAAAGAGTTTTAAAGAAGCCCAGAATGGGGCCTCTGGTGACCCTGGGTTTTGATGTGATTCAACACAGAAGCACATATGGCCCTTCAAGGTCTCCGTCGTGTTTCCCTAAGAAGCCCCTCTTGGAAGATATGCACACAAATTACTGTAATGCGGAGCAGTTGGCAAAAAGACCAGCAATGGTATCTAATAAAGAGGGAATATATAATGCAGGCCAAGATGTTCCTCTACTAGCACAAACCATCTGTTTTTACAAGATGTCTGAATTTCATCAGCATGCCCTCGCTGGAAATGGGCGTGTTTAGGAGGGGAAGGACATTCATGAAAGAAAGAAAAAACTTCAAGTCTTTCATTCCATTCTAATAAATCTTCCGCTATTAACAAATCAGTTAATAACAACACCTTGGGAAGTCATCCCAGTATTATTCCAAATCCCTAGACATTCCGAATGTGTAGTTTATGGTATGGATTTGGACCAACATTTTTTTAAAAAAACTTCCATCAGTTTCTAATTGTCTTATTCTGATGTTCAAACCAGATGAAAGTCAGAGTGACTTTGTCTAAACTGGGAGCTGTAAAGGAGAAACACATGGGGGAAATATTTCAGGGCTAGGCTTCCCTTTGATTGGCAGAGTTAAGTGTTTGGCCATTCCCCTCCACAAAGCACAAGAAGATACCAGTTGTGATTGGTTGCTGTGGCTAAAGCTGGGAGAATAGCAAGACCTGTGTTTGCTATAGGTCAAGCAGGGCGCCTGACCCCTAAAGGGATCCTGGGAGAACCAAAGGAAGAACACATGGCACTTGGAAACAATTGCAGTTATATATTACTTTGGCTGCTTCACAGTCTTCAGTAGAGGGTCATAGGTGTGAATGTCAGCGTTGACCTAAAGATGGAAGACAAGTAGTTACTGGCTGGGAGTACTGAGTGTTCAACAGGGAATGGTGTTAAGACTGTATGCCCAAGAAGATGATGTTCCTCAGGGTGGGCGAGGCTGACCCTCTGAATGGACTCTTGTCAAACCACCCTGCGCAAATAGAAGAAATATTTGGTAATCCAGAGGATGGGGAATGACAAACAGGAGACAGACGAATAAGTGTTAGGCACACGCTTGGGCATCTGGATATGGTCCATTGATTTAGCCTTGGAACCTTTAAAACCTGTTGTATTTGTGAAGCTAAGTATTATTGTTAATCATTAAATGACACTTTTCAAGACAAAAGTCATGCTTGAGATGACGCATTTAAAAAAAAAAACACCTATCACAACAAAAAGCATTAGGGCTGTGCACGGACCCCCCAATCCTCTTTGCGGCCTGATCCACAACTTCCAGATAGGGCCAAATCCGCCCCGCCACAATCCGCCTGTGGCCCGGTCCGCTTCGTTACGGAGCTCCGTTTCCCCCCCACACCCATAGACTTACCTGGGTGCGCCACCATCACCACACGAATTGTGGCAGCAGTGGGGCCAGGTAAGCCCCCCCTCACACACACCACTTACCTGGTCCATCGCGGCCCATCCCAGCTTCACTAGAGCCCATGGCTCAACCCAGAACTGTAGGCCCCGCTTGGGGCCTACACTTCTGGGTTGAGCTGCGAGCTCAAGTGAAGCTGGCGATGGGCCGCGATGGACCAGTTAAGACCCCCCTCCCCCTGCCCCTTTACCTGGCTCTGCCACCTTCGTCGCACGGGCAGCGGCAGCAGCACCAGGTAAGGCCCCCTTACCTTTTTTCGGAGCTCCGGATCAAGGCGAAGGATCCGCTTTCATCTCAATCCGCTCCGCAACGCTCCACTCCCCTCGATCCTCTTTGCCTCTGTCTTAAGGGGAGGTGAAGCACCCTGATCCGCTTCTGCTTCTCCGACCTGAAGAGAAGCGGAGCACAGCCCTAAAAAGCATGCCAATAGCATGATTGTATATTAGACGACACCTGATACAATTGTATGAGAAACCTAATACAAGCCACTGTGAGCTTTCTAAAGGAAGAGTGATACAGATGATATAGACAGAGATATATAGATGCATCAGGTATCTGAACCACAAGATTTGGTTCAGAACCTGATTTGGTAGTTCAAAAAACAGCCTGAAACAATTCAAACGGATTCAGAGACCACCAACTTTAATTTGGATCCAAATCTGACTCTTGATTTGGAAATCCAAATCTTCATGCTTCCCATTTACTATCTTTAGAAATAAACAAAGGGCTGTTTTTGTTTATCCAAACTGGATGTGTGTTTTTTAGACTTAGTAGTCCTCAGGATTGCATCTGCAAAATTGAAGACAGAAAAAAGCAGGGGTTTTTGTACTACATGCCTGACAAGACTCAGGCGAATAGGTGCAGTGAGCTTTGTGCAAAAGCAGTGTCTTTTGGTGGGGAATGGTTATGCCACACAACACAGCGTGCAAAATTTCAGAATCAGAGGTATAGCGTTTACTGTGGAAGATGAGTGTTCAAATTTGTGTGGAGGGGGGTAACTTCCTGTTATCATCCTCCATGTTTTGGGTTGGGGGGGGAGTTGTGTGAAAATGGCATATGTTATAGAGGTAAGAAATATATCCCTATATAAGAAACCTGCAACAATTTCAGAAAGATATGTACAGGAGCTATTGGGTGGTGTGACAAATGAAAAAAACAGTAATAAGACTTTTTCTTTTTTTTTCTGCTCAATTGGCATCAGAGTCACAGAAAGTGCATTAGGATGGGGTGGATGATAGATGTGCAGCATACAATAACAGAGGCAGAAGAACTTGAACATTCAGCATTTTCCAAGCAAGCACCCAATGCTACACACTCCCATATATGACAGACACCATGAAAGCTCTTTTAATGTTCCTGCTCCAGGGAGAGAGAGATCTAGCAAAGAGCTGGGATCGATTACTTGAGCACCCGTCCTCCAATGGAGCACCCTGGCCCAACTAGTCACTGTGATTAGAACCTAGAGCTGCCATTCACAAAACTACACATACACACACCCTGTGTTTCTGTTATATGGTGAATTTCTGGGAAAAAATGTTTCTGTTTTTGGAGACACTATGGTAGGATCTACATTACTGCTTTATAAGGGTTTATAACAGTACTGACAACTGTTGGGGCCCAGGACACATTCCATATACCATTTTCAAACCACTTTCAAAGTGTTATATCCTGCTTGGTACAGATCTGGCCCACATCTCTACGTCCCTCCAAATCCCAAATCTTCTCAAGTGTTCAAATCCAGGTCTGATTTGGGTGCATGTCTATACCATGCATATATCCCGGGGGTCGTCTCTAGGTTATCCCTGTGCATCAAAATGACATACAGGGGATCCTGGGTTTAAGCAGGAACAACCAGAGGCTTTCCCTGGGATAACCAGGACTGTGGATTTCCCAGTTTTCCCTGCAGTCCTGGGACACCCCCGAGGACCACGGCCGGTGTGGCACACAATCATGGCTCATCCCTTCTTCCCCATGAGTAGCAGGGCTCTGGAAATGGGCATGGGGCTGCATGGGGGCAGTCTGTGCCCATCGGGGGTGGGTGGAGCACTTCAGGGGTGTTTTTTTTTAAAAAAAAACTTACTTGCAGTGAAGCGCAATTGCACTCCTGTCTCCATTCAACAAAAAGAAATGGCACCTCTGGTATGTCACACTGGTGTGTGGACGCTGGGGAAAGTTCCCGGAAGCCTTAAAGCCCGAGATCCTCGCCCCCACATCCCGGAAGGCTCATAGGTCTAGATGAGCCCTGGAAGAGCTTTGCTTCAATTTAGACGACTCCTGAGTCTGTCCAAACCATCTTGATTTCGTTCTGGATTCATATGAAACTGAACCAGACCAATATTGTGCAGGGATAAACTTAGAGGCCAAGGAAGAAACCTCCTCCCGGCTCCCAGGCACCCAGGAGAGTGGTCCATAAAAAGATAGCAGAATGATAGCAAAATTGTAACTTCCTCTCCTCTGTTTTGGGGCGAAGGAGGGTGAAAGGAAGATCAAACCCCAATGGTAAGGGAAAGAAAGGCAGGTGGAGGTCAGGTTTCCCTCTTTCGCTGGGTCTTGGCACATAAGGTTAAATAACTCCCCTACATGGAAAGCCACTGTTGTAACCATTCGCCCTAGTCTGAACTTCACACAGAGAAAACTTTAGAAAGCAAACTTTTAAAAAGTCAGCATTAAACTTGTTGCTAAAATGGAATGAAAAGGGCTGGAATTTGAATGTTTTCATTCAGGCTCACTTACCAGAGCCATTGAAATAATTTTCACAGGACTGCTTATGTAGCAAAGTAGACGCGCCTCCCCCACCCAGTCCATCATGTTACCTTAGCAGGTTTTTTCTTTCAAGCCAGTTTCATCTACTTGACGCCACATAATTTAGTTTGGACCAGCCAGTTCTAACCATGACTGACATGCTTTTCAGACCGCAGTCCCAAGATGTTGGCTTGAAATGTGCAGTAAGCTCGCCCAAACGCTATGGTTCTTGGAACGCAATAAACTCATGGCTGCCCTCAAAATGAAATGTGGGAATTGTTAGACCTACACTCTTCAGGGATAACTACAATCTTTCCTGAATGGTCATTATCCATATAGTGAAACTGTCATTTACACATCACATAAGGCTGAGCAGAACAAAGTTTACAGCAGCAACAACAAAGGGAAAGTTAGTGGATACTTTTATTTATTTTCAATGTGACTTGCTTCCTGCAAGCATGCTTAGTGCTGCAGAATTAATTTTAACGAATGCTATTGTCCGCTCAAAAAGTGTTCAACAGTGTGAAACAAGTAGGGATAGATAATTCCAATTTTGGTTTCTCTCAGGGCTACACTTTCATTTTTACTCTAGGGTCGGTGCAGGGGGCATAGCTGGATTGTGACCAACCATGGGGAATAGGGGCATTAAACCCTTTCCTCCCACAATGGGTCCAATTCAGATCAGCGGGGATGGACACACTTGCAATTTCTACTGGAAAATAATGATCCATAAAGAAACTCACTGAAATCATAGCAGCATGTTGACTATAGGCATAAAATGGAGTCTGCTTTTGCTGCCCTGATATCCTTAACATGCGCCATTTTCTGGATAGGCATTCAGTGTCTTCATGGGCTGTAGAGATGCCTGGACTTTGGACTCAAGTTCCGACCCTAGCTAGTAGACAGCTTGTGCTACATGCATGGATACATGAGCTAATGATGTATTTGTGGAATCTGATAACTAGGCTAGATCTACACTGTTGCTTTTATCGGTACTGAAGTGCACTGATAATGGTTGGGGCACATCACCACCACCATCATTATCGACATTTCTATACCACCTCATAGCTGAAGCTCTCTGGACGTTTTACAAAAGATTAAATCATTAAAAATGATATACAAAATTTAAAAGCATAAAAACATGCAACAGATAATATACACAAAGGCAACATGCATCTAAAAAACAACAACAAAAATAAAACACCTTTGAGCAATCAGCCAAACCTAAATAATAGATTCAGGATTGACTAAAATCTCATCACATGCTGCTAAATGCATCGCAAAACTGAAAAGTTGACCTGGCACCAAAAAGGAGGAAGAGTATAGTCTATATGCTTCCCCTACCAGGTGGACCAGGTAAGTCCCAACCGACCACCCAGTCACCTGCCTGCAACCAGCCAAAACCTGGACTTACACCAGGAGTTACCCTGAAGTAAACCATACCAGAAACGTTGGCACTAAGCACGCCTACGAGGGAGATCATTCTATAATTGGGGGGCCACCACTGGAATGGCTCTTACCCTTGTTGACATCTTCCAAGCCTCCCTTGGAGTAGGCACCCAGAGGACGACCTTAGATATTGAGAGTATTGTATGTGTAGGTTTCTGTCGGGAGAGATGATCTCTCAGATATTTTGGTCCTGAACCATGTAAGATTTTATCAGTTAGAATCAGCCCATTGAATTGAGCTCAGAAACATCTAGGCAGCCAATGCAAGTGGGTCAGAGTCAGTCTTATATGTTAGAACTTCCTGGTCCCCATTATTAATCTGGCCACCACATTTTGCATAAGGTGCAACTTCTGAAACATCTTCAAATGTTTCAGAAGGCAACCCCAAGTAGAGTGCATTGCAGTAATCTAACTTGAATTACTGCAATTCCAGAACATAGACAGCTGAAGCCAGGTCATCCCTGTCCAGATAGGGCATAGCTGGGCCACCAACCGAAGTTGGTAGAAGGTACTCTATGCCACCGAGGCTACCTGAGCTTCAAGTGACAGAGATTGTTGTAGGAGAACCTCCAAGCTACACACTTACTCCTTCAGGGAGAGTGCAACTCCATCCAGAACAGGTTGAGCACTCTACATCCAGTCAGAAGAACCACTCACTAACAGTACCTCAGTCTTGTCTGGATTGAGTTTCAGTTTATTAGTTTTCATCCAGTCCATTGTTGCAACCAGGCACCAGTTTAGCACATCCACAGCCTCACCTGATGAAGATGATAATGAGGAGGAGAGCTGCCTGTCATCAATATACTGATGAAAATACACACCCCAAACTTCAGATGACCACACTCAACGGTTTCATGTAAATATTAAACAGCACGGGGACAAAAATGACCCCTGTGGAACCCCATACTGGAGAATCCACTGGTGCAAGCAATGTTCCCCAAGCACCACCTTCTGGAGCTGACACGTCAAGTAGGACTGGAACCACTGCAATGCAGTACCTCCCACTCCTAACTCAGCCAGTCATGCCAGAAGGAGACCATCGTCGATCCTTCTAAGTGATCAAGGCAAAGCAACAGTGTCACACTCCCACTGTCTTTCTCCTGACATACGTCATCATACAGGGTGACCAAGGCTGTTTCTGTGCCAAAGCCAGGCCTGAAACCCAACTGAAATGGATCCAGATAATCAGTCTCATCCAAGACCTCCTGGAGCAGGCTTGCAACCACCCGCTCAAGGACTTTGCCCTGGAATGGGCCATTTGCCACAGGCCTATAGTTATTAAGATTTTCTGGGTCCAGGAAAGATTTCTTCAGCAGTGGTCTTACTCCCACCTCTTTCAGGTGGCCCAGGACCACTCCCTTTCACAAAGAGGCATTAATCACTTCCCTGGTCCAGCCCACTCTTCCCTCACTGCTAGTTTTTGTGAGCCAAGAAAGGCAAGAATTCAATATGCAAGTAGTTGCACAAACCTGCCCAAGCACTTTGCAACAAGCAATTCCGTATACTGCTTTTCTAGTATTTTCTTCTGCTTTTGATTCCGTGTTCTCCAAAATACCACAACAGATGTCAGTGTGTGTGCTAGGCGGTATAAATGTACACAAGGGAGATAGAGTCACCATGATGGTACTGTATCAATATGACATAAGGTGTAGATCTGGCCTTGTGTGCAATTTGGAGAATCAGAGGTATCATTTGAAATACACTTTGCTAGTACTCATGGAAGACATCTTGAAAGTGGGTGTGCAGTATTTGAAGAGAGCCCAGAAGTCATAGGAGATGTTGAGAAATCAGAAGGGGTTGGAGTTATATTTTCAGTCAATGCCTTGAGTAGTCTGAGTGTTCTCTGTTCGACTTGCTATTATTAATGAATATTGCTTACAGAGCACCTTCTACTTTACAGAGTAACATAAGCAACAGGTCTCTGCTCCATGCAGCTTTCAAACTAAACATTTGCTCGCTTTTATCTAGCCCATATGCCTCCCCACCCCTTCCTTGCTTCTGCCACCTCTATTTTTGGAGGGATTTCACCCGCTTGAATTCTTTTTCGTTTTAAGCTTTATTTGAAAGCAGATTATATTGAATAAATCAAATATGTTTAGACCGCATCTATTTATTCTCAACTTGGAGCCTTTATAGATTTCTCTTTGGTGCATATACTGCCCTTATGAGAAAGCGAAGTCCTTGGCTGCATGCATCCACTTCCATTGTAAGAAATTAGAAAGAAAATTTCTCCCTATTTGTCAACAGATGGTTACCATATTCCAGTTGAAAATTAATCCTACAAGCAACATGAATCTTGATATTGATGTAATTTAACTGCAGAACTTCTATGCCTCTTCTTTTTTCCCCAATAAAAAAGGACTTTGTGTATTTTAATATCTGCAAACTGTAAAACAATATTTCAGAAACATCTTTGAAAGCAGAACCTGGTGATCCAAAACATGCTTTTATTGAAAGGATGGAATTCCCTCCACAATCCACAGAGAGAAAAAGCAAGCTATTACCGTGGTAAGCCTCCAGGCAAATATGCTGCCTCTGAGTGTTTTGTTTCACTGTTCCGACAAAAACAGACGTAGCTTTCGACTAATAATCTGAACCAGGAAGAAGAAAACCCTGCTTATATACCAAGAGTGCTCTTGGTTTAGAAATTGGGGTTGGGGGAGCCCTCACCATATTCTACGATTTTGATTTACTGTGACTGAATCTGGCTTTAGGGGCTCTACTACTCCAAACTCCATTAGCTGTTTCATTCTGCTTTATTAGTTGAGATACATGCTCACATATGTGTTTGCGCAAAAGAAGACTCCCTCCCGCTTCTTTGCGGTCGTTGGTTTCAGAGGGAAATTTATTTATTTATTACATTTCTATACCGCCCAATAGCCGAAACTCTCTGGGCGGTTCACAAAAGCTAAAAGATGACTGTAAGAAAAACTATTTGGGTCCAAGCTACCTGCGGGATCGCCTTCTCCCATACAGTCCGCCCCGCACACTCAGGTCCTCTGGGAAGAATCTACTCCAGCCAACAAAAACAAGGCTGACACCTATTACCCAGAGGACCTTTTCTTCTGCCGCTCCCAGTTTGTGGAATGGCTTGCTGGGAGAGATTCGTCAACGTAACAGTCTTCCAGAATTTAAGAAAGCTATAAAGACTGATCTCTTCCGGCAGGCCTACCCAGCTGAGTTTTAAGATGCCTTTTTTAATGGTGTGCTGCTTTTAATGTTGCACTGGTTTAAAATGTTTGAATTAGTTGTATGTATTTTATGGTGCTTTTATTTGTGTTGTACCCCACCTCGATCCAGAGGGAGAGGCGGGTAACAAATTATTATTATTATTATTATTATTATTATTATTATTATTATTTGCACTATAGCAACTTAAAGGTCAATTTGGTCTACCATTCTTGTTTTTTGAACAGCACCATCCAAGGCTGTTTCTACACCAGTCCAAAAATCCGGGCTGGTCACAGCCAAGTCCCTGTGCATCCAAATGATGCATGGGGACTCCCAGGAGGAAGGGGCGATGAGCACAAGTTTTTCCAGGGATAAATAATCACTGGGGAAACCAAATTTTTCCTGTGGTGTCGGGATCGTCCCGAGACCACGGGAGGTGTGTGGGCCCCCGTCCCAGCTTTGTCCCACCTCCACATAAGTAAACGCGAGGAGGCAGGAAACTGGCACAGGGCACAGAGCTCTTCAGGCGCTCCTGGCCCATCAGGGGGGAGGGGGATCGTGTTTCATTTTGTTTTAAACTTACTTTTTAGTTGAAGTGCACGTGCGCTTATCTTCAGTTAAAAAAATAAATGGTGGGCGCAACATCCCTCCGTCCCCCCAGGATGTCGTGTGTGCTTCTAGACAAAGGTGAGGATCTTGTGAGCACAATATCACGAGCTCCTCCCCCTGTATGGTGTAGAAAGGGCCCAAGGAGCCCTGAGCCCTCTCAATGAAATGGACTCATAATGTGTGCCTTGGCCAAGGAAGCTGAGTGGCCCAGGGTGAGTGGCTAATGTTGGCCACCGCTGGGAAACAGGAAGTCACCTTGATTGTGGAAGCAGAGGTGTGCAGCACAGCAGGCTGATGCATGATGCAATATGCACAGTGTGGCATGAGGATGCCCCTTGGCTAGGCTTGGGTTCAGCAGCATCCAGTCTAAGCAGAAGGACATATGACGGGGCAGTTCTAAACTATGCCAGCGACTTAAGAACATAAGAAGAGCCCTGCTGGATCAGACCAAGGACCCATCTAGTCCAGCATTCTGTTCACATAGTGGCAAGACAGATGCCCGCAGGAAACCCAAGAGCAGGACAGAAATGAGACTAAGGCCATGGCTAGATGAGGGGGGTTGAGGGCAATGATCTAGCTATTTTATGATCATGAGATCGTCGCCCCCCCTCTACACATGGCACATGACATCGTGGCCACCATTGTGTGTGTGTGTTTTTTTAAAGGAAAAGGATCGCACAAGCACTGTAGTGAAAGGGCCATTTAAAAAAACAACAACACTTCCCCCTCCACCCCTGATGGGCACAGAGCTCCTGAGGTTGCTCATGAGGAGACAGGACAACCTGCAACACCCGCCCACACATTACATGGTCTCAGGATCATCCAGAGATCATGGAAAAAGTGGGCTAAACGACTATGCCGATATCTCGGGCCAAGGGAGGGATCATCCCTCCCTGATCCTGGGATCCCCTTTGCATCATGTGAATACACAGGGATGACCCAGGGATGATGCCCGGGATATTGGCTGGTCTAGCTATGCCCCGAGAGTTCACTGCTTTATTACTTCATGTTCAAACTAGAGATGGTAAGAATTTTGTTTCAGTTCAGTGAATTATAAATATCGATTATGAATTATCAATTTTATTTCTATACTCCCCAATAGCCAAGGCTCTCTGAGTGGTTCACAAAAATTACAAAATTAAATATAAAAACTTTAATATACTAATTATTATTGTTATTTAAAAAAATACAGTTTAACAGCTAAAAACAACTACAATGAGATACCAGGTATTATTATTTATTTTATTGATAAATGCTAAGAATTGATCAAAGTTTGAAAAGTTCTTCATAATCGGGACCAAAACAACTTGAGATTTTGATTAATTTTTTTAATTGGATGTAGGAGAAACTGAAAGTGACAGATTTGTCTAGCCAGTCTAGAACTTAGCTCTTAAAAGTCAAGGTTTGAATCCCTGTGTGATCAACTACCTTTGTGATCATGAATTAGGGTTGCTACAACTTTTTTTCTTTTCTTGATGTGCTCTTCATCATTTACAGCTATATGGCAGGCAGGGACAATATACTCCTCTTCATATTGGAAATAGCCATGCAAATGGTTGAGAAGTTTGTTTCGGGCTGTTGTTTTTTTTAATGAGAATTTACCAGGGAACTCGGTTATTGGACACTTTAAAAATAAAATAAATAAACATCATATATTTATTTAATTTATATTCTGCCTTTCTTCCAAAAAAATGATGTTCATGGAGGCTAAATAAATAAATAAATATTCACAAGAGTACTTCATATTCAGGAGAAAAGGAACTTGAGAGTTTAAAAGACTCACCCATCCCTAGTTCACACAGATTTGTGAGTCTGTGTAGGTTGTTAGTGGCCAAAAATGAGAGGGGCTATGTGGTAGTAGAGGGGGCAGCAGTAACCAAAGAAGACGAAAAGCATCATCCCACATACCTGCTTCCCTCGGATTATCCCCATAGCACTAAGCTTTCGTGGTTGTTGTTGTTTTGCTACCAGGAGACGGCGATCCTTTGCATACCAAGAAGTGAGTTTAAGGGGGGAAATGTAAAAAAATCATTAAAAAGCAACGGATGACCCAATTCAGTTCAAATTTGGTATGCTTGAAGCTCTCCGTAATATCTATTACTGTGACAATTTTGGTATCTTTATCTTTAAAGCTTACGAAGGTGTAAGCATTTCTTTAAAATCTTGCTCCTGCGCCCCAGCGGCGGCTCGGAAGATACGCTCAACAAGTAGGGGCTAAAAACGGCAAATCTTTCGGCTTTATTGCACAATTCAGGCAGGATGCCTGGGAGAACTTCACAATCAAAGCCGATTATAAGGTGGAAAACTTCTGAGTCCCTTGCACGCAATTCGCAGTGATTGCACAGTATAACGCTGGTGTGATGAAGCTCGAAACGTATTACATCCTTTTTTTTCCCCTTTTCAGTCTGTCTCTCTCTCTTGGCAGTTGAAAGAAGCTGAAAGAGGACCAATATGCCCCAAAGACTGAGACTGCATCAGAATGCATTGTGCGAATTCTCAAATCTTTCTAGTGTAACCCATAGCAACAAGTGTTTTCCTGGCCAGTCAAGAAGAAATATTTTTAAGCAGATGCAAACATACATGGCTTGAAATGACAATCACCATCTTGAAGCTATTTCAGGCCCTTTCTACACCATTGTTTTTCTGTGGGGTCATCCCGGTGCATCCAAATGACGCACGGGGAATCCTGAGGTCAACTGGGGACGACCCTGGGGAAACCATCCTGGGAATGCAGGAGATGTGTGGGAGCCTGCTCCTGTTTCATCCTGCTTCCTCATGAGTAAATGTGAGGAGGCAGGAAACGGGCATGGGACACAGAGCTCTTTGGGTGCTCTGTGCCCACTGGGGATGGGGGAGTGGGGTCAGGTTTTTTTTTTTAAAAAAAAACAAATACACACCACACTTATATTTTTGTTGGGAGCACAATTGCTCTCATCTCCTTATTTCTGGAAAAAGAATGGCGAGTGTGACATCTCTCCTTCTTCCCAGGATGTCATGTGCCGTGTGTGAATCTAAGGAGGGGAGGATCTCATGAGCATAATATCATGAGATCCTCCCCCCTCCTTCCGGAAGACAGGGAGGTGTAAAAAAGACCTCACTCACTTCGAAATGGCTTCTTCAGTTCATCAGTTTAATGGGAAATTAAATCAGACTGAATTGCAAAAACCCAAAGACGGTTTACTTGAAAGAAGACTCAGATTCCAAAGGGGGGGCATGCCACATATGTGGGGAGGATGTGGGATCAAAGATAAATGGAGCAGTCCTATGCATGTCTATCAGAGGTAAGCCCCACTGAGTTCAATAGGGCTTACTCCCAAGTAAATATGCTCGTGAACTGGAGAAATGTTTTCGAAAAACAAAGGAGGGGGCATTTCAGAATTCCATTTCAATGTCATGAATTTCTGGTCAAATCACTTTTTCTCAACAGTTATCTATCTATTTTTATCCTGTCTTTCTATCAGGAAATGGCACGCAAGGCGGCTAATAACAAGAGACATTTAAAATAAAAAAACACACAATTAAAACAAATACCTTAAAAACAAAATTGAAAAAGCAAAACAAAGACAACAATAACAGGAAAAAAACAGCATTCAAACCAATCGACTAGTCTACATGCCAAAGACCTCCTTGCATAGAAAGGTGAAAGAAGAGCAGAGAGGTACCCCCCCTCCAGCCTCCAGAGCCTGGGAACAGCCACTGAGAAGGCCCTTCCTCACATTTCCACCAAATGAATCTGACGCTGGCTGTACCAAGAGAAGGGCCTCCCGTGATAATCTTAAAATCCTAGTAGTCTTGCATAGCAGAAGATGGTCTTTCAGGTAGAGTGGTCCCAAGATATATAGGGCTTTATAAGACATAAGCAGCTCTTTGACTTGTGCTCGGAAATGAACTGGAAGTCACTGACAGTTGTAAAAAGGGCATCACGTTCTCCCAGCTCTCTTCTGCAGCATTCTGGACCAGCTGAAATTCCTCAGCAGTTTTCAAAGGCAGCCCCACATAGAGCATATGATATTACAGTAGTCTTCTAGTGCAGATGGCATTAAGGTCTTCTATTTGTTTTTGAACATATAAATTAACCTCTGATGTGAACACGTGCGGAAGATTACAGCAATATTTCTAAGAACTGAAATAGGCTTTGCAACTGTTCATGTGCACCCTTGTCAGATATTCCCCTCTTTGCATGAGCAGGCCACTCATATTGGCATTTAAATATATATATATATATATATATATATATATATATATATATATCTCATATTGATTCTGGGAAATCTACATAATCTTTTACTAGATCCCAGCATGAGGGGTTAGAACAAAAGCCCCACTGTATTTCCCTTCTTAACCATTCCTAATTCTCCCCTTATTTTATTTTTTTAAAGCTAAATTTGTTTACATTGTCAAGTCATATACCAAAATAGTATGGCATTCCGCATTATTTTATTGCAACTCTGTATTCTCAGACAATGGCATATTTACAGCAAGGCAAAGCATCCACATTCAAAACAGGAGGACGAATTTCCTGCTGTGAACTTGTGATGTTTTTCTACAACCGTGATCTCCAACTGGTGGGCTGTGACCCACAACTGGATCTTACCCTGGCCCACTAGTTGTACCAGCACCAGCTCCTTTGTTGAGCTGGACAACCATCTGTCAGGGATGCTTTAGGGTGGATTCCTGCATTGAGCAGAGGGTTGGACTTGATGGCCTTGTAGGCCCCTTCCAACTCTGCTATTCTATGATTCTATGTAGGGATGTGCTCCGCTTCTCTTCGGTTCAGAGAAGCAGGAGCGAGGCGGTCTAATTCGCCTCCGGAAAAGGCAGAGGCGAAGAGACTCAGGGGGGCTGCGGATCAAGGCGAAAAGGATCGCCTCAATCCGGAGCTTCGCCTGAAGGTAAGTGGGGGGGGGAGGGGGACTAATATGGCACTGCCGGCACCGCCATCCATGCGGCGGCGGCGGTGGAAGCACCAGGTAAGGGAGCAGGGAGGAGGGACGCTTACCTTCCTCCGTCGCGGGCTTCAATTGAGGCCCCGGTTGAAGCCAGAAGTGAAGGCCGAGACCTCTTCCGACTTCAACCGAGGCCTCAATTGAAGCCCGTGACAGAGGAAGGTAAGGGGGCAGGGTGGGTGGGTGGTTTCTCATATAGTGATGGCAGCAAAGCTGGATCTCGCTCCGCGGAGCAGAGCGGGAGACGGGCGGAGCAGCGCGAAGAGGATCGGGACGATCCAGATTTTCCAGATTGGGCCATGAAGCGGATTGGGGGGTCCATGCACACCCCTAATTCTATGATTCTATGATGCTGTTGTTTAACAAGGCCACTTTGCAAGCTACTTCTGGGGGAAATATGTTTAAAGGCAGGAAATAAATGATTTTTTTTAAGTAAATAAATAGTGGTATGGAAGTAGAGAGGAAGGACAGAGAAGGATGGATATATAGAGTTGGTCTCCTGCAGGTTGGAGTCCAAAGTGGATCCCTGTTCTCAGAACATTGAGGACCACCGCTGTGCATCATTTCAGGACCATATGCAAAAGCAACTCCACAGAGCAATCACATTCAAGTGCAGGCATCATGTACGTATTTTTAGATAACATCTCATCTTGTGGAAAGGTCAGCATGCTTCCTTCTTGGGGGTGATGGAGTCTGGACTTGGGATGTTCAAGGTGAGAGCAGTGGAACGATATGTTAAGTTTTTCATATGGTCCTGGCACTGGAGTGGTGTCCTTTCTTCCACAGGTTTTCAACAGCAACCATAACACTGCAGATACCTGTCAATCAGGCTTCACTTATGAGCTATCAAGTATTCTAGATGTATGTATGGAATTAGTCATGACTGATTTCCTTCTAAGAATTAGTCCAGTTTTCTAAGCCTCCTTAGAGATGCCTTAGAAAAACCTGGATTTGTTTCATTTTGTTTCACTGTTAGTTCTGTTCCCCGAGAAAGCTCAGGATGTTGATAAATCAGGAAGAGCAACCCGGGAAACTGGTGGTTGGAAGAGTTGGCTGACAATTACAGAGGTATGACAGGCCTCATCCTTCAGACCTGGGGGCTCAGGAGTGTCTGTGATGAAAGGGAATTGAATCCCATTAGCAGTGGATATACCGAGGCATAAAGCATGCAACCTACCCAGTGCTTTCTCTCACTTCATATTTGGAAGAGGAAATAGGCAAAGCTGGTTGGCGATAATAATTGCAAGATTATTATTTATTGCATTTCTATACCACCCCGTAGCCGAGGCTTTCTGGCAGTTCGAAACATTAAGACCTCTGTCTCACCTATGTTTTTTATCCAGTTTCCATCTGTGGTTTCCCCCTCTGTTTCCTTAGCGAGTCAAGAACTGGGGAATTTCATGTCTGTGCACTGTTGCGCTCTTTCATCTCATGTATCTTTTCACCAGGAGCGCTACTACGCCAGCGAAATCTTCTGCGCCACCCCCTACATTCTCCTTTCCCCTGCAAATTTTTTTTTAAAAAAATATTTCTGCGCAAATACAATGGTATGGCAGCCTGAAACTGAGCAATTATGGTAAAACAACACACTATACTTTCCCCTAAGATCATATTAAGCAAACTCCAGGGGGAGAAGGAAGGGAGGCCATTTGTAGGAAGCAAGAGGGAGCGCCTGGGCTGAGACTGTTGGTGCCACTTGGCTTGGGAAAGGTTTACAGGGGAGGAGGAGCAAACATGCACTGCAGCTCAGGTACTGGGTGTGCTGGTGCCTTGCTCCATTTCTAAAAAAAAACCCTAGTCTTTAACTGCAAAGCTTCGCAGTTCTAGGGAGGCACAGGGATGTACCACCAGCACCCCTGTACCAGTGCAATTTCAACATTTCTTTTAAGGTGAAAATGTACCCCTTGTCATGCCTACTCAGGAGTAAGAACAAAGAGTTAAATGGCACCTCTCTCCCCCCCTCTTCATGGTTGAGGAGTTGAGTGGAGAACTGCCCCGCCCTCCTCTTTTATCAGTGAGACTGCACTTAGACACACGCCCTCAACAAAGAACGGGATGATCTGATAGAGCACAAGGGCAGCAATACATGGGAGGGAGAAGCACATTTATTTCATATGGAGGGGGGAAAAACGGACTATCCCAGCTCCAAAAAGAAACGGAAAATGGAGAGGAAGAGGCAAAATGAGTGCAGGAAAGGGATGATGCCATGTGAGTATCAGGCTGCAAAACTGCATACCAGGCATGGCGAGTGTGTGATAAATCGTTGGTGTGATGGAACTCTAAAAGTGATATGCAAAATTTAAAACCATAAAATCATACAACAAAGAAAATATGCATTGAAAAACTTTGAGCTAACAGCCATGCCTAAAAAAACAGATCCAGGATTGATTAAAACTCATTACATGCTGTTCAATACCTGGGAAAAGAGCAAAGTCTTGACCTGGCACTGAAAAGATAGCAATGTTGGTGTGAGGCAGGCCTCATCAGGGATATCATTCCATAATGGGGGGGGGGAGGCAACAGTGAGAAGGCTCTCTCCGTTGTTGCTATCTTCTGAGCCTCCCTCGCAGTAGGCACCCACGTGGACCCAAAAGTTGGTGGAGTTGTGCTCTCAATATGAATGAGCTTAGGGTGGCAGGGGTAGGGTTGCACTCAAATGCATCACTTTGTGACCTAATGCACAGGGTTGCAAGAAGACTGTCCTCTATTTTGAAGACATCCTCTATCTGAAAGTCTGGTTCATTATCTTCATCTGAAAGTGTGAAGATAATAAACTATCAGAAGGAAGAGGTGGGTCTTCAAGTTGCCCATCAACAGCATTGTGACAGCAGTCTGAGCAAGGCACCTAGGTCACGTGGTCACAGTCTTCTACACTATGGTAAGATGTAGAATCATAGAATCATAAAATAGTAGAGTTGGAAGGGGCCTACAAGGCCATCGAGTCCAACCCCCTGATCATTGCAGGAATCCACCTTAAAGCATCCCTGACAGATGGCTGTCCAGTAGGGGTGTGCACGGACCCCCCACTCCGCTTCACTTTCAGATCCGCCATTTTCGGATCAGGCCGCTCCGCCCCGCCCCCACTCCGCCTGTGCCCACTCCGCTCCGCTCGGAGCTCCGGATCCGGATCAGAGCTCCTTTCCCCCCCCCATAGGGGGGGTTACCGGGCCCTGCCGCCATCGCTGCCCATGTGGCAACGGCGGCAGAGTCCGGTAAGGGACCAAGGGAGAGGGGGACCTTACCTGCCTCCATCCGCGGTCCATCGCCATCTTCAATTGAGCCCGCGGTTCCACCAGGAAGTCTGGGCCGCAAGCGGCCCAGACTTCCTGCTGGAACCACGGGCTCAATTGAAGACGCTGACAGACCGCGGACGGAGGCAGGTAAGGGAGAGGAGGGTGGGGGGGATTACCGGGCCCTGCCGCCGTCGCCGCATGGGCGACAGCAGCAGGGCCCGGTAAACCCCACTTACCTTTCCGGCGGAGCTCTGGATCGAGGCGAAGGATCCGCCTTCACCTCGATCCTCTTTGCCACGCTCCGCCGGCCCCCCAATCCTCTTTGCCTCCGCCTTAAGGGCAGGCGAAGCCCCCTGCTCCGCTCCTGCTTCTACGGTCCGATTAGAAGCGGAGCACATCCCTACTGTCCAGCTGCCTCTTGAATGCCTCTAGTGTGGGAGAGCCCACAACCTCCCTAGGTAACTGATTCCATTGTTGTACTGCTCTAACAGTCAGGAAGTTTTTCCTGATGTCAAGCCGGAATCTGGCTTCCTTTAACTTGAGCCCGTTATTCCGTGTCCTGCACTCTGAGAGGATTGAGAAGAGATCCTGGCCCTCCTCTGTGTGACAACCTTTCAAGTATTTGAAGAGTGCTATCATGTCTCCCCTCAATCTTCTCTTCTCCAGACCATGTACTGTATTTCTATTTCTATTTAAATAATAATTATTTCTGAATTTGCATCTATTCCTATCAATTAGCATATGCAAAACATATGCGAAGATGTGTCCTCTTTAATCTTCCTTTCTGGCGATTCATATTATCCGAATAGATTTGTTTTGTCTGAGTATATTTGAATAATGATGGAAGGCAGGATGGAACCCCAACAATCCTTCTCCAGGTTGTGGCCTCTTCCTTTCCCATTACTATTTGCTTGGAGAGGGATTTATTTATTTTTTAGGCCATGAACTCGTCTTTTTTGGTAAAACTTCTCATAAAAGTTTCTACTGTTCCAAAACTGAGTCCAAAAGTACAATGAACGTCATCGATTTTTCTCAGTTTTATAAGGGTTCACTTAGTTCTGCAGAAAGGCTCATAATTAAAAAGGACCCAGCACAACAGATATTTCACTAATTGTCTTTAATGTTTGACCTGCCTGAAACCTTTTCTGACAGAATGAAATATTTCATCTTAATTGGCTTCCCTTTCTGTGTATGTTTGTGAAACACACTGCAAAACCGATGCCAGAAAGCAATTTGAGAACTCTTTCCTTCCTCTATTTATTTCCTTTAGATATATCTCGCCACAACTTGTTGCTTTTTATGCTTCTCTGGCTTTAACAGCAGCTAACATAGGGAAATTCAGCTTACGAAACTTTTCTTGACATGAAGATAATGGGGCAAAGTTTCTTCTGTTGAACGTCTTCATGGCAAGCTGTTATTAAAGAGCAGGACCAATTAAAAAAAGATTTCTCTCTCTCCCTCTGTAAACCAGTAATGCCATCAGTTCTATCTCTGCATTACTTTTTTTTAATACATCCCAAAATTCTTCATCCTTGAACCTACCAGTCTTCGGTCCAAAGTTCACCCACTTCCTCAGGTATCATCTCCTATTCTTCATTTGCCATCCTTACAAAACACAAGGGATTGGGTCCTGGATCTGCCTTCCTCAAGAGGAACAATTCCACATTTGAAAGATCCCTCTGCCCAATTTGGGAAGATCCCCCCTTCCCTAAACTCCACAGCTCATCCCATCCAGCAGGATCTTCTGACTCTCTGTGTAACATTTTCAAGGGGTTGGAGGGGGTGATGTGGGAAGGAGAAGGCATGGACATTGACTTCTCTCAGTGCAGTTGATTCAGCTTCAATTTTAATCCAATCTGAAGCATCTTAATTTTCCATCTTCAAGAGTCTCTTCAAAACAGACTCTTCAGCTCTGGTCCTTTCTCTATGATACTGGAACACAGTGAGGGACCACTTCTTGCATTCACTGGCCAGTGGCCCCGTTTGCCCACCAACTGGTACAGCTAAAGGGCTAACCAAACTAAAGACTGCACTCAGGGCAAGTCTACACTTACAGGTGTAGAGGGAGGGAGGGGGGAGGATCTCGTGATATGGTGATCGTGAGATCCTCCCCTTCAGCCTACATGTTTTGCGCAATGTCCCGGGAGGACGTAGGACTTCGTGGCCACCATTTTAAAAATTATTTTTGACTGAAAAGGAGTGCTTGAGCGCTTGTACAAAAACAAAGTTTCATCATCATCATCATCATCATCATCATCATCCCGCTCACCCCCACCCCACCCCTGTTACTTGCGAGGGGCTGGGACAAACCAGGATGGCTGCCCACACGCCCTGCGGTCTCGGCATCATCCCGAGACCATGGGAAAAATCAGAAATAAAGGGTAGAGTGATATCACAGGTCAAGGGAGGGATTGTCCCTCCCTGCTCCCAGGATGCCGTGTGCATCATGTGGATGCACAGGGACGATACCCTGTGTAGACATGTCCTCATTCAGCAGCTGGCTGTGCATCTCTCATTCTTCCCAGAGTGCTTGGCTTTGGATGTGGGAGACCTTGGCTCTGATCAGTCCATGAGTGAGGTGGGCTGTTTGCTACTACTTAGGGAGGTACCGGTTTTGTTCGCTCTGCTCCAGCTGTGTTTTGTGGATTGTCAGGCATCTTTTGTTCCATTGCCTGCTAATTGATGGATTTGGATATATTTTTAGGGATGTATGATCATTTTATTTCGCTTACATGAAGGTACATTAGTGCAGGTCACATTAGTGTGAAAGCTCATTCCCACAAGTGCAAATTTGTGCAAATCTTCCCCAAGGGGGGGGAGGTCCTCTAGTCTATGGGAAATGTGTGGTTCTGAAAAAGTTGGCCTACTGAAGAATCTACAGGTTGGATTTTTAGAAATCTGAATTCATTTGAATCAGTGGCAGATTTCTCCAACATACAATTGTTCACCCATCAGAATTCATTTGAATCAGTGGCAGATTTCTCCAACATACAATTGTTCACCCATCAGAACTCCAAGCAGAGACAAGTTGAAGACAGGACTGGAATCGATATCCCTCGTAACCATCTTCGGAAGTATTGCCATAGTTGATCCATTTCTTCTGATTCCCTGCTGGCCATCAGCAGCTTACTGGCAAAAAAAAGCTCCACGTGTGCAGTACTGGAAGTTGAGTGTCGCCCGAGGACCATTTGCAGGCAATATCCATTTGTACAAATGGTCCCAAGTCCAATGGGTTATGCACACATGGATGGCTTCAGTGTGCACATCATCTGAGCTGACTGAGGGATCTGCAGATCCCTACACAGTCAGAATCTGTGGTTTTGGGCCAATCTCTTAATCATACCTTTGTTGCAAGGCAAACGGAGAAATAAAATTAGATATGAATTGGACAACGCCGTAAGTGCGGGTGAGAAAACCAGTGAGACACAGTAGCTCCTGCTAGCACAGCAACTGTTTCCAGCTCCTGACAAAGGACGATACGTCCGAAACATTGAGCAGAGCATTTTTGGATTTTAAGAATAAAATAGTTTTTAATACGTTTATCAAACACCAGAGTTGATTTCTCTTTTTAGCATATACCACCCAATAGCCGAAGCGCTCTGGGCGGTTCACAAAAATTAAAACCATGAAGAGCATAATAAAACAACCAACAATTTAAAAACACAAATACAAAATACAATATAAATATATATA
Organism: Elgaria multicarinata webbii; assembly: GCF_023053635.1. Lineage (NCBI taxonomy): Eukaryota > Metazoa > Chordata > Lepidosauria > Squamata > Anguidae > Elgaria > Elgaria multicarinata. The sequence goes on along the minus strand of NC_086179.1, from coordinate 89,235,166 downwards.
TATAAAACAATTTAGAAATATCCAGGGCTACATATCCCCTCCCTCCTGCTACCACCTGTCACTGCTGAGGCCATCAGTGGGACAGGAAGCAGCAGCCAGGCACCTCTCCATCTTGCCTGGGTCCAGCTCCAGCTGAGAGCCCCTTCTCTCCTGCTACCACCTGTCGCTGCTAAGGCCATCAGTGGAAGAGGAAGCAGCCGCCAGGCACCTCTCCATCATGCCTTGGTCTGTATGAGACTATTAGAGGTAGAGGGAAAGGAAGCAGCTGCTGAACTTTGCAACTAAGAATCTAGTGCCTGAATTCACTTCTTTCTTTCTTTTTCCCTCCTCCCTCCCAATCCCCTTTCCTTTCATGTCATGTTTGAGACTGCCTTAAGAAATATTTTTGTAAGCCACCTTGAGAGGCTTTTTGGCTAAAGGGTGGGATAAAAGTGCTAAAATAAATAAATAAATCACTGTATTAATATGCCCACAGACACCTTTCATGGCATCCAGCAGGCTCCTTGCCTCTCTTAATTTTAATTTTATTTCTCAAGATCATTTTTTTTTCAAACTTGGAGACTGCCAAAGTGAAGCCTTGCCCTCCAGTGTCATCTTCATTATAGTTCAAAACTGTGGCTTTGTGTTTTGAAGCTCAGACCCAACCTCTATTTTGTTCTCACGTTCTTGGGCAAGTTATTTTTTTTCTTTTGGTCTCACCAGATTTGTGTTGAGTGTTTTGTGACTGACCATGTCCACCATGGCAACCATTTGATGAATGCGCAAGTCCCAGTATGGTAGCCCACAACACTCTCTGAACAGTTCAAATGTGTCCACCAACCCAAAAAGTTTGGGGACCCATGCCATAAAGTCTGTATGGAAACAGATAAGTTTTAGCATAATAAATACACAAAGAAAACTATTTTAGCTGCACTTAAACCCTATTGAGAAAGTTAAATAAGTAGCAGAATTCATGCAAGCCTTTGTCATGAAGGTCAACATACTCGGACTCCTTGGAAAAAATTGCAGCTGGCAATGTTGGGCCAGAGATGTACATTAAAACTGCAAGATTGTAAATATTGACAAAGGACTGTTTCCTTGATTTACCATTGCAGGAATAATTTGCAATGGTAAAGACCCATACTTACCTGTCTGCTTTGATGAGCAAACATTCACACACAAAATGAACAGTATTTTAAATTGTATGAAAAGGAGGCCTTACTTGTCATTCCAAAGCAAACAGAATGTCACCATGAAGTACCATGATGGTAGGCCTCCTCTGTAGTGCCACCCACTGTCTGGAAAATCCTCCCTTGTGCAGTTCAGGAGGCAGAAAATGTGGCATCTTTCAAATACCTCCTAAAAATGCACGTTTTCACCCAGGCTTTCTCTTGGCTGCAAGTAAGCTAGGGTGACCAACTGTCAGGATTTCCCCGGATTTGTCCTGGTTTTTGTTCTTTCCATGGTGTCAGGGGGGATTTTCTATAATTTTCAATAATGTCCTGGAATGACACACCTTCCCCTTTAAGGCTGCCATTAGCATGGCAGGAGGGAATGACATGCTTTCTTGAGGCACATCATTCCCCCACCCCAAGCTCCAATTGAGGTCTTAAAGGGGAAAGTGGGTCATTCGTGGACATTATAGAAAAGGCCCCAATTGGAGTGGATGGTGGTGGTGCAGAATGAAATCCTTTCCCCTCCTCCACTCCAATCGGGTTCTTTAAGGTGGCGGGGGAATAACGTACTTTCTGCAGGACTCAGAAAGCTGCTTCCCCCCACACACACTAGGTGTCCTCTTTTTTGGTTTCCCAAATATGGTCACCCTAAGTAAGCTAGTCATGACCCTCCATTTTGCTGCTCCTTGAATGGTTTTTACTGCAGTTGTTTTAATGTTGTGTTTTTTAATCTAAATGTATTTTAATATTGCGAACCACTGAGGGACTGGATATGTGCAGCACTATATAAATCCCACAGATAAATAAATAAATGAAATCAGTTTGCACTGAATGCAATCAGATGCATCTGTATTAAAAATAAACAACCGCCAGACTGCAATCTATGGGATAGGCCTCATCTACACCAAGCAGGATATAGCACTATGAAAGCGGTATATAAAAGGCAGGAGCCACACTACTGCTTAACAGTGGTATTGAAGTGCACTGCAGGATCTACACTACTGCTTAATAGTAGAACTGAAGTGCACTGGCAACTGTTGGGGCCCATTGACACATACCATATCCCACTTTCATACCACTATGTGGCTTCTGCCTTTTATATACCGCTTCCATAGTGCAATATCCTGTTTGGTGTAGATGAGGCCTTAGTTTCAGACTTGCTGTTTCACTCTTTCCATTTGTGAAAGTGAGCCAGATCCAGTGGAGGTACCTGTACTACTCACATGATAATAATATATATTTTAATAATAATATATTTATTTGTTACCCGCCTCTCCCTCTGGATCAAGGCGGGGTACAACACAAATGCAAACATCATAAAATACATATAATTGATTAAAACGTATAAAACTAATACATTAAGCAGCACATTATTAAAAGGCATCTTAAAATTCAACTGGGTAGGCCTACTGGAAGAGATCAGTCTTTTTGGCCTTCTTAAATTCCAGAAGACTGTTAAGTTGACGAATCTCTCCCGGCAGGCCATTCCACAATCTGGGAGTGGCAGAAGAGAAGGTCCTCTGGGTAATAGTTGTCAGCCTTGTTTTTGTTGGCTGGAGTAAATTCTTCCCAGAGGACCTGAGTGTGTGGGGTGGATTGTACGGGAGAAGGCCACAGGTAACTTGGACCCAAATCATGTAGGGCTTTAAAGGTGATAACCAACACTTTATACTTTGCCCGGAAACTAATTGGCAGTGAAGTGATTTTAAAGTTGATGGCATCAGCAGAAGGATAACTTTATTAATTTATTGTTTATTTATTTTGCCAGTTCCCCCCTTCCCTTCCACACCTCAATGTGACCTCACACACTGTTTTGGATGGTCCCTGAAATCTCTGAAGCAGATTTTCAGGGACAAAAGGGTCTGTGACGGAGGAAAGGAATTGGCAAAAAAAGTGTAGTTGGGTGGCAGCTGGATGGTGAACTATTTACTTACCTATCACCATGTAATCTATTTCTACATATTGTTTCCTGTTAAAATACCATGAAGGTACCTCCACTATAGTTCAAACTGAAACCAATTTCATGCTTTGTGAAAGTAAAGCTGCAGGCCAGAATCGAAAAGGCTATATAAAACTATGTAAGTGTGGAGTAAGGCTTCTTAGGCCTTCTTCTCTCAAAAGAGTCAACCTACATTTTCCTAAAACCTGAGGAAACTTCAGAACTACAGTAAGGAATTGACTCCCTCCCTCCCTCCCTCCCTCTCTCTCTTACACACACACACACACACACACACTGAAGGATATACTTTCTTGTAAGAATTTCATTGGGTCACAGCCATAGTAACTGACGGTTGTAGTATTACATATCCTTATGATGAAGTGTTTGCTGAGCACTCACTGGTCCCATTAGGGTCCCAAATTCCCACTAAACTGTGCGCCGCAGACATGTTATGGTCAATATCCAGAACAAAATATGTCTGTTGCAGTATTCTTTTTTTAAAATAAAAACCTTTGTATTTGGATGTGGTCCCATACAGCAGCAGGAGCAGCAAGGAAAAGAAATGATTAGCACTACCAATGGTCAAGGTGTGGGAATACAAAACACCACCAAATCGGAGACTTGTCTGGACCCATTTCCAATATTATGACTGTCTATGATTTTCTTGGCTTGCTTCAGTGAAGCTATTAACTAGCAACCCACAGCAGCAATAAAAGGCGCCAATACAAGGTTTTCTGCTTCTTACATCATTCAGGCAGCTAAAAAACAAAACAAAAAACAAGTTCTGTGCTCAAAAAAGCCTGTACCTAATGATGAAGCAACTTCAAAACTCCGCAAAGGATGAAATTTGGTTTAGAAAATATAATTTGATTCGACTGAGTGAAATTTTGTCTGAGGGAAAATTTGAGTGGAAATATAACTTACACTGTTAGTTTTACCCTACCCTGTGCCTGTTTACCCTACCCAGTGCCTGTTTGCATTCCCTTCCCCTCCTTATTGCTTTACTAGGACTTTAGTAGAATGTAAGCCTATGCGGCAGGGTCTTGCTATTTACTGTTTTACGCTGTACAGCACCATGTACATTGATGGTGCTATATAAATAAATAAATAAATAAATAAATAACCAAATTGTGTCTCCTATTATTCATTGCAATGTAACTAATGTGTCACTGAGATAAAACAGAGCTTTAAAATGGCTTCACAACTGAATGCATAAAATACTTTTTAATAGTCTCCTCCTGCCGAACCACTTTGCCTATGATAGCCATTTGTCACCTAAAAGAAGAAGAGGACCAAGGCCACAGCTAGACCTAAGGTTTCTCCTGGGATCATCCAGGGTTCGCCCCTGTCTGAGCACTGGATCCCCTGTGTGTCACCTAGATGAACCGGTTTGACCCCTGGATGATCCAGGGATACACCTTAGGTCTAGCTACGGCCCCATTTGTATTTGCAGTTCCTTACTCCAGTGTCCTGATGATAATTCTTAAATCAGGCCTCCGTGGACCTGTCTTGATGAGGGGTTTGCCCTGGGTGGCAACAGGTCATTTACATGATGCAGTCGCCATCGCAGAGCCGTCCCATGGCTTTCCCCCAAAGCTATGATTTAAAAAAGTTGGAGACTTACCCTGACTTTTTCCACTTGGGGCAAGGCGACGATGGAGCTGCTTTGGAGGCGTGCCAGGGCAGAGGGCGAACTCTGATTGGTCAACTCTGAGTGTGAGGGTCAGTGAGCTGAATGGCTGCTGGCCCACCGCCATGCAACTCCGACATGGGGAGAAAATCAAAAACAGTAAGAAACAAAAATGGGAAGTGAGGCGGCGCTCCAAAGAAAAGGTAAAGAAAAGGGGGGGGGGGGAAAGCCCTGGGAGACAAAGGTTGTTTCTACACCTGCCTTCTTCCCTGAGATCATCCCGGGGTCGTTCCTGTGCATCCAAATGCAGGCAAGGACGATCCCTCCATTTTCCTGGGATAATCCTTAGGTGTAGAAAGGGCCACGGAGCCACGGGCGCCATGGCGCACAGCTGTGTCTTCTCACATGCAACCCCCCCACTTGCTCCTTTGCATGTGGGTAACGCGAAGGAGCACAAATGCGGGGTTTTGGGGGCTGACGTCGCCAATGCACCATCATCAAGATGAGCCCCATGAAAGGCCTGTATAGCTCCCAATGTGCCTTAAAATGGAAGGAAAAGTGTGGGGCTTTGGGCATCATCAGACATGCGTTTCATTGCAGACTCGTTACTGCCCACTCACGTTTTTTCTTGCATCCTTTTGATGATGTCATCCACCTCTCGCATGTCTCATGGCCCTTCTGGGCTTTTTTCAACAACAAAATAGACCCCAGTAATTCTGACTTACTTTTTTTAAAGCAAAACTTGCTTCATTTTCCTGATCTGTGGAAAAACAGCCACTGAATGGGACACACATGGACATTGCTGCTGCTTCCTCTTTCTTTCTCCATTTCAAGAAATCATCGCTATTGTGGGACAGCAGCAGAAGACCATAGTGATGGTAGGGAGACACGATTCCCCCCCTATCTGATTACGCTCTTTGTGAGGGAGGGGAAGACCATAATAAAACACCATATTGACCAATCTCAGGTATAACCTTTGTTTGCTCCACTAAATCACAGTGCACAATATTATTGAAAACACTATTTCTGTTTTAACTGTACAATCCTATAGATGCCTAGTCAGGTGTAAGTCCCATTGAGTTCAGTGGAATTTACTCCTAGATAAGTGGGTATAGGAGTGCAGCCTAAGATTATAGTACTACACTGGGTCTTTCTACTCCTCCAATATGCCATCATATGGGTATGTGGACACTCAGGGGAATTTCTTGTCTTTCAACACAGCAACAATGTATATGGGAGTAAAGTATGCCCTAAACAATCAAGTTTATTGTACATGGAAGTAAAAGACCAAACTCATTTGTAACCCCTTGGCAATCTTTTCTTAGTCGCCTGCTTGTTTTTAAAGAAATCTTTCAAATAAATCCAGAAATAAATAGATTTCACACCTTGGCTGAACCACATCACCCTATTGGAGAGGAATATTAACAACATAGTGTAAAATATTATAATAAAGCTGTAATAGAAAAGATGAAAAAGACATGTGGGATTAATTTTCTTCACATACAAATGTGACTCCTTTGTCCTCAAATGGTTTACACCTGTATTTACACTTGCAATCTCATTGAATTGAACACTTGCCAGGTGATATTTTGGAATAACTTGCTTTAAAAAAAAGGCCTCTGGGCTCCATTTAAATCATGAATGGCAACAGGAGATGAAGTGGCCAATGAAGTATTTTCAGATCAGATATGTATATGTTTATATTAATTACTTGCTATAATTTTGCCTTGCCAGAAAACTAGAAGGTGTACAATAATGTATACAGGTCTCAAGAGACGGTCTGCAAATCTCACGCTTTAACGCAGAGTGGGGAGATGTCATTTCTGAATTGTTTTCTGACCTGGTGCTGTTAAAGACATAACCAATGTTTCCAGAGCAGGAACTGGCAACACTACATTTATCTATACAAGACTTACCTATATGCAATCTCACAGATTTTACACTGGTGGATATAGTTCATCAACAAAGGAGTTGTTTGTTTTCTTCTAGAAACTAGATTCATAGATAGCATAGGGCCAGCCAATAAATGCACGTTTACAATTCTTGCAAGTTGGCTTGCATCTGTGAACCTGCCATTGCAGAGCAAGAAAAAACCTTCATAGCCCCTCAGACACAATTTTGTTGATGACGGACATCTTGCATGATCTGGGGCTGAGTGGTTACTTGGATGGGGACCTTGGATGTGCAATCTTACCCTCCCAGCTTTTTAGCCCCGATGTGAGCAGGCTGAACGCCTGAATAGGGATTGTGAATCATCGAGTGCTGAGTAATCCACACGATGTACATGCAGGTGCTGAACTCTGGTCTATACACTAAGAGCCTCTCCTTGGTCTTTAGGTTTCAGACATCCTGACCATTATAGGATAGACTGACTGCGAACTGGGCTGAGGTATCAGACATATCAAGCTCAGGCTAACAATAATTCAGCTCTACTTTTGGAGACAAAGATAGAGAATCACACATAACCAAATATATTGGATGCCATATTACTAATGTCATCCAGTATATTTGAAAAGACTTTACTAGGGAATAATTTAAAAGAAGTCAAAACATTGAAAATATATAACAGGTTCACAAGCTATAGTTAAAAGCTACATTTCAAGAGATTTATTTATTCATTATTGATCTTCAAGCATGTTATACTACTTTTTTTACAGCTATTCCATCCCACAGTAATGTACAAGGGGATGTGAAAGGTACAAATCAAAGATGATCACACCAGAATGACTTTGTACCCCTGATCTCCTTCCTATCTCTCCTCTCTCATCTCACACTATTGCCCCGCTCGTGCTCTTCGCTCCTCTGATGCCATGTTTCTTGCCTGCGCAAGGGCCTCTACTTCCCTTGCTCGGCTTCGTCCATTTTCGTCTGCTGCCCCTTATGCCTGGAACGCTCTTCCAGAACATTTGAGAACTACAAGTTCAACCACAGCTTTTAAAGCACAACTAAAAACTTTTCTTTTTCCTAAAGCTTTTAAAACTTGATGTTGTGCAGACTTCTACTGTTACTTTCTACTGTTAGTTTTTCCCTACCCAGTGCCTGCTTACCCTACCCTGTACCTGTTTGCATTCTCTTCCCCTCCTTATTGTTTTACTATGATTTTATTAGATTGTAAGCCTATGCGGCAGGGTCTTGCTATTTACTGTTTTACTCTGTAGAGCACCATGTACATTGATGGTGCTATATAAATAAATAATAATAATAATAATAATAATAATAATAATAATGATCTACCAATATAAGCTATAAGCTATCAATCAAAATCAATCTTGAAGAGGAAGGTCTGCTTACATTTTAGAGTAGAAAGGGCAAGGCATAAGTTTTTTGGAAGGGAGTTCCAAAGTCTTCGTGCCACCACCAAGAAGACCTTGCTGCTACAGCACATGAGCCTCACTGATTTTTACAGCAGGTCATCGAACACCCCTGGAGAAGGTCCTACTATATGGGCAGATTTGTATGGGTAAAGGCAGTCCTTTGGATAACTTGGTCCCAGGCACTTCAGGGATTTAAAGGCTGTAAAAAAAGCACTTTGAATTGTGGCCATAAACATACTAGATAGTTTCTGAACAGTTGGCAGAGACAGCTTCACATAAAGTGCATTGCAACACTCTAGTTTAATCAGTGGTCAGTCCAACTGCTCCAAATAGGGCAAGTCCATACTCTCCAGCAGCACCTCCCTGACCACAAATGGCCTTACTTGTTATTTTCACATCACTCAAAATCCCAACAAATATTTTTATTGAGCATAATCTCTGCCCCCACCCCCATCACGTGATTCATGCCAAATTTTGGGTTTGCGAAAACCAAATGTAAGTAACACCCAAATGTCAATGGCTTTGTCCAAAGTCCTTAATTGTTTCATCTTCTCATGGTCATCCAAATTTATCTTTAATCTTGCTCTGGGGAAAAATTAAGTGGAATTCTACTGCAACTCTTCCATAATTTTTATGGTCATAATGTATGGTAAGACAGCATACTTATACTGATCAGAGCAGTTATAAGCAGATTCCCCACCCCCAAAAGCAGGGTATATACTAGTCCTGCCCTTCTGGTCAAACAGTTAAAATTCCTGTTGGCTCACTCTTACTTCCCTTCAATTTATACTCAAGGTCTACACACCTTCTGCTTGGCCTTCATTAGTGAAGGAATAACAACCCAAATTACTTTTTAAAAGCTCTTCTTTCTTTTTCCAGCATACTGTGTTTTGTCTAGCTCCTTCAGTGGTCTCCAGTGTCCACTGGAATTTATGTAACTGTTAACACCAACTTTGTATGTGAAATTGTGTCTTCTAATGCGCTCACTCACACAGCCACACACATGTATCACATCACTATTTTATCTGTTAAACCTACTTCCCTGAAGTGGTATAGCTATTGTGTGGGACAACGACAGAAATGGTTAGGGGTTGGAAGCTTATGTTGTCATACTTAGAGTAGTCATTGAAATAAAAGGGATTTAAGGTAGTTGTGACTTACGCCCCATTGATTTCTATGGGCTTACTCTAAGTATGAATAAATCTGGATCCAACCCATTGACCTTGTTCACGCAATCACTGCAGTCCACTGTGACTTATTAGCCACAGTGGAAGCCAGGTTGCCAATCCAATTCTGCACCATGGCGGTTTGTCAATATGTGTGAACCCACCAAGGGTGGAGAGTTGACAAGCCATTGAGAACTCATTGGCTATTTTAGGGTTGCAGCCAGCCCCACAAATAGCCCAACAAATTACCCTCATAGGGACGTCCGTTCATGCTTTGATTTTTTAGGATTTATTTTTTTAAAATCCCACTTCAGCCTACTCCAACTTGGTGCCCTCCAGATCTATTGGACGGAGCCCTCACCCCCCCCACCCCACCCCACCCCACCCCACCCCCTGAACGGGAAGCCCAGCCACTGAAATAAAGGCCTGTGCCTGACTCAGGTGTAGAAGCTTTCTCACTCACCATGCCAGCCAGCCAGCACTTTTACACTGTGGAAATGTGGATGATTGACTTCTATGAGTCCAAGCAGAAATGTGCTCCCTCTCTTCCCCCCCCCCCCGGCATGGCAAGAATCATCAGCCATTTACTGTTTTCCAATCTCCCAAACACTACAATTGGAGGAGAACACAGTCAGGGACAGCACTGTGGCTATTCCTAATTGGTTAGCCACACCAATTAGGAATAGGTGTCAACAGCAAAGCTACCCCTCACCCCACTCAGCGTCTTCCAAATATGGAGATATTCACTTTAGACACAGAGAGAGAGAGAGCAGGATAATTCTGGAGACTTTAGAAGCTCCGGCTGGGCATGTCTCCACTCTGATATTAATCAATGGGTTTGGAAGCGGCCAATCTCTGCTCTGGAAATAGAATGCTCCACAGAAGTTCATGGTTACCAGATAATTCCGGGGCGGAGTGCACACCCCTAGTGATTGTACTTCGAAGCAGAACACCTGAAAAGAGGTGGTGCAAATTGATAAAGCACAGTATAGAACCCTTCCTGATCCTCAGAACAGATTGTGCATGGAGTTCCTCAGAAGGCAAGCGGAAAATAGGTGTGACAGAACCACAGATGTTTGAGCTCATTTTCTGAACTTCACATTTTTTCGTTAGTGAGCCATTTTTCAATTTGTTTGAATGAGAAAAGTGCACATTTAGAACAGGCAAATTGCACATTTCTGTGTTCATGTTTCAGGATTTTACACTTTCCTCCTATTGAAGTGTGACAGTGCATTTTATTTTATTGAAAGGTGCATTTTAAAGCGCATGTTCTTTTTGAATGTGATCGCAAGTCTGGAATGTGCAAACATTTTTAAAGAAACTTCTCTCCTGGTTTGCATCCGGGTTTGAATGGGGCACGTTTGGAAGATTTGCGAAGTGAAACAAAATTCTCACATATCCCTAGTTGAAAGGGTTTGCTGAAGTTAGGAAGTCTGGAAACCACTAAACTAAATTGGCAACTATTAAGACAATGATGTGCTCAATATTTGATTGGTCATGTTCAGTGGTTCAAGTACACCTAGGCAGAAATCCAAACACCCATCTACATTGCATCGGTGTACATAGTATAATTGTGTGGATTGGAGGCAGCTCCTAAGGATCTCGTCCTTTGCAGGAAATGATTTATTTATTTATTATAGCATTTATCTCTGCCTTTTTTCCTCCAAGGAACCCAAGGTAGCATACACAATCCTCTTCCTCCTTTCCATTTTATCCTCACAACAGCAACCCTGTGAGGTAGGTTGGGCTGAGAGTCTGTGACTGGCCTAAAGTCATCCAATGGGCTTCCATGGCCGAGTGGGGACTAGAACCCGGATCTCCTAACTCCCAGTCCAACACTTTAGCCACTACACCACACTGCCTCTCACACAAAGTGTCAGTGGAATTCTGGAATTTCTAGTCCAGTCCCAGAGGGTAAACAACACTCGTCATGTCTATAAGAGTGCCGGCTGCTTCCAGGGCCCTCTTCAGTCTGATTGCCAGTCATTTATTTATTTATTGCATTTATATCCTGCCTTTTTCCTCCACGGAACCCAAGGCAGCATATATAATCTTTCTCCTGTCCATTTTATCTTCACAACAACAACCCTGTAAGGTAGGTTGGGCTGAGAGTCTGCGACTGGGGAAATGGAAGCAGTGGTGGCAGTGCTTGAGGGGTTATTAGCAAAATCAGCCTACTCACAGCAGGCTGTACCTGCTATGAGTCTGTTTGCAAGAATTTGAGCAACTATGAGCATCCATATGTGAATTTTCAAAATACCCCTAGTATCTAATATTTTCAAATTGACTGGTTTGTTTTCTAATCTAACAGTAGAGCCATATCACTTTTATCAGGGATAGCCAACTGATATACTCGTGGAGCAGATCTAGCCCATTGAAAGAATTCCACTTGGTTTGTGGTGGTTCTGCAAAATTTTAGCTGAGGTGTGGTATGTAAAAATTATGTCTCCAGTTTCACTCCCCAAAATATACTGCAGTTGTAAATAACAGAGATATTCCAGAGTGTACATGTCTCTAATGTATTTTATAATATTTTGTATTCCATGTTGTCCCCCACCTCAATGCAGAAGGAGAGGTGGGTAATATATTATTATTATTATTATTATTATTATTATTATTATTATTATTATTATTATTATTATCATCATCTCCAGCAAAGGAGATCGTTACCTTGTCATGGTGCTGGAGCTGGAGCACCTCAAGGATGCCATGAGCTAAACCGTGAAGGGACACCCAAGACAGGAAGGTCATGGTAGAGAGGTCAGACTAAATACGATCCCTGGGGAAGGTAATGGCAACCCACCCCAATATTCTTGCCATGAAAACTAAATGGATCAGTACAACCAGAGATATGTCGGTATACCATCGGAAGATGGGACCCCCAGGTCGGAAGATGGTCTAAATGCTACTGGGGAGGAACAGAGGATAAGTTCAACTAGCCCCAGACGTGATGATGCAGCTAGCTCAAAGCCGAAAGGACAGCTAGCGGCTGACGGTGCTGGTGGTGAACGACAAATCCGATGTTCTAAAGATCAACACACCATAGGAACCTGGAATGTAAGATCTATGAGCCAGGGCAAATTGGATGTGGTTATTGGTGAGATGTCAAGATTAAATATAGATATATTGGGTGTCAGTGAACTGAAATGGACTGGAATGGGCCACTTCACATCAGATCACCACCAGATCTACTACTGTGGACAAGAGGATCACAGAAGAAATGGAGTAGCCTTCATAATTAATAATAAAGTGGCTAAAGCAGTGCTTGGATACAATCCAAAAAATGATAGAATGATCTCAATTCGAATTCAGGGTAAGCCATTTAACATCACAATGATCCAAATATATGCCCCAACCACAGATGCTGAAGAAGCAGAAGTAGATCAGTTCTATGAGGATCTGCAGCACCTACTGGATAATACACCAAAAAGAGATGTTATTTTCATTACAGGAGACTAGAACGCTAAGGTAGGCAGTCAAATGACATCTGGAATTACAGGTAAGCATGGTCTAGAAGAACAAAATGAAGCGGGACATAGGCTGATAGAATTCTGCTAGGACAACTCACTGTGCATAACAAACACTCTCTTCCAACAACCGAAAAGACGGCTTTATACATGGACTTTACCAGATGGCCGACACCGAAATCAGATTGACTACATCCTTTGCAGCCAAAGGTGGCGGACATCTATACAGACAGTAAAAACAAGACCTGGAACTGACTGTAGTTCAGATCATGAACTTCTTATTGCACAATTTAGAATCAAACTAAAGAGAATAGGTCACTCACAGATCAGTTAGATATGAGCTCACTAATATTCCTAATGAATATGCAGTGGAAGTGAAGAATAGATTTAAGGGACTAGATTTAGTAGATAGGGTCCCGGAAGAACTATGGACAAAAGTTCGCAACATTGTCCAAGAGGTGGCAACAAAAAACGTCCCAAAGAAAAAGAAAACCAAGAAGGCAAGATGGCTGTCTGCTGAGACACTGGAAGTAGCCCAAGAAAGGAGGAAAGCAAAAGGCAACAGTGATAGGGGGAGATATGCCAAGTTAAATGCAAAATTCCAGAGGTTAGCCAGAAGAGATAAGGAATTATTTTTAAACAAGCAATGTGCGGAAGTGGAAGAAGACAATAGAATAGGAAGGACAAGAGACCTCTTCCAGAAAATTAGAAACATCGGAGGTAAATTCCAGGCAAAAATGGGTATGATCAAAAACAAAGATGGCAAGGACCTAACAGAAACAGAAGAGATCAAGAAAAGGTGGCAAGAATATACGGAAGATCTGTATAGGAAGGATAATAATATCAGGGATAGCTCAGACGGTGTGGTCAGTGAGTTAGAGCCAGACATCCTGAAGAGTGAGGTTGAATGGGCCTTAAGAAGCATTGCTAATAACAAGGCAGCAGGAGACGATGGTATCCCAGCTGAACTGTTTAAACTATTGCAAGATGATGCTGTCAAGGTGATGCATGCCATATGCCCGCAAATTTGGAAAACACAAGAATGGCCATCAGACTGAAAAAAATCAATTTATATCCCCATACCAAAAAAGGGAAACACTAAAGAATGTTCAAACTATCTGACAGTGGCACTTATTTCACATGCCAGTAAGGTAATGCTCAAGATCCTGCAAGGTAGACTCCAGCAATTCATGGAGTGAGAATTGCCAGATGTACAAGCTGGGTTTAGAAAAGGCAGAGGAACTAGAGACCAAATTCCCAATATCCGCTGGATAATGGAGAAAGCCAGGGAGTTCCAGAAAAACATCTATTTCTGTTTTATCGACTATTCTAAAACCTTTGACTGTGTGGATCATAACAAACTGTGGCAAGTTCTTGGTGGTATGGGGATACCAAGTCATCTTGTCTGCCTCCTGAGGAATCTGTATAACGAACAAGTAGCAACGGTAAGAACAGACCACGGAACAACGGACTGGTTTAAGATTGGGAAAGGAGTACAGCAGGGTTGTATACTCTCACCTTACCTATTCAACTTGTATGCAGAACACATCATGCGACGTGCTGGGCTTGACGAATCCAAGGCTGGAGTTAAAATCGCAGGAAGAAACATTAACAATCTCAGATATGCAGATGACACCACTTTGATGGCTGAAAGCGAGGAGGAGCTGAGGAGCCTTATGACAAAGGTGAAAGAAGAAAGTGCAAAAGCCGGGTTGCAGTTAAACCTCAAAAAAACCAAGATTATGGCAACCAGCTTGGTATTCCCCGTAGTAACCTATGGCTGCGAGAGCTGGACCATAAGGAAAGCTGAGCGAAGGAAGTTAGATGCTTTTGAACTGTGGTGTTGGAGGAAAATTCTGAGAGTGCCTTGGACTGCAAGAAGATCAAACCAGTCCATACTCCAGGAAATAAAGCCAGACTGCTCACTTCAGGGAATGGTATTAAAGGCAAAACTGAAGTACTTTGGCCACATAATGAGAAGACAGGATACCCTGGAGAAGAGGCTGATGCTAGGGAAAGTGGAAGGCAAAAGGAAGAGGGGCTGACCAAGGGCAAGATGGATGGATGATATTCTGGAGGTGACAGACTTGACCTTGGGGAAGCTAGGGGTGGCGACGGCCAACAGAAAGCTCTGGCGTGGGCTGGTCCATGAAGTCACGAAGAGTCGGAAACGACTGAATGAATAAACAACAACAAATTATTATTATTCAAGAACAAATCTTACCAGACTATTCTGATCTCATTTTTTGACTGGGTAACCTCCTTTGTGGACTGTGGGAACACTGTGGACATAATATATTTTGACTTCAGCAAAGCCCCATGATATTCTAATTCACAAACTAGCTAACAGTAGGCTAGATGGAACAACTATTAGGTGGATTCACAGTTGGCCACAGAATCGGACTCAAAGAGTGCTTATCAATGGCACCTTCTCAAACTGGTGGAGGTAACCAGCGGGGTACTGCAGGGCTCAGTTCTGGACACTGTCATGGCACCACTACAAAATGGCTATCATGCGAGGCATGACAGAAGTGACAGGAATCCTTTTTCTCTCCTCCCACCCCCATTTTAGTGTCTGGATGCACTGCAGAAGAAAGCAGCGGCCTGCTGCCATCTTAACTTCCTAAGAACATTTTTCTCCCTCTCTCAAAATACTAGAACTCAATGGGGTCATTCCATGAAGCTGATTGGTGGGAGATTCAGGACAGATAAAAGGAAAGACTTCTTCCCACAGCACATTGTTAAATTATGGAATGCACTACCACAAGATGTAGTGATGGCCACCAGTTTGGAGGGCTTCAAAAGGGGGTTGGATAAATTCCTAGAGGTGAAGGCTATTACCTTTGATGGTTGTGTGCTACCTCCAGTATTCAAAGCTGTAAGCCTGTGTGCACCACTTGCTGGGGAACATGGGTGGGAGGGTGCTGTTGCACCATGTGCTGCTTGTTCATCCCTGGCCGATGGCTGGTTGGCCCCTGTGTGAACAGAGTGCTGGACTAGATGGACCCTTGGTCTGATCCAGCATCAGGGCACTGCTTATGTTCTTATGTCTCAGAGGCCCCCTTATGGCTCATTAATAGGTAGGTATGGAAAATTGTGTGTTGCGGGGGGTTGTTTTCAAAAGGGTAGGAGGAGTGGGGTATCTTGGTAAGTATTTCCTACGCTGCCTATAGAATCTAATCATCTGAAAGGTAGTTAGTTTGTGTGTCAGATATGCTTCTGGTTCTTTAACGATTGTCTGGTGTAGTCCACAAATGTACAATATATAGCCACATTTCATTTATTTATTTTTTAAATAACTTCTACTTTGTAAAAAACAAACACACACACCCCGCACTAATTTTCTAATTTGATATTGGAGTCAAATAAATCCTTGTTAATACATACCTTTAAAACAACAACAACACCAGTTTGATTAAAATAGATTGTAAAAAGATGAAATTGTATTAAAACTGCTTATATTGCGGAGCTAAACATTGCACGGATGCTATTAGGGATCTGGAATGGTTCCCAATGTTACTTTCTGTGAGGTTTCATGGACCCCTTCTATCGTACCCATAGATGTTTTCCTTCAATTAAAGACTCTAGGAAGTATGAACTGAAAATCAATGCCAAATGCTTAACCCCTCCTTTCTCTAATTGTTAAATCAACATAAAATAATTATTGCATTGTTAAATGAGAATTTTCACCATTTTGATGTTCTTTAGCAACTTGGATGCAGTGTTTTATCCCCCCCCCCGATATTTATTTTAATTGGCATCTGACTGACCACAATGGTTTGTTAATGAAATTTTGAATATTTCAAACATGCACACAGGGTTGGCGGTTTGAAACACTACTGGATAATCAACCCTTTTAGCAGACTACATAAATTATAGAGTGGTGCAGGTTAAGGAGGGGCATATTTTGCATATTTGCAAATCTCAATTTGGGGTGAGTTTGGAGTAGGACACCTGCACGATTTAATTCTCTGATAGGATTATTTCTTTGCGGTGTAGCTCATGAGCATTTAATTTTCCAAATGTGTATCCCTTTATCCAAACACAAATGCAGAACAGAACAGTACAATTATTAATCAGAAAAAAATGTAAGTACACATACACAGCAACATCAGATAACAATGATGATTTTTCCAGAGCCGAGAATCAAACTGGGGCTTTGCTTTAATGAGCGGTCCACCAATTACATGGCTTTCCCACAGACTTTGCTCCCAAGATGAGTAGAATGCATGAGAAACAAGGAAGGTCTGTCATTTCAGTATCCATCAAAGCCTTCTTCCATGTGAGGAAGTAGCTAATTTGTCATTTCACACTCAGAAAGGCGTGAAAAGTAAAACGGTATGTTGGTGTGCGTGCCGGAGGGAAGGAAGGCCAGAGGACGGGAGGATTACTAGTAAGAAGGCCGGCCTTTGTAGGAACAGGGTGCAGCTTACAAGATGAGATGTTAGTCTTGTTTGATCTCATTTCTGGCGCTATAAAACAGCTTCAGTGAAGCTGCTCGACTAAACCCCACGGTTAACCTGATGTAAATCAGACTGGCATCCAACCCAGAATTCCCACTCAGTCAAGATGACCGTGGCTGCAATCCTATACATTCCTTGCCTTGAGTAAAGGCTACTGGATTCAGTGGGACTTACTTCTGAGTAGACATGCAAATCTATTAAACAGCATCAAAGTAAAACAACAACAATGACAACAACAACAACAAGAAGAAACTTGGAACATTTTATAAAACTGCAAAGCTGCCCACCTCTAACGTGCGTGTTATTTACACATGGACTTTGTTTTCTTTTTCTTTTAGTAAAAATATAAAGCATGAATTCCCACAATGCACCACTGTATCTAAAATACACGAGACCTTTACACAAAGAATACACAGCTGAGTAAATGGCTGTTGTCCACCACGTCAAGCCAGCACATCGCTTCCATCAGGGGTTTTTCCTTCATGGATTTAATTTTGTTGGGGAGTTTTCAATCAAAGAAGCAAATGCAAAGCAGCAAAGAAGTTAAAGTAGCAGGGATGAGATGAGACATGGATGGGAGGGGAAACGTCAGAGACAGACAGAAGAGGTGCTGGCAGAAATCCCATTACTTACTAATAGGATTTGTGTGCTCACCTCCCACTTGCTCCTTAGAAATTTTACTCATTGCTGGCAGTTCCAATTTGAGTCAACATCTCAGCAGATGGCCTTCAAACTAGTTGCTATTTACGCCCTAAAAAATAAAGCTCTACATTTCTTCCTATAAACCTAGGATCACTTTTTCTTTTTATGCATAAATCAGTGTTATTAGCCATTTCAGGGTTTCACCTACTCTATCCATGCTGGGACCAGGAAATGCAAATATACAGTTTTGTGAAATGAGCCCCAATGCGGTAACAGGTTGGGAAGGGGTGGGGGCATTCCATACTGGGGGGGGGGGGGGAAGGTTCCATAGTCTTACCAAAGGTCTACTACAGGGGTGTGGGACCTCCTTTAGCCCAAATGCAATTTCGGAAGAGCTCTCAGGGGCCATGGTCCAATAGTGGGTGAGTCCAAAACTATCAGCAAATCACGCTCTTACTGCTGGTAAATAATTAAGGGTTAGGAGAGGCGTTTTATTTTTTTTAGAATGGGAAAAAACAGGAAACCAAGTGTTTTATGGTTGGGTAAATGAGGTGAGGCTTTCTGGGAAATGCCAGAGGATTGGACCGAGACCCCAAGACAGTCAATTTCGCCCCGGGCCTGAGGTTCTGGGCCCCTGGTCTACAACTTACTAGGCAATGTTTTTGGCCCTATTTTTTAGCTCCTGTTTTTAACAGATGCATAGTCAATTCTCCCAGTTCATCCAGCCTACTTTGAAATGTAGTTGTCTCTGTGCCGGAACCTAGCAGTTGTTCAATAAGCTCATGGCTATGTTTTTACAGGGAAAACAACAGAACAGCCATTTCATACATTACATAAATTAACTCTTCGGAGCCTGGGATGCAAATCAAATTCATCACAGTACAAACCTTAGAAAGAGTGAAAATAGGTCCTGAAGAATTCCCCGCCCCCACCCCCCGCAACTGCTAGTGTATTCTTCCATAGGGTCTCATATACATTAATGACTATGCATTGACTGGTCTCTTTGAAAAGCAACATCAATAGGGAAAGACCACAAAACCTAACAAAAGTATTTTCATTTGCAAAAATGTCCTTTCTTTAAATAAAATACGCAAACTATGTAGACACGGGCCTGGTGTGTTGGCTGGCTGGTTGGTGGTGCCTCCGGTTCCGTTTCTTCTTCATCTCCTGGACATGTTTCCACTTTGGCCCGCCTTTGTTACGTTGTCGTTTCTTTTCCCGGTGCCACATCTGCTCACAGTACTCATCCAGACTGAAGCTGGGACTGCTGAGAAGCTGGATGTAATCCTTGTACCTCAGCCGCGACTCAGCTTGGAGATCCCGTACCCGCCCTTCCTCGTCTTCTGTTTTCTGAGAGCTTTCCATCTGTCCATTCTCTATGACGTTTAGATTTAACTTCACAATGGTTTGGACAAATGTGTGCTCCTGCGCTTTACAATAGTATGCTCCAGTGTCCTTCCTCAGCAAGCTGCGAATCAACAGTCCATATTCTGTCTTGATAATTCTTTCATCTGGTTTCAGCTGTTGGATAGAAAACAAAATACTGTGAAGCTTGCAGAGTTATTATATACTAAAAACAGTGAGTGCCCAAGGTGGAAGAGGAATAACTGGAACAGGTATCCGGTAACAGAACATGGAGCTTATGAAATCTGACTAAAATGTGACGCTACGCAAGAAAAGTTAACGGTGCAACATGCGATTTTGTTGACATCTGCTTTCACTCATCTGGGATCCAGGTGAGCATTGTGCTGGTTCTTGCAGACTTAACAAATGAGGGACCATGTGATGCCGGGACCATGGAATGTTATGTGGCTATGTTTTTCTTACACGCCCAGAGTCAGGTTTAGAATCAGTTGTAAGAGAACAACAGTCCTGAAGGAGACATTTAGATGTTCCAATATGGCTGCTATGATGCTAAGCCTTCTCATGCACAAAAAGGAAATGAAAAATGTCCATGACTACTACTTATCTAGAGAACCTGCTAGAGCACGGGTCTCCAATGTGGTGCTTCTAGGCAGCAATGTGCCCATGCGTCTCTTGGTGCCTAACAGCTCCGCGATCCCCCTGTTTTTTTTAACAGGCAGGCTGGCATGCTGCAAAGAAAGGCACTACCCACCAGCACTATCTTTATTGGGGTTCAAAAGTGTGGGTTTTGTTTTGTTTTGTAGCTCAACCCCCATCTCTGCCTTGTACTAGTTTTCTTTGACAAGTTACTTTTCTGTTAGGCCATAGCTAGACCTAAGGTGTATCCCTGGATCGTCCAGGGGTCAAACCTGTTCATCTAGGTGACACACAGGGAATCCAGTGCTCAGGCAGGGGCGAACCCTGGATGATCCCAGGATAAACCTTAGGTCTAGCTGTGGCCTTAGTTTCCTTCTTGGGAATGAGTGTTATATGACTGGCCATGCCCACCATGCCAGCCATTTTGTGAATGCCCAGGTGCCCACTTGCGAAAGAGTCGGGAACCCCTGCTCTAGAATATGGAAGTGAAGAATCAAATGTTTGCTAGTACCTTAGCTTGCATATTTGTATGCTGCACACACATTTGTCAGGATTTGTCGTATTCTTTCTTTCTAGAAAATGTGACACCAGGTGACATTTCAGCCATGCATGCAAATGGTCCACTGCCTTCTCCTCCCATTTCATCTTTTAGCTGGTTTTGTACATTGTGATAATATTAACAGAACAGGAACCCCATATGCTTTGTGCTTCCTTTGGCCCAGACCTCCGTCGCATGCAAAAATGATACGGAGACTTGTATATCTCCCTTTCAGGGAAGATGTAAAGCATTTATATCACAAAACTGACCTGCAGAGGAACAAAAAGAAACAGGTCTCATATAGGCCTCAGCTAGATGTAGGGTTTATCCCGGGATCGTCCCGGGGTCATCCCTGTTCATGTAAATGACACACAGGACATCCCGCGAGCAGGCAGGGACGGCCCCGGGTTAAACCTTAGGTCTAGCTAAGGCCATAGTCTCATTTGACCACAGATGGCATCATATGGGTGCAAAGGACCCTGATGACATGAGCAGCTGTCACCTGCCTGTGGGCCTCCTGAGTAAAACTGCTCGAAAAGTGTACAGAATTAAAAGTTAACTTAGGGCAGCAGAAGGCAGAGGGCATTCTTCCCTCCCATTATGACCAACCAAGGGGTAATGCAGTTGCCAAGATGGTCAGGAAGTTAGATATTGGTCTCCTGAAAGACCAAGATACTGCAATGCAGCTGAGGAGGCAGGCACACCTAGGGCTGAACAAACCACTGAAGTTTTATTTTTCCAAAGTAAGTTCCAGTCAATTTCTGCATAGGGTTGCAATTTGTTTTAAAGTCTGCATGAAGATTTGAACGCATTTCAAAAAGGAAGCATTTTGTACTCATTTTTGTAAATTCCCCCCCCCCAATTATATGCATTTTTGCAGGCAATTCTCCCCATCATAAAGTGTTATTTTGCGCACTTGCCTGTACTATGCGTATTTTTGTATGCATTTTTTTTTAAAAAAATGTGTGCATCTTAATCATAGACTTCGTAAAAATTCAGACATTGACATTTAACTGTCTTCTGGTTCACATTCGGCCTCAGGCAGTGCAATGCAAATGCAAATGGTCTCTCCTTCAACTCACTGTCCCCCATAAACACAAGGCTCCAGAGAAGATTCCAAGTTAAAATAGGCACTAGACAACTTTATGTCGAACTGCCAGTGCGGCACTCAAAAGTGCTAGTTTTTGTTTTTCAAAATCAGTATTCTAAAAGCGTCATATGGATGATTGTACTCTCGTACATTTCAAACTGCAATTTGTGTCCAATCAAAGGGAAAAAAAAGGTATTTTCTCTGCTACAGATTTCATACATTTTAATCACTGAGCCATTAAAGAGTTTGTCTTCTCAAGTCTGTTAATAATGTAGAATATGCTGTATTAGAATTAAAAGGAAAACCACAACCATCTTTTACAGATTTTGCAATTGATGTAGTGCAGTAAACATTTCCTGATGTGGAAGCCAGAATTTTGATTTTCAGACGTTTTAACATTCAAGTAATAATTATACTGGTAGGTTGCACGACAAAAACATCAGAATTAGTTACTAGAGGGGTTGGGAATTGAACTAAGAGAAGGATAAAACAACACAACCTCTATTATTATCTTTCACAGGTTTATTCAGGTTGATGGTCCTGATCCGGAGAACTGAGCAGCAAGATGATAAGAAAGCAGGGTTTTCTCCTCAGAAAGCAAGACTCGATCATCGCATTGTATAGGTAGGGATGTATGAAATTTCTACAACTATTCACACAAACAATTCATTGGCAAAGAACTATGGAACAGTGAGTTTTTGAGAAAGTCTAGACTTCATTGTTAGAGATTTCATTATTTTTTTTTACTCCGGAATAATGTAATGCCAGGTCAGGTCCGAGAGCATGTCAAAACGAACAAAGGAATGTACCAAAAGTCAAACAGTGTCAAACACCAATTTAAAACTTGACACACATCTTGACTGGCGAACACCTCAATGACATGGAGCATGTGCAAACCTAGGCCATGCCTCCCTTTTCCTTTCAGGCCGGATGTTGAGAACAGCTGCCTCATTTTAGTTCAGAAGGTTGTCAGGCGGCCTTACTTATTAAAAGCTGTCCCTTCCTGCTGCAGAATGGCTCCTGCTCTCACCATCCCATGACACTGGAAGTTAGGGTGACCCTATGAAAAGGAGGACAGGGCTCCTGTATCTTTAACAGTTGCATAGAAAAGGGAATTTCTGCAGGTGTCATTTGTATATATGAAAGCACCTGGTGAAATTCCCTCTTCATCACAACAGTTAAAGCTGCAGGAGCTATACTAGAGTGACCAGATTTAAAAGAGGGCAGGGCTCCTGCAGTTTTAACTGTTGTGATGAAGAGGAAATTTCACCAGCTTCTCCTTATATACAAATGACACCTGCTGGAATTTCCCTTTCAATACAACTGTTAAAGATACAGGAGCCCTGTCCTCCTTTTCATAGGGTCACCCTACTGGAAGTATGACATTATGGGGGAGGATGTCTAGCTGGATTCCTTCCCAGGACGGTATCAGCACTTTCCAGGACAACAGTTGGGTGGGAAGGAGCTGTGTTGTGGGCTGCTTCCCTATGAGCTGCTGACGTTGCAGGGGTACACAAGAATTAGCTACACATCAGAAACTCCCACATTTCCGAATATTGGGCAGGATCTACACTACTGCTTATAACAGTTTATAATGGTTATGACAACTGTTCAGGCCCAGGACACATTCAACATACTGTTTTCATAACGTTTTCAAAGTGTTATATCCTGCTTGGTGTAGATCGGGCACGCCAAAGAAAATGTGGTGATTTTTTAAATTTTATTTTTTAAAATGTGAATAAACCATAGTCGATGCAATAAAATTCAAGTATGGCTGCAAAATCCCTCACCGTTACAGCACTCCATAGAAAAGAATCCCCAGTTTTGTAACAATTTTACTGATAGCCCAACCTGCAAAATGCTACACCCACACTCAAAGAGCAGCCCATCTATGATCTCTCTCTCCTCTCTCTCTCTCTCTCTCTCTCTCTCCCTGTGTGTCATCAGACTGGGGGTGGGTGGGTCGCATTTCCTTACTGTCGCTTTGCTTCTTGGTTCTGTCTCACAATAGGGAGGAGTGCGAAAGCAAGGAAAACCCTTCAGGGGAGTAAAAAATAGCCAAAGGCAAGGGTGGAACCAAATAATCTTCTACAATAGTATTATTACTAAAAGTTTTATTAAAGTGCCAGGTGCCTACACATTTTGAATGTGGTTGCGTTCTTCCTCAGGGCTTTATAACATTAGTGCAGTTGTCTGCAGAAGCTGCTAGGCTAGCATGATACAGGAAGAAGTGAGAGATATAGGGAAAAGAGACCCTACGGTTTTTTTCTAAAGCCCTGAGGAAGAACGCAACCGCGTTCGAAATGCGTAGGCACCTGGCACTTTAATAAAACTTTTACTAATAATATTATTGTAGAAGATTCCTTGGTTCCACCATTGCCTTTGGCTATTTTCTACTCACAATAGGGATGAGCAGCTTCCTCTTTCTTCACACAGGAAAGAAAGAGGAAGTGAGCAACGATCACGTGGCCCATTCGGTGGGTGTTTTTATCATGCTGCTTGTCCTGCACACAGCAGGAAATAGCGGAAAGTTTCATTACAACAACAAAAAACTGGATTTTCTGGGTCTTTTTTTGTGATGGAAAATGAGCAGCAGGAGCGGGAGATGCATGGGAGGTGGATGGCATTGTGAAAAGGACCCGTGAAAATCCATGAGCAGCCAGTAACGCGCGTGCTATAAAACGCTCGGCTGATACACCCCCCCTGTCTCTCTGTCGCATTCCTTCAAAATGCCCTTGGAGCATTTTGCAATCATAACACCCCCCAAACAATAGTAGAATAACAACCAACACCATAATACAGCTGATGAAAGTATTGAAAAATTTAAGAAATGAAAAATATTAAAAAATATTAAGGAGCCAGCAGTAAAATGGATCATAAAGGCATCCAGTTAAAGATTAAATGTCTGGCAGAAGAGGAAAGTTGTAGCCGGGCATCTAATGAAGATGTTCCTGGGAAGGACGTTCCACAGAGGGGCAGGGCGGGGGCTACGACAGAGAAGGCTCTTTCCCTGATAGCTGCCTGTTGAACCATTAGCCCCATTCAGACAACATGCTGAACCATGCTGCTTAACCACAAAATGGTTAATGGAACGGATGAAGGTTAATGCATTCCGTTAACCATTTTGTGGTTAAGCAGCATGGTTTAGCGGGTTGTCTGAACGGGGCCGTTGTGGGCAGCAGCACCAAGAGAAGTCCCTGCGCCTGTGAAGATGATCTTAATGGTTGAGCAGGAGCACCACTAATCCTTAGAACAAGTGCATAAGGATCATCAGCATTATCATCTCCCCACCCACAATATTGCAGAGAGCTGAGGCTAAGCGATATCAGCTTGCCAAAGAGGGTTGGTGGCTGAGCTGATATTTAAACCAGGGAATTCCTGGCTCACAGCTCATGCTCTCAGCTAGTAGACTACATGCTGTCTTCTTGCATGTTTTCTTTAAAGTACAGATGATGTCAGTAAAACCTGACAGGCAGAAGGCAGCACTGTGTTCTTCTACTGCCACACTGAGGCCTATGTGACGGGAGGAGGCTTCAGGCCGATTAAGTAACGCACAGCATGCACATTACAGAAATCTCAGCACCGTGCTTATTGTACAATTGAACCATTCAAAAATTTAATGTTGCAGTGAAAGCTTTACCCTTTAGGGGGGGAAATGAGAAGGGGGAGATGGAATAGAGGGGGGGAAATGAAGCTGGAAAATTGCCCAAATGACACATGTGCCTTTCTAGCAAACTTCAGACGGAATAGATTCAGGAGGCATGAAGATGGCCAAATTAAATTTATTCACAGTGGGTAGATTGTACACTGTGCCTTTATGTGAAAAGTATGTGGACAATTCCACCTCTCCCATATACATACGGGGCTTGGCCAGCTATTGTGCAAACTGAACCAAGTTTTGAGACAGCTACGTGCAGCTGTCCGTGTGCCACCACCCCGCCAACCCATCAACTGCACCGTAGACCACAAGGCAGCTGTTGAAAAAGGTTGGGTGATCAAGAAACCGAGCATAGGGCTGGTGCTCAGGGTGTCTTTTTGTCCTGCCAGTCACTTTTAATGTGACTTTGGGCAATGAGATCCAGCTCAGTGGCCATGATCCAGAGAGAGAGAGAGAGAGAGAGAGAGAGAGAGAGAGAGAGAGAGAGAGAGTTAGTTATGTAGCTGCTTAGTTCTTGCCCATCGAAATAAGTGAGAAGAGCGGTTACCTTCAGCTTGATGGTACCTAAACATGAGCTGAAAGAGTAACATTTAAGAGGATCTACTCCACAAATAGAAGTACAGAACATGATTTATCTGTCAATGACTCTTGTTTGTATCTTCCTTCACTAAGGTTATACAAATTACCATCATTTATTTTGGTAACTCTGTACCTTGGCTAAATTCAAGGAGTCAAGACACCTACCTTTTCCCCAATTGCCCTAAAGGGAGACAATTTTGGTTTCTTGCTCTCATCAGACTCCTTCTTTTTTATGTCTTTAGAGATGCCACCAACTCTATCGGGGGTGTGTGTGTCATTCCTTGAGAGGAACATTTTGCAAATACTGCGGAAAGCCAGAGGTGTTTTGCTAAGGCCAGATGTGCAGATATTTAACTGAGTTTTTTCTTGTACGAATCACCCTGCAAGCTTGGAAATGTATAGACTTCAAGCCACAGATTGTGTTTGGTCTCCGTTCAGTTCTGGGAGGTGTTGCTGGGATAAACTCTGATCAAAAACAGCAATGAAAAATCTCATCTGGTTAATGCTATTTTTCAGAAGGGTGTATCTTTTTAATAGAAGAATTTGATCATTCAAGCAAAAGGAAAATAAGTCTGCAGTGTTCTATTGGCCAGGCTGGCTGGGGATGATGGGAGTTGCAATCCAACACATCTGCAGGACATCAGTTTTGAGAAGGCTGGTTTAGTCTATTGATCAGTTAGATTAACCCATTTGAAATACCTTGATCAATTAAAAAAATGCTGCCCCAATTAAGCAAACAGAGTTAATTATTTTAATGTAAGTAATTAGATGAGTGGCAGCAGGTACAGGTGTGAATGCCTCTTCTGACATGGTTCCTAATGGGAAAAGAGATGTGAAGGCCTGGGGGGGGACCCAAAAAGGGGGGAATGGAAAAATTGGGGGACTCCCCCATTTATTTATTTTTCAAAGGGATTCCCAATTTCCATATCTCTAGTTGTAACACTATGCATCACCTGATTACACAGAGTGCTTTTGTCTCTCTTCAGACCTATAGTCCCATTCAAATGAAAACTTGTTCAGCTTTAATTAACAGTATAATCCAATACATGTCTACTGAAATGCCCCATTGGGTTCAACATATATACTCCAAGGAAACTGTATAAGATTGCAACCCAGAAGTCATAGAATGGTTTGCCCGAGGTTTATTCAACTGAGTGACAGACCTAAAGAAATGTAATGCAATGAAAGTTCAACAAGCATTACACTGTTATCTCTGCTAATATTTACAAGCACTTGAAATAAAAAAAAGATTTTAATTGACCTATGGAGGTGGATGGAAACCATTTTAAAAAGAACCTGGATGAGATAAGGATAGAGGCTATTTAATTCTGGACTTGACAGTCATTTGATATATGACTGTAGCATGGTTGATAACATTATGGCAGCTGGGGAATAATTAACCCAAGAACCAACTGGCTCAATGAACCAAATTCTACCAAGTCCAACATTTTCTTTCCAACACTAGCACCCAGAAGCTTTTGGGAATCTCCCAATTAAGGCATAAAAGTGGAAGACCTACTAAACACTTGGTATTCTGCTTCTGAACATGGAAGGTTCGTTTAGCTATCACGCCCAATAGATGTTGACAGACACAGCTGCCATGAATCTGTCTCATGTTTTTAAGTGGTCTGGGCCATTTTATGAATTCCATGAGCCAAATACATGTTCAGTGGAGAAGCACTTGCTTTTGTTTATCCTGAACCTTCTGCCAATCAATGCCTTTGAACAATCCCAAAGTTAGTGTTATGAGAGGAGTTTCCCCACCATCTGTCTTCACCATAAACCTGTAATATTGCCATTTTTTAAGCAAAAAATGCTCAAATATTGTAACTTTTCAAGAAATTAGATAGTATTCCTGCCAGACCAGAAGTGACAGAGATCTGCTATCTGAACAGATCAAAGAACTCCGAGAGACGCCCGTGCATGTTACAAGTTTGCAGGGGGTGGAAGAACAAGGGTAGACAAAACAAAGGCACTGCTTCCTTATGATGGGACATTGAACTCTTTTCTAAATACCCTGCACTGCATTACTGCCTTTGGCCTAATCGACACCAAGGAGGATATTGCACTATGAAAGTGGTATGAAAGTGGTATATAAAAGGCAGGAACCACACGACTGCTTTATAGCAGTATTGAAGTGCACTGACAACTGTTGGGGCCCATTGACACAGACCATATACCGCTTTCAAAGTGCTATATCCTGCTTGGGCCACAGCTAGACCTACGGTTTATCCTGGGATCATCCAGGGTTCGCCCCTGCCTGAGCACTGGATCCCCTGTGTGTCACCTAGATGAACAGGTTTGACCCCTGGACGATCCAGGGATAAACCTTAGGTCTAGCTATGGCCTTGGTGTGGCTCCTGCCTTTTATATACCACTTGCATGCTGCGTTCATACTGCACTATCCTGCTTGGTGTAGATGAGGCCTTTGTCTCTACTCTCCAGCTTGCTTTCCCTCCCACAATAGATGTAGGGCTCATCTACACAAAGCAGGATATTCCACTATGAAAGCGGTATGAAAGCGGTAGATAAAAGGCAGGAGCCACACGACTGCTTTATAGCAGTATTGAAGTGCACTGACAACTGTTTGGACCCATGACACATACCGTATACCATTTTCATAGTGTTACATTCTGCTTGGTGTAGATGTATCATTTCATTTATTTATTGTTTGTAGCCAATGGCCATCACAACATCATAAAACATTAAAACATTAATCTGATTAAAACCGTTGAAACAGTTAAACAAGTTAACACATTAAGCAAAATAGAACAGCAATAAAACACGTTATCTTGAATCAATGCCATGCTCTTCGTGTTATTATCTACCTTACCCAAGGTCAGAATTAAAGTTAAGGAGAGCTTTTGCGGCGGGTCTGGATTCTGTGTAGATGTGTCAATGGGCCCCAACAGTTGTCAGTGCACTTCAGTACCACTATAAAGCAGTAGTGTGGCTCCTGCCTTTTATATACCGTTTTCATAGTGGAATATCCTGCTTGGTTTGGATGAGCCCTAAAGAGAGTTTCCACTTTACATCAGTGATAATCCTTACCAATGTGGACTTTGCATCCACATGACAGCCCAATTTGGGAAAAAGCCAAGATTAATCTCCACATGTGAAAATTAGGGATGTGCTCCGCTTCTAATTGGACCGTAGAAGCAGGAGCGGAGCGGGGGGCTTCGCCTGCCCTTAAGGCGGAGGCGAAGAGGATTGGGGGGCCGGCGGAGCGTGGCGAAGAGGATTGAGGTGAAGGCGGATCCTTCGCCTCGATCCGGAGCTCCGCCGGAAAGGTAAGTGGGGTTTACTGGGCCCTGCCGCTGTCGCCCATGCGGCGACGGCGGCAGGGCCCGGTAATCCCCCCCCGCCCTCCTCTCCCTTACCTGCCTCCGTCCGCGGTCCGTCAGCGTCTTCAATTGAGCCCGTGGTTCCAGCAGGAAGTCTGGGCCGCTTGCGGCCCAGACTTCCTGGTGGAACCGCGGGCTCAATTGAAGACGGCGACGGACTGCGGATGGAGGCAGGTAAGGTCCCCCTCTCCCTTGGTCCCTTACCGGGCTCTGCCGCCGTCGCCGCATGGGTGGCAATGGCGGCAGGGCCCGGTAACCCCCCCTATGGGGGGGGAACGGAGCTCAGATCCGGATCCGGAGCTCCGAGCGGAGCGGAGTGGGCACAGGCGGAGTGGGGGCGCGGCGGAGCGGCCCGATCCGAAAATGGCGGATCTGAAAGTGAAGCGGAGTGGGGGGTCTGTGCACACCCCTAGTGAAAATGTACTTCTTCTTGTATGCTTGGCAAGGCTTTAAGCACATGAATCACAAGGATCCCAAGCAACTGGACATCCACTACTGATGACCAGCTTGACATTTACAACATGCTGAAGTGCTCGACTCTCTCATTTATAACTGATAAGCAGTATCTACCGCATCCTCATCTTAGGACCATTCACACATTACATAGAAGCAAACCCAGATTTCCTGACAAGTGTACAGTTAAAAGTGAGCTGTGTATTACAGGCTCCCTGATAATACACACACCACCACATTCACAGTTTAGATTTTTAGGTGGACACTTCAGCAGAAATAGAATGTGTGAAGCGGCCCTGAATTGTGGCTTTACTTATTCATTCTTATTTATCCTCTAAAAGAATGAGATGATGACTGATTCCACACACACACATTGAGCAATGCGTGGTTAATGTTTTCCCCTTCCTTATTTTGTTGGTAACTTGTTTGCCCAGAAGTTCAGAACTCATTCTGCCTTTCCTCTGTATTTTCCCCGCTCAGGACTCTGGAGTTTCATAAACACCTGGCATTTCATTACTTGTTACTAGATCTTTAACCTTCCCCTCAGATGCTTAATATATACCAGTTTCTGGTGGGCAGAAGGAAAAAAAGTGTTATTAAATTCAGAGTATAGCCCATAAGCTGGATGCATAAGACAATTGCACAATGGCATCAAATTACTTGGATGTAGTTGGTAGTATTAATTCTCTTTGCAGACTGATTCAGTATTATTGAGAAAACCGTGCAGCATAAAAAAAGACTATACAAGGCAACCTTCATTTCATAGAGATTTAGCCCTATCAAAGGCCTTGACTCTAAACATGCTTAAAGTATTTTGGCTGAATTTGGCTCTAAGTAATATAATTTTTAAAACTCACCAGAGTTCAGCTTTATATAGATATTGGATGCAATCTAGATAAATTAAATCATGATGAAGGGCCAGTTTGCACAATCCATTTTATCTTAAGGTGATTCCCCATCAAACCCACAATGTTTTCAATGGAACAGGAGCTCCATAGATCATAGGCACTAATACTTAGTGGACATCCCTACAACTATGGTGGCACTTTTTACAGCTGTCATGATCAGGCAAATCATGCTCAAGAAGCCACAGTTCTAACAGTTGTGCATCTGAGTCACACAAAAAATACATTCTATGAAAAGAGAAAAAATTGTGTGTAGGAGCCAGCTCCTGTGTTCCATTGAAATCAACTGAACTAAAGTGAATTATATAATACCTAAATTTCATAGATCTTAATGAGATTTAACTGTGGCTAACTTTGGCTGTAAATCTGACCCTCTCGCACACATGGGGTTGGATTCAGAATTAGTTGAATGGAAACCCCACTGAAATTAATGGGACTACTTAGTCCTAGTGATTTTAGTGGGGACATATTTCAATTAACGTAGGGTTCAATCCAATGCATGTCTGGACAGGAAAACGTCCTACAACTGCCAGGATTCCCCAGACAGCCATACTGGCTGGAGGATGCTAAGAGTTGTAGGACTTTTTTCTGTCTAAACATACATAGGATTGTGCCCTTACTCTAGATCCACTCCATGGAACTCACCTTTTGTCAACTAGGAAATGTGGAGTTCTCCAAATGCACAGTGCTTTCATCAGTCACTGGCAGCAACGGAAGAGAGCAACATTCACACGGTATATGGTCCTGCACTTCTGAATTAATTTTGATCCTCAACTAACATTCTAAGAGGTGCACTTTTTAAAGACTTGACTATATACTTAACAAGCTTTGAGCTGAGGCACTATTTTTTTAAAAAAGAAATTAAACAGCATTTTCGAGATGCTATTTTGAGGTAATTATATTAGTCTAATAATTCATGGATTTTTTGCCATTCATATTGCCATTCATAAAACTGGGTCCAGAGCATAGGTTTAAATGGCAAGAAAGTGGATTTTGACTAAATATTGGGAAGAACTTGCTGATGGTAAGAGCTGGAGCAGTAGTACAGACTGCCTCAGAAGATCATGGAGGCTCCTTTATTCGAAGTTTTCACGGAGGCTAGATGGCTGCTCCACCAATCAGTATGCTGTAGCAATAGATTTCATGGGTCGAAGGTAGGATTAGATGAACTTTGTAGTACTTTCCAATTCTATGACTCTATGATAACTTCCCTATTGAATCAAAATTAGCCAGTTTTCTGTTTCCGGGATTTGACAATCAGAACATGAAACCCACAACTCTCCTCTGCTTGTCCATAATGCATGGTTCTCAGAGGAATACTACCTCTAAACACAGAGGATTCCTTTAGAAATTATAGCTAAGAACTGTTTGTAGACCTATAGTCTGGGCATTTGTAAAAATATATATATTGTGTGAAGTAGTACTTGCTTTTTATCAGTGTGTGTGTGTGGTGAGTGAGAGTGTGATTGGGATGCATTTGACTTAAACATTAAGTATGTCTTATAGCATAGTAATTAATTCTGTAAACCGCCCAGAGAGCCCTGGCTGTGGGAGCGGTATATAAGTGCAATAAATAAATAAATAAATAAATACAAAAGATTTTTTTTAAACCCATTTACATCAATTGCCTCTTTCAGCACAAATCGAAAAAACATTTTTTCCCCGCATTATGTTTTAGGAGAGAAAGCCTTAAAGCATTGATAAGAGAGAGGGAGCAACAGAGAATTTAAAAGTGCAATAGAATCAGGCTAGGTCAATGCCACTTGCCCTTTGTGAATGGTGTGTTTAGAAAGCTTCCATCATTACAAATCACAGCCGCTCTTCCACTGCTAAAACATTGCACCTGCCTGCAAGGAGGGAATGGCTTCAAAGCCTTTTTTCCTTCATTAATCAACATGTGGAAAAGCGCTGAGGGTAAAGGAAAAGATAAAGAGTCTTTATAGCTTAAATGTTGCGTGGAAGTAAAAAGTGATCATGTATTTCTGTTGAGCAAATGAAGAATTCTCTTTTGGCCAATGGCATTGCTTTCATCTCTTAAACAATCCTGCAAATGATCATGCTTTGTTCTGAAGACACAAGCCTTGATCCCATAAACTGACATTCATAGTGAAGGTAAAAGAATGCTCAATAGTCAGGGAAGCTTGAGGATTTCATGTTTCATATTTTAAACCAAATGAACCTCATTTGCACTTCCTGGGCTAATATGCACATCTGAACACAGTTATCCTTCATTTTTTGCTCTTCTCTGAATTTTGTGATGCAGCTCTCAGATCAAAAAGTGCACCCAAACATGTATTAAAATGTCTATTTTAGGTTTAAATTAATAGAAGCATGTGTACACACACATGCATGTTTTAGAGGAAAAGATGTACTTTGTTCAAAAATAATGCAAATGCGTATCTGGTTTTTGTTTTTTTAATCATAAACTGGTGTGGAAATGAGATGGAATCAGGGTTGCCATATGTCCCGGAAACCCGGGAATGTCATGGTTTCCAAGCATTTCCAAAATGTCCCGGCCATTCAGTCAAGAATCCCAGATTCCTGTTCTAGCCGGCTGGAGAAATTCCATCCTCCGAAATGGTGCCTTGAGCCTGCTCAGTGGAGTGTAAGTCACCATATCGAAGTCTCCTCTAGCTTTTGAGAATTAGTGGAGAAATGTAATTTAGTGTCATTTTTTTCTGTTTGCTTAAACTGTTCTTTGCCTATTATTTATTTGCAGGTGCTTAAGTACTTTAGGCTGCAATCCTATGCATACTTACCTGGGAATAAGTCATATTTAACTTAATAGGATTTGTTTCTGAGTAGACACACATAGGATTGCAGTATTAGATAACTAAAGCTTAGATAGCTTTCTTTCTTTCCCTAGACCTTTACATACTGCTCAGTTTTTTTTAAAAAAAAATTCATACCCCCCCCAACACACAGTTGTCCCGGTTTTGTGGATTCAGAATATGGCAACCCTAGATGGAATGCCCATTCTGCTATGCCAGGCAAAGCCTAGGCACGGGGAGGGATTTGTGGGCGGAGCAAGTGAGAGACTGGCCATCCTGCATTGGGCAGGAATTCGCGCCTTTGGACTGGGAGGGGACTTGACCAGATATAAGCTGGTCACTCACCCCTGGGAGACCCTCTTCCTCGCTTCCCTCCCTCCCTCCCTGTAGACAGTGTGAGCTTGTTGGTCGCCATTAGGGGGCCGAGTAGGAATTTTTTGCTCACGTTCTGAATTGGATGTGAGTTGTTTCGCCTACTCCACACTGTAAGACAGTCTGGGAGCATAACTAGGCGAATCTGGCTGCGCTCTAATTTGGTCACATCTAATTCATGGCAGGTAGGGACGGGCATCCAGAAGGAACTGAATGGCGAGCATTCATAGGCACTGTTGCAGTGATAGGTGATTCCCGAGGGCTCCCAGTGTTGAGCCTTGTGGCTGGGGGATAAGGACCACTCTCTCTCACCCGACCTCTCTCACCCACCTTGAGCCTAGGGGGCATGGGTTGGGGGTGACAAGGGAAGGTCTCCCTACCCCATCAGGGGATGGACAGCAGGGCGGCGAGAAGTAGAGCGCCACCCACTGGGCCAAGAAAGCTCGCCCCTTCGCATAGAAGGTCTGCTTGCAGGCTTGACTGGATGCCCGAAAGGAACCCTTTGCAGATCTTGAATAAAAGTGACCCAGTTTAAATCCAATACATTGTGTCATCTCTTATTTATTGCGTCTGCCCCACAATGGATGTGGGGATGAATACACAGGAAACAGACACAGACTGGTGACAGACTGGTCTGTCCATCCCAGCCAATAATATTAAAATATAACATTTACTAATCTCAAAGCACTTCATATATAATCTCTGTAATTCTTACAAGAACCCTGAAATATGGGTCAATATCATGATTCTCACTGCCCCCCCCCCACATTGCAGGTTAAAGGGGGAGACGCTTAGGCTCAATGGTGGGGGCTTGCCAAAGGCTTCCTAGTGAGTTCCTGCCATATAATAGGCGATATTTGAATCAGAAACGTCCTAATCCCCAGTTCTCATCATTGTTATCATTATCACTACTATTATTAATTCTTAAGATAGCCAACCAAGTCTCCCGTTGTGCTGAGTTGATGCCATTTGGTTCATTCTATTGATTCTACAGCTACATTCTATACTTTGTGCATGTCTAAACGTATTGTGTAGGTGTATTGATATATAAACCAACCCACTTTTATTTAGATCTGCGAGTTCAATTAGCGAACTGCTTTGAATAACTGCTGAGTTTTGCATTTCCAAAAATGCATTTGCTTCTCCATCCAAAATTGCTTTTAATTAAGCGAAAACTGGTTGTTGTTGTTTTGCAAAAGGCCTGCAAAGGCCTTCTTCCATTACTATCTTGAAAGACTCTGCAGATATGCCTCAACACTATACCCTTTGGTATAAACACTTTTTAATTATTTTTTTTTTTAAAAAAATTACATTGATGGCATTTCCTAGAAGAATATGTGGAAGTAGGTATGGACTGCTATGACTTTGCTGTACCCACAGCCTCTCCAGTGTAATTCTGTATGAATAACAGATCTCCTATACATATTCTCTCTCAGTGTTGCAGTGCTAATTCCAAGGGTTATCACAGCCCTTTGAATGGCAGTATGGATAGCCCCATACCATTCATCCCAACTAAGAAATAGGCAAGAAGACAAAGTAGAAGAATGCTCAGTCCTACCTAGCATGGCAATTATGAATATTTTCATAAAAATCATCTAACTGAGATTTGGCTCAGGACAACAATAAATAAAACCTTCATGAATGACAACTGACTAAAGTCCTATCAAGAAAATCCTCCCATCATGTGACTTTCCTCAGCTGTGAATTATAATAAATGTTGAGTAGCAGTAGTAATGAACTCAGGGGCACATGAAAAATTAGCGGATTATTGGTGGAGCAGCTGAAAAATGTGTTCTGACTCACATCCATCTGCCGGACGACACACGTAGAGGAAGGGAGGGAAACGCAGGAACCCATGCGCTGTCATTTCAAGTATATGGCTTGTTACATCCCCTGGAAATGTACATGACAGTCTGGCAAAGCTGCAGCCCCAGCGGACTATGGGCTGGGGCCAACCTAACACAAGGAGGTCTAATATGTTTTACAAGTTACAAGAGGCTCCTGCTAAGAACTGAGCAGAAACATCTGAGCTTCTTCCTGCCCTGACACCTATCATGGGCATGACGTTGCACCGAAGAATTTAATGAGGAATAAATCAATGGGATTATAGGACGCTGGATATGTCAGCACATTAAAGCTTTATGAACAAATGATGCAATGGGTGTTATTAATCCCACCCCCTGCACCTCTCTCTCAGTAGTTCTCTCACACACATAGGCGCACAAACAGACAGTGCCTACGACAAGCAAGTGACTAACTCTCAAAACACAGGAACAAACACGTTGATTTGCGTGAGCAATGCTAAAACCAGAGAGCAAGGCCATTGACTCGTGACCCTTTCAAAAAAAGCTTCAAACTGCAGGAGGCCGTACTCCCACTGGTGACAGAATGACCTGGTGACAGCTCCTGTACCACCGGAGATCCTGTTGCCTCCCCACACCCTGTTCTGACTGGAAGTGGGATTCCAAAGCATGACCTTAAAGGTGAAGAACAGGAGACATCCTGCTGAGGCAAATGCCTGTTAACCTAATCTGTATTTTGCCCTCTCCTTCCCCTCAGGAAACTGTATTGCATGTCACGGCAAACAACACACACACAAAACCCTCTATTTCTAGAGTGACGCTTAAAAGATGTGCTCCAACACCGCAGCTATTATAACACTCAACTCAACGTATTCCTGGTACCACGTGCCACTTGCCAAACGTGGCGGCGGCATCCCCAAGCACTGCAGCTTTTAAGGTACAAACTAAAAAGTAATGGTCCCTTCTCTCGGGAGGAAAGTAAAAAGAAGAAAGTGTGGGGGGAAAGGTAAACACTACAGTTATATATAAATGAGGGAAGGATGGCTGGAGAGACACCTTGTGTCAAGTTATTACAATCCCATCATGGTAATGCTAAATCCCTTTTGCTACTTATAGCCCTGGAGCAAAGAAATTACCACTCAATGCTAGTTAAGGTAAGCAACAGAGGCCATAGCTAGACCTAAGGTTTATCCCTGGATCATCCAGGGATCAAACCTGTTCATCTAGCTGACACACGGGGGATCCAGTGCTCAGGCAGGGGCGAACCCTGCATGATCCCAGGATAAACCTTAGGTCTAGCTGTGGCCAGAGTTTTCCTAGTCTAGTTCTAACATTAGATCTCCCCATCCCCTCCTTTTTTTAGAGCCGCGTGGTAATGGCCTCTTAGAATTCTCTGACCTATTTGTGGCCCAGAAATTGAAGGGACCCAGCTCACACAATTTCTCCAGGGGAAAGAGGAATTCTCCAATGGTTTCTCTGGAGTGAAGCTCACCACTGGTAGTGGCACCGCGTCTTTCTTTTCCCATAAAATATGTGGTCTTTCTTTCTTTGCTTTTCTGCTGGTGCTGCAGCCTGACTATCCTTCTGCATCTTCCAAAATGACCCAGACTTCAGTATCCTGCTTGTGGGTTCCTGGTCAACGGCTGGTTGGCCACTGTGTGAACAGAATGCTGGACTTTGGACAGATCCAGCATGGCTCTTGTTATGTCATTTCAGGGCATTATGTGGGTCGGCTGAGCAGAACAGGGAAATGGAAGAAATGGCAAATGCCACAGAAGAGAATATTTTCTGGGGCGGGGGGGAATCTGCAAAGGGATGTTCTTCTTCTTCATGGAGAGGAAAAGAAAAACATGTTCTCAGGAAAAAATGTATTTGAGAAATTTGGGTTCAGCTCCTAAATGTTTTTATTTATTTATTTTTCAGAATCCTTACTTGATTTGTACCATAGCTCAGTAGCAGAGCTCTCTAGGCAGAAGATGTCCGATTCGGTCACTGGCATTGCTGGCTAAAAGGACTTCAGAAATCTGCACTGGGAAAGACCCCTGGCTGAGGCCTTGGAGAGTTGTTGCCAGTCAGACTAGGGCCACAGCTAGACCTAAGGTTTATCCTGGGATCATCCAGGGTTCGCCCCTGCCTGAGCACTGGATCCCCAGTGTGTCACCTAGATGAACAGGTTTGACCCCAGGACAATCCTGGGATAAACCTTAGGTCTAGCTACAGCCTAGGCTCCCTGGTGCCCTCAAGACGTTTTGGATTTCAACTCCCATTATCCCTGACCATTGGCCATGCTGGCTGGGGCTGATGGGAGCTGAAATCCAAAATGTCAGGAAGCCACCAGGTTGATCTGACTCCATCTAAAGCAACACCATGTGTTCACGTGCCGCCTACTCCATCACTAATGCCAGGATTAAAACACTTCCCAACACCTTTTAAAGAAATAAATCAAAAGCACAAGGTCATCTCCACTCCACATCCCATCCCTTCATGTATATGGAAGTGGGATATTGAGTTTCCTTTTTTTTTAATGGTAGTGTGAATGTTGAGCATCAAAGGAGGCTATATTGTCTAGAAGCGGGCAGGTGTGTACCTCAAGGTCTAAAGCTTCCAACATGCTTCCTCACAACTTCTAAGACCATCTTAATTTATATGTGGATCCACCTTGAAAATCACTCCCCACATGGCAATTAAAATGAGGGGGGAACCATTGGCACCAATGGACACTCAGTGCCCTGGGAAATGGATCTAGAGCCCTGGAAAATAGATTCTGGGTCCAAGCCTCGCGACACCCTTGTGTGCCACAAAGGAATGTGAAGAGTTATTTTGGTGATTGCAACTCATCTGTAAACTCTCCTTGTCCCTGAACGTTTCCCAAAAGCAGCATGAAACTTTGCTCAGATTCACTTGGCTTTTATCAGCCAGGGAAATGGTATTACCCATCCCATGCCTTTGTGATGCGGTGGGCTGCATTTTATGCCCACCATGTGAAAAGTAGCCATCTGTAAGTCAGGTTCTGAGTCTTGAGATGTTTGAAGGCTCCCTTGCAAACAAGAAGTGAAAGCGGAAGGGGATCACAGAGCTGCTGGCTTTCTTTTTGCTTTCGTTGTTTATCAACGGCCATCTTATCTATCTTTAGTGGTTAACTGTGTGGGCTTCTCCCACTCTTGCCATCAGGAGCAGAATTAGTTGCAAAAGGAGAGATAATATAAGCAGAGATAAGGAATGGAAGGGGAAAGGTGGCTAACAAGTGCACAGCACCTTCCAACCTTCTCTGTCTGTCTCCAGAGAAACATTCCGAACTCTTCACAGTTTGAGCCTGGCTTACACATGGTTACTTTTCATGTGATGAGCACAGCGTCTAGCCCGGATGAATGGATTTCATTGTCTGTAAAGGTCCAAAACGTAAGATATAATTCTCAAAGGGAGACCACTGATTGCCCGGGGATTGTCCCCTTG
This sequence comes from Elgaria multicarinata webbii, assembly GCF_023053635.1. Lineage (NCBI taxonomy): Eukaryota > Metazoa > Chordata > Lepidosauria > Squamata > Anguidae > Elgaria > Elgaria multicarinata. The sequence goes on along the minus strand of NC_086179.1, from coordinate 89,196,425 downwards.
GCCTCCATGCTCCATTTCGATATTACCGGAGCATTTCCAAATATGTAAGCTGAGTCAAGGAAAACTATAATATTTACTAATTCTATTAACCCCTGCCTTTGACCATGGAATTAGAAGTTCTCCAGAGGGAAAGCCGCTCTTAATAACTATGACTTACCTCTTCCCGGTGCTCTTCTCCGGAGCGCTGAATAAACCACCTAATGGAAGCTTGCTGGGACTTTGGAATACATTCCAGGAATGTTGAATTAAACTCAATGCCAAAAATCACCTTTTCATCAGTGGTTTCATGACTAATGCCTGGAAAGCAAACATGGTACAGAAGATTAACCCTGCCCTGATTTCTTTAAGCAATGGGAAAACATGACTGATGCAGAACAGATGCGAAAGCAGCACAGAAACTGTTAAGGCAAACAAAAGGCACCTCATGTTTAGTACAGCGCACGAAGGGTCAATCTGACGTAACAACAATGCTATTTATGTCTGAATTGGCCACTTCCTTTCATTTAGATCGCTGATGGAATCAGAATTTGATCTATATTCTTCCTTAGAGGAATTCTCTTACATTTAATGAATCCAGGGACAGTGAAAATATAGTGCACTCCGGGCTACTAGTCCTAGGAGAGGGTTAATGGAGTCAGAAAGACTGCTGGAAATTTCTTCCTAGGCCTTGAACATTCAATTTGTCCCATCACCACAAAGATAGCATGTCCAGATTTGGAGGGGGGGACGACAAAAACAACCCTAAACATTTTAATGGTTTTATTGAAACTTTTTTCTTTTTTGGGGTGTGTGTTAAAATTTTCCAGATATTTTTTGTCGAAGTGGGAACCTCTAAATTCACCTCAACATCTTTTCTTTTAGGTGAAATGCTAAAACTAAGCAACATCTTGGGATGGGTAGACAAGCCCGCCCGCCCCCCCCCCATCCAAGTTCCAAGAATGCAGAAACATTCAATTTCACCTGAAAGTTAGACACTTTCAGTGGTAACTGTCCCTAAAAGACAGGCCAGGAGATCTGATGTGTGGTGTGTGGGGGTGGATTTAGCTGTCTGTTGAGCATTGAAACTGTTTCTCAACGTAGACTCAAGTGTATATATTTGTAAATAAAAGCAAATATTACAGCAATCACCTGTCAAAGGAAACCAAAGCCAGCTGTGCTTTGCCCCTGGAATATCTCACCACTCAGAGAAGAGGGGGGCACACATAACAATATCTCTCCTACCTGCTTCCCATCCAGGTATTTTACAAAGTCACACCTGCTTAGCTTCAGCATGTGCCTTCAGACCAAGGTAAAGTTAGCAAAACCATACTACCCAGGTACAGTCATTAACCAACCTTGTAGCATGCATCTTAGAATACAGATAAAAGGAACTACTTCAGCACACAGTGCATCGCTAAGCTATGGAATTCACTACCACAAGATGTGGTGATGGCCACCAATTTGGATGCTTTTAAAATGGAGTTAGAAAAATTCCTGGAGGAGAAGGCTGCTAATCCCGATGGCTACCACTAGTATCAGAGACACAAAGGCGGTAAGCCTATTACACCAGTTGCTGGGGAACATGGGTGGCAGGGTGCTGTTGTGGGTCCTTGGTCAACAGTTGGTTGGCCACTGTGTGAACAGAGTGCAGGGCTAGATGGACCCTTGGTCTGATCCAGCATGGGTCTTCATATGTTCTTACATCCAAGATGGGTCTCAAACTGGGAATTCAATTCTCACAGTCCAAAGCTACATGGTGATCTATTCTGGGTCTTCCCCATCATTCTACACTATCAACTGGGACTATTGTAGGATGAAGACAATCTGTTTTCGGTTTCCTAGTCATACTTTTCCTTAGGACACTTCTCACACCTCCAAACTAGGAGCACAGAACACTATAGTCTTCATTAGCCCTCTTTATATTCCGGTCTGTTAGATTGGCGCTTTTTTTAGTGTACAGCAGGGCTGTATAAAAATAATTGAAGAGCAATTGAAAGCAGATTGAATCAAATATTAAAACAAATGCAAACACGATTGTTTCAATTTAGTCAATTTCCCCCACTCCTGTACGAAACGAAAAGTTTTAAATTTTATGTTACATCATCACAGAAATTTCAGTTTAACCACAAGACTGAATATAGATAATGCGTATGACATATTATAAGAGAACTAACTGTACCAGTTGCCAGGGGAGTAAGCCAGAGAGTTTGGCAAACTCCTGGACACCTACATTTGTGGGAGACAGTGAACTGTTGTTAAGGAGGAGATCATTTAATTAGCAGGAATGAATTGGGAGAAGATGTGGACAGCTTGATAGCTGGAACTAAGATGTTGGATGTTTGTTGAATAGTTGCACTGTGGAAATATGCCAAGGGAATGCAAAGAGTGTTTCCTGTTTTTTTCTCAGGGGAGTTCTGCTCACTTGGCTCCCTCGTCTAAGCAGACCTCCTTCACGAGTCCAGAAAGTTCCAGTATTCTTCTCACATTCAACAATAGTGCTTACAGACACAGATTTACTCTTTTCTCACATGTGATTCTTCCAGAATTATCTCTTTTTTGTGGCTCTTTAATGGCTCCAAATAGTCTAACTAGTTAATTGTTACTTCAGGTATTCGGCAAGAATGCTAACACCACCAACCATATCTGTGTTTGAAATCCTGGCCCCATGTCACTTCCACAGACTGAACACCCTTGATCTGTATTTCTACGAGGAACGTGCGATGGATTTGGCCAAAGCCTGAGCCATACTAAGCCCCTTCAGACCATTTCTGGTGCTTCCCAAGGTGAAGCGGGCTTCCCTCTGAAGTGAACAGAACCAAAGCTGGACCAGGCATGAGATTTTGCTTTGCATTCAGGCTTTGGGAAGGTAGACTCCAAATACAGAACTTCTGCTTTCCTTTCACTAAACATTGAAGGTGGGACGGAGGGTTCAACCCGACTTAACCCTTTTTGCACTCATCAGAACTCCTTAGCTCCTACAGCTATCCTTCTGAAACTTTGCAGGTTTCTTATGTAGAGACTACAATGTGTGGTGTTTTCATAGAAAATTTACTGCCCTAAATTTGAGGACTCCCCTTCCACATAAACTGCTGCACCTATCCTTCTGAAATTTTGTGGGTTTCTTATTTAGGGACACTCTCTGTCATTTTCAGAATGGTTTACAAGAAACATGGGGGATAAGCACCTCCTTTTCAGATACCCTCAAAATGTAAATGGTGCTCTTGCACAAAAATCCCCTAATCTGAAACATGGAAGGCTCAATCCCCTCAGAAGGGGCAACTATCCCTATGTCCAATTTTGCCCTGAAATAAAAAAAGAGAGTTATATATGGTGTTCTCTGTCTGAATGCTGTTCAGTACTTTTTCTGTACTTTTTCTGTTGCCTTCACATCAGTTCATGCCACAAGATCTAGCACATGCAGAAGAGGATCTGTGACCACGCACAGAATGCCATTCGCTTATCAGAGACTTACCAAAGCCCAATTACAGGACTGAGCACCAGAACTTTTCTTTTGTAAAATAGAAACTAACCTCGATCTATGGTATGATTAAGGCTCTTCTTACTTTCATATCACCAGAAACCTTGTCTTGCAAGAGCTAAAGTACACATCCTTTATTATGCACCCCTCATATCTTTTGAGAAAGGGGTACAAATGCAGTGTATACTTACTGTCTTCAACATCCCAGCACTGGGTGACTGGATCTCCGTATTTGACATCTTGTCTCCTTGCACGTCTGGAAAAAGAGCAGACAAGTTGACAGTACTTTTTGATGCTATGCCTACTGTTTATCTTACTTTGGAGGAAGGAGCTCAGGGCCGGTTCACCTCTGCACATTCCTCACTTGTTGTATGCGGTATCAGGCAACAGCTTGTGATCATGGAGATTATAATCAAGATAGTACCTTCATATCTCCTGATGCCAAGTCAAGCACACTATATTTCAATGGAGATAGCCCACACCTTTGGCCGAACCAAAGTAGATGTGATGTGGGAGATCTACCTGCTGGCGGGCGGGGGGCAGGGGATTGGGGCTGTGGCACTAAGGGATGGACGATTAAAAAGGCAGATAACTGGGGACTAATAGCAACAGCTTTTGGAAGACATTTTGAGTTGGCAACTGGTATGGGTTGAAAAGGGCTATCCCCTCCAGATTTCCACTGTCGCCCCTGGAATGGCTGCTTTTAGGCAAAGAAAGAAAGGTTGGAAAATGCAGTGATGGACTCTATCATTATGTCTAGCTTGGTCCTGAGACTTATCAAGCAAGAAATCAGAAGTCATGTTCTCTACACTAGGATTCCTAAAGATTTTCAAAGATTCCTTCCCCTAATCTTTGAAACCACTGACGTACTGTACATGGGAAACCACCGTCCATGTACAGTACGTCAGGAATGGGCAACTTGTGGCCCTTCAGATTTTTTTGGCCTACAACTCCCATCAGCCCTACCCAGTATAGCCAATAGTGAGGGTTAATGAGACTTGCAGGCCAAAGTAACTGGAAGGCCACAAATTGCTCACCCCTGATGCGCATGAAGAATAATCATGGTACATAACATCATGGTGTACAAAATGTACACCAGGGAAGATGGTAGCAGAGATCAGTGGGGAGATAAGCCCTCAAAGGTGTTTGGGTCCTGGTAAATAGCTCACACCCTTCATTGCTGATGCCAGCCTTCCATGTAGCCCAAGTCTTCTCATCCTGGCAGGGTGGGCTCATGAAAGGTTGTCACACAGAGGAGGGGCAGGGACTCTTCTCGATCATCCCAGAATGCAGGACACAGAATAATGGGCTTAAGTTACAGGAAGCCAGATTCCGCCTGGATGTCAGGAAGAACTTGCTGATTGTTAGAGCAGCACGACAATGGAACCAATGACCTAGGGAGGTCGTGGGCTCTCACAACCTAGAGGCATTCAAGAGGCAGATGGACAGCCATCTGTCAGGTATGCTTTAAGATGGATCCTTGCATTGAGCAGGGGGTTAGACTCAATGGCCTTATAGGCCCCTTCCAACTCTACTATTCTATGATTCTATGTGCCACTGGGAGTCATGTAAGAACCTGTGCTCAGACACTCACAGGGTGGTCTGACAAACTGGGCATGGTCTTCCTCACCTTTTAGAGGTCGGTGTGTATCTGGAGCATGAATTTCCATCCCAAGCGCAGTATGGGTCTCTGGCAAGGCAACAGTCAGCACAAGCCTTCCCATACGTGTGACATCTGTGTAGTGAGAGTTGAGCCAATCCGTCTCTGGAACCAATGTACAATTGTTGCTGAAAATCAGGCAAGGCAAATGAATTAGGAGTGTTCTTCCAAGCAACTCCTTTTTTTACATTTTAGCATTTTTCATTAAAATCTTCTGTTATTACAGAAGTGCCTAAATGTCTATCCGGCCCTCCCTGTATTCAGCAAATGCAGCTTCTAATAGTTAATGAATAGAATCTATGGACAGCATTCTCCCTGTGCATTTAGTCCAGCTTACTTTCCAAACAGGATCTATTTAAGTGGACCATCTCAGCAACACTTCCCTACAGTGGTCTGCTATAGAAGGCAATTCTCTCCCCCTCCCCACTAGATTTCATTGATGCAATCAGCCTCTTTCAGAGAATGGCATCACATTTTATTACTGAGTTATTTAAATTTGTACTCAAGCCTATCTGAAAAATCCAGGGTGAGTAACATAGTGAAAACTAGATTTTAAAAATCCAAAATGAAGTGACAAATAAGGTCAGTTGAAATAGGTTGCTCCATATCAGCTTAATTCAATGGTAAGCAATCTGGTGTCCTCCTAGTGTTTTGGATGATAACTCCCTGCAGCCCTAGCCAGCATGGTCAATGGTCAGGGATTATGGGAGCTGCAGTCCAAAACATCTGGACATTCACCGTATCACCTGTCCCTGGCTTAACCTATAAGTAACAAATGCAAGCCCAAAATAAAGAAGAACATACTCTAGTAAGATGTTCCATAACTATCTATAGTAAGAAGGTCCTCTATTAAGAAGTTCCAGTTCCATAACTACCTACACTTTCATAGAGAGATGTGGGCTATGATGCTAACTGCAGTTCCAGCCACCGTGCACCTTGCATTTAAACCAGATCTGTGCCTGATGGTGCTTCCAGATGGAGGGTTCCTAGAGCTAACCATCAAAAGGCAGCGAATCTATCTTTTTCTCCTTAACAGATGTTTTGAAAGGGAAATTAAGGTGGAACAAGCAGGGGCAAAACGGTACAGGGTTACAAGCTTAAGAAGATGCGGTCTGGACCTCCTATAAAATTCCATGAATGAGGCAGGGTGATTGCTTGATAGAAGCCTCATCTGGAAGCACCCTCCATAAATACCAGATGATTCCCTTGAACTCTGTTAATATCGACTGGGGCAAGTTCTGAACAAATGGTAATTCCAATTTAGAGGAAGTTAGGTTGTAGCTGTTCCATTGAAGCTGCCATCCTAAACAGGCATATGAGGAAGTAAGCCCCATTGAACACACAGGGACTTACTTCTGAGTACATACATATAAGGTTGTGCTGCAAAACCACTGACGAATGATTTCAATGATACATCAGTGGTACTAATGTCTTCTGGATTAGAGCCACTGGCAATAAGAGAATGGAACTAATGTAACCTCAGCACCACTTCTCCCCTTTCCTCCCTTTTATCTTTCCCCCCTCTTTTTTTAATCTTCTTTATTTCAATGTTTAATAAATATATTAATATATTTAATAAATATATTTCGATCAAAAGGAGTTATTTCGAAAGAGGAAGGGTTGGACTATAAGCAGTAAGGGAAGATAGACGGGGCTATAATGGCTTGTATACGTTGCAAGACATAATCTGTAAAAATTAAAACAAAAAAGATGAGGACTATTAAAAAAGAAGAAGGTTGGATCAGTAAACTCCAAGCATTAGCTGGAATGGAAGCAACCTTCAGATGCTGAAATTACTCATTGTGAATTACCTGTTTGGGAGACATCTCCATGGTCAAGATAGGTGTTGGATGCTAGAAAGTGAATGGATAAACAACGGTGAAGATACACATTCAATCCTACTTTCACTTCTCTTGAAGACAAAGCTCTTGTAAGGAGTGATATTGTCACTCCACTGAAGGGCGCTCCAGAACCCCTGCAATTTTTGCTAAGCATTCAAAACAGCGCTTTCCCAAGAAACCTAAATATCTTGCAGGTTTGAGCCTGAAATGAATTTCACCAGACAGAAATGGACATCAGTCTTCCAGGAGAAAGGGGGAAATGGGCATATTTGGAGGTGTATTAATTTTACAAGTGTGTTAGTTTGGAGATTTAAGACTTTAGTTTTTCTTCAATAATCCAATATGGCACCAAGGTAACTCTTTCCTTAAGGCCAACAGTATAGATGTCACTCTAACCAGGAGACTCCATGAGCTAAATGCAAGAAAACACCCATATACTGGTCACATGCAAAGGCTTTTGGAAACACCTACATTGAATTATATAATACTGGTGGGACTTCGTAAAAATATAAATGAACTAGAGTCATTTTCCCTCTTTCTATTTTTTGTCTGTACAAAAGGGAAAAAAAGAGGTAAAATTTATAACGTGGAGGGAACATCTGCTGAGCTAATAACCCCGTTTGGTATTAAATCTGATATGGCGCCTTTCCCTTTGACGTGATGTTGCAAGTATGCAGCAAATTGGTACACGCTTGGAAATTCCGGATTACTTGGCAGCCTGTTGAGCACTCTTGGTATTTTCAAACTGATATTTATCATTGGTGTCCATGGCAGCAGAAAGATGACTTTGGGAGCTTTAAAACAAGGAGTATCCCATGCCTTTCATCAAAGTCTCAAAGTACATGGGAAGATTTACTTGGATAAAATCTTCTTTTTTTTTCACAGAGGCTGAGGGCAAAGGCATTTCACCTGATTTCAAAGCCATCTGAACATTGCAGGAAGGCCAAAGGGTTTGACCTAAAACTGACTTTCTAAGGATTGTGACAGGAATATATGGCAAATAGAACGAGAACATCTCATTACATCACAATTAATGGCAAAAGAGCTGTCTTGATCAAAAGCCCAGGTCAAACACTGCTATTTGGGGGGGGGGGGTGTTGTCACTACTACCACCACACCATGATAAATTTTGCTAGTCTCATTAAAATATTTTTGGCTTCCCTTGAAATCACTAGCAGTGTTTTCACCAAGGAGGAACCTCCAAATTCGCCTCAAATTTAATTCAGGTTAATTTCGACTGTCAGTATTTGGGCTTATTCCCCACCCACTTAATACAGTTCCTATATAATTATTACAGAGGCTTTAGTAAATCCTAGAATCTAAAACCAATGGAGGCAGGGGAGGACTGATTTTCTTTTCTTGTCCTGGGAGATACACATTTCGTCAGCCACAATGCACTAAATGTGTCTCAACACTGAACCACATTTTTGTTCTAAAGAAATTTTTTGAAGGCAAAAGTCTATCAGGTTTTACTTGCCTGAAAGTGTGCTCAAGAGATGCTTAATCTTACCTTGAATATTTGCAACTCTTCCAGTATCACCTCCTCCATGTCCCATTTCTCCTTAGTTATACTCAAGACTTTCAGCACTGTTCCTATATCTGAAAGGAAGGGACATTGGGGAGAAATCAGTGGCTGTGCTTCAGCACATGAGAAACAGTATCTTTCTGATTTTAGATTAATATTTCCTCCCCCTTTAGATATGACACCCAATACAGAGCTGCCACTTAAAATGTGCTGATTTTGTCTCCTTACTTGCTACAATGTCTAGGCAGACTCATCCTGTAATATGTTGCTTTTCCCTTCTCTGCATCATGCTGCTGGTAGGAAAACCACACATCTGCATAATGTTCAGAAGAGAACTCGATACAAGGCTGTCAAGTCTAATATACCGTAGTCATAAACTATAAATATCTAGTCATTCTGGAAGTACCTGGTGTGTGGGTGTGTGGGTGTGCGTGCATGCTTTGGGGGGGGATTTTTACTCAGGAAGTTATGAGAATTTCACCATGGAGAAACTATACAAGATGTGTGTTCAAACAAATTTAATCAAGTCACGCCCATAACAAAATGGAGTCAGGTAATCTCAGGCTAGTTCTAGCCCAGATCTACACCAAGCATGATATAACACTTTGAAAACAGTTTGAAAACGGTATATATTATGGCTCAGTTCAGACTACACTTTAGACAATACAGTGTGAAAACTCCACTAAACAGTTGAGTTTTTAGGGTGTACTCTCCATACAACATGTTCTAACTCCACCGTTGTGTGACTGTGGGCTACCGTGGAGTTAAGTAAAATCCATCACAATGTTTGATTGACAGTTCCTCTGTCCTCTCTCCTCCCCCACCAGTCCTCCCTATAGTATCCCATCAGCCATTGCTGCAAAAAAATAATCCCGGAAGCTCCCCTAGAGCGGCACTTGCTCCTTTCACTGCTCTTGCCAGGGAACTCTGTACCCATTGGGAAAGGTCAACTCAATGCAACGGACAATTCCATGGAGCCCGCCACACAACACAACACACAACACAACACACAACTGTTGTGCAGGAACTCTCCTCTGCACAGCACAGATATTCTGCATCGAGTGTTTTCAACAAAAAAAAAACCCTCCCCTGTTGCATGGAGTTTTCCCGCAAGACAACCCATTTCTCAACAGTGGTGTAAAAACTCCGCCAAGGAGTTCTAAAACCACCATTGATAAATGTGTTGTCTGAACTGAGCCAAAGTATCCTGGGCCTGACCAGTTGTCAAAACCATTATAAACTGTCATAAAGCAGTAGTGTAGATCCTGCCATAGACTCATTGAATTAACCTTTAGAAATCATTTCCTCTCACTCTTATTTGTCCATCTCTGAAAGAGGGATGGCAAATTATGATCTTAACTCAGAAAAATGTTACAAAGTCGAGTACAAAGATTGGAGAAGACAAAAAAAAATATTTAAATCCATTCTCACCAGAGCTTATGGCTTGGAAATGTTCAGTATGCCTCTGAGCATGCACTAAGTACCTTTGCTCACCATTGATTAACCACACCCTGGTTGCTACTCACACGGTAAACTTTATAGAGTATGGAGCACTCTGCATTGTAAAAGCATTGTGCAAACTACTAAAGCAAAACCAATGGCATTGCAATCAATTGTCCTAGGTTATTATTTCCAATGTATCCCCCCCCCCACCTCGTTGTATTTGTATTCCAAGGCTGCACATAGGACATGCATATGGCAGTGATTAAACAAACAAAAGATTCTGGAATTGAGTAATTGAAAAACAAGGCTGGAAAAAAAGCCTTACTGAATTTAATAATGTATTCCAAGAAATTTGAAATGCTGCAGAATTTCCTCCTTTGACTAAACTGACTGTTCCTTCAACCTTACTTGGTAAGGTTTAAACATCCTGACTGGTGAAAGAAAAGGTCACTAAGATACGGTTGGCACTGATGTGGATTAAGATAAGCATTACTTATCTGAAGATACATAGGCCATAGCTAGACCTAAGGTTTATCCCAGGATCATCCCAGGTTCGTCCCTGCCTGAACGCTGGATGCCCTGTGTGGCACTTAGATGAACAGGTTTGACCCCAGGACAATCCTGGGATAAACCTTAGGTCTAGCTACGGCCATAGTCTCCAGTGAATCTAACACTTTTAATGGCCTATTTAGGCCTATATCTCAATGAGGAGTAAACTTCTATGTGGGCGACAGATTGGAGTGCATAATTGGGACTTGAGCTAAAAGCTCCTTCATCCATCTATCTATCAATCGATCCATCCATCAATCCCACATATAGAAAACTAGATGACAGGGAGAAAACCAAGCTAGATTTCTTCTCCTTGATATATAATTTTCTGGGGAATTTTTCATGTCACACCCATATGCAGTGTGAAGTATGGTTGGATCTTGACCAGTGGAGGCTGGTGGCTCCAATGTCAGTAAAGAACCTTGGATAGCTCCTATAATATAGGATAGCTCCTCCTATATTGTATTTAATGTTGTTCCCCGCCACAATCCAGAGGGAGAGGTGGGTAATAAATAAACAATTTTATTATTATTATTTTTAATCTCATATTTTAACCTATATCAATTTTTGCTGTGTGGTTTTATCCTGGTTGTGCTTTTTATATTGTATTTTGAATTTGTGTTTTTAAAATGTTGGTTGTTTTCATGCTCTTCATGGTTTTAATTTTTGTGAACCGCCCAGAGAGCTTCAGCTATTGGGTGGTATAAAAATGTAATAAATAAATAAATAAATACATAAATAAATAATTCTGACTAAAACCTAGAGTGGATTCACCAGCCCACTGACATTGGAGCCACCAGAATCCACAGCTCCTGCCTCCTAGTTGATGAATACCTATGCTCAGCCTCAATAATCTGGCAATAACATTTGCCTCCTGCTACCTGCTTGGGGTACTTACTCATAGTGACCTTGTGATTCTCACTTTAGGAATAGACATTCATGGATACCTAGAAATTGGTGCTTTGTGCCCTTTTAGTGTTAAGAAACTCAGCACTGGCAATGCATTCATAAGCAGTATAGCCAGAGCAAGTGTCATCCAGGTTACAAACTAAAACACTTGGAGATATTTGAGATTCTGATCACAGGACCTTCCATATAGAGGTGACCTGCTTCTACTAGGTTGTTTATTTATTTCCAATGTTTGAAGCCCTCCATTTCTCCAATAAGGATTTCAGGGTCATTTCCATTTTACCCCCACACCAAGCTTGTGATTCAAGTGAAGCAGAGAAACTCTGATTGGACCAAAGTTCTCTGTGAACATCATAGCTGAGTGAGAATTACCACTATAACACACAGGTTCTTGCTTCAAACTGCCAGAGAGGCCTGCTTCTAGCTTGACTTTTCACAGGATGGGTTTTACATTTAAAATTATATTTGCAGAGCCATTCTTAGGAAGCTTACTTTTCAACAATTTAGATACAGTCCTAACTTCTCTCTGTGGAAATTCTGGACTGCCACCTACTGACAACATTTTTTAACCTGCAAACCTCTATTTCAGTGAAGAGCAGCACTGATGAATTAGAGCTCTTTCATACATAGGCCTGGTGCATGCATACTTCCTAGTCACCCATGGTTTGTTGCCTTCACCCTGATTAATATCCTATCGTGGAAACTTGGTTTAGCTTGTTCAGCTTGGCCCTGCCCCTTGGGGACACCTATCAGAAAATATCAGGAAGGCCTGCAAGCAGAGAGGCCGGAGAAGAGGGGGAACTGACTTAACCACACTTTGTGGACTGTAGATGTGCAGTGCTTTACTACGGCTTGCCCAAACTCACATCCAACCATGGTTTCTTATCCTGGTTGGTTTAAGGAAAAGCACAGTTAAGAATGCTGATTGTATAGAGCTGTCATGAGATGCTGTGACATGGGAAAATGTGAGGGCTTCAGCAGAGAAATAAATAGGCTCCCAATGTAGAGAGAATTCATGCATGTAACTGCAGTGGAGATAAATATGTTCCCTTTTGGGGCGGGGTTGAATAACTCTGTGTTGCTGCCTGTCAATAAAAGCCACCCTATGGCACTGATTTGGGTCCAGTTCAGATCCATTGGACAACAGGGTCCACTGTGAGAGTATGTGAGTGACAAAACCATATCAGGGATTTCTCAGTTTCAGCCATCCATATGCCCAATGCAACTAGTGCTGGGCATTTTCTCATTTGGCAATTGGATTGAGTGTACAATATGGAAAACATGCTACCCTAGGGTTTGACCTTCTTGCCCTCAGGATCAGGAACAGGGGGAAGCATCTTCCTCAAATAGATGTCCTTTATATTAAAGTCCAAGCCAGACCCATACAATGCCCTTTATATATCTTGCAGGAAGATGAAACTGTCCATGGGAAATAAATTAACAAATTAAATACATCTCTATCTCTCCAGCTTACCTGTCCCTAGGAACATGACATCATACTGGCCATCTTCAGCCATGACACGATCCACCACAATCTGAGTCAGTCTGTAGTCTACATTGATTTGAGTAAACACAGGTGCTCCAGTCACTGGATAGACCGATCTGTGCATCACTGGATGGCGCCTTATGAAGCTAATGACATCATCAGGAAAATCTCTGGTGGACTTGATCAATGGGTCATATGTTTTGCTGGGACACTGAACAAGGAATAAACAAGAGAAGAGCCGTGTCAGTTTTCCTTCAAAAGAAGCTTTGTAAAAAGCTGGTTGCCCATGGTGAGTAAAAAATAGCCTTCAAACAAGGCGGCAGAGAAACTTTCCCAAAATCGCCCTTTCACAAACACTTTTTAGACTATTGATCTTCAACTGCTGGGTGATGAGCTTGAGTTTTGCTTCTACACACATCGTTGGGGCGGGGGGAAGAGGAGAATTGTGAACAGGGAGTTCAGAAGGAAATTAAATGCATATAGTACACAGTGATAATTACATTATTAATAGCAGTCACAAAAATGTTGCTGCTAACATACATCCTGGCACTATGGCCAGATCGATACCATGTGTCAAATCATTACAAATTGGAATACAAAGCAGGATATAACACCATGAAAGAGGCATATGGAATATGGATTATGCCCCATCATTTATCAATGCTCTTCAATATTTATTTGTTTATTAAATTTAAATACCACCCCATAGCCGAAGCTCTTTGGGCGGTTTACAAAAGTTAAAAACAGTGGACATTAAAGGAAAAAGTATACAAAATTTTAAACCATCAAAAAATATAAAAACAGTGTAAAACAGTATCTATTTTAATACCACTATAAAGCAGTAGTATAGGGCCTTAGCTAGACCTAGGGTTTATCCCGGAGTCATCCCTGCCTGCTCCCGGGATCCTCTGTGTGTCATTTACATGAACAGAGATGACCCTGGGATGATCCTGGGATAAACCTTAGGTATAGCTAAGGCCTAGATCTAGCCTAGGTGAGCCAATAACACATGTAATTACATGTTCATCCTGGCACCTCTCCCAACTCACCAAGGATACTGCACGACCCCCTACAACATAAGTAACTTTACTTCAGAGATGTGTATCCTAGGAATAGCAAGTTTATGTCATGTTTACTTGTCCCAATACGTTCTGATTTCCCTTCTTGCCTCTTACAACCTTTCTTTAATAAACAGTTTTTCTCTTAATTTGGACTGGAGGTTTGGAGTTCTGACCAAATCTAAGAGAAATCTCTCTCACGCACCCCTGTCTAGCCACTTGGTTTTCACTACTAGGATTCTCAGATTCTCAGATCCTTACTGGAATGTAGGAAGGGATCACCTAAGTGCTGGGATGGTTATGTTATGTCATGCTATTCCCCCCCTTCAATATGTACTGTTTATATAACTGAATCTTTAGATAATGCACCATGCACCTGATGGAGTGGACTATGATCCATGAAAGCTTATGCCAGAATAAATGTGTTAGTCTTTACGGTGTCCCAAGAGTCTTAAGCCAGATCTACACTTGTGTTGAATCATTATGATCCCATTGCGTTAACACTACATCCCTCTTGGACATTTATACCTCGGAGGCTACACAATGGCATTTGTTGCGGTATGTTGGATCATGTGGCATAAAAAGCAGGAAAGTGGTATATGGAATGTGCAATGTGCCCCCGACAGTTATCAAGGCACTTCAGTACCACTATAAACAGTAGTGTAGATCAAGCCTAATGAGTTTTTTTTTTCTGCAATAGACTAAATACCCTTAGGGGTGAAATGTCTTTCAATAATAAAGCAGACAGAGGCCATGGCTAGACCAGGCCTATATCCCGGGATTGTCTCAGGATCATCCCTGTACATCCAAATGACACACAGGGGATCCTGGGAGCAGGCAGGGATGACCCCTCCATTTGTCTGGGATAATCCTTAGGTCTAGCTAAGGCCAGAGATGGATTGAGGAAAAGAGAAAAAAAAGAAATAGAGAAGTGATTGAGAGAAAGACAGACAGAAGAAGCGAAACAGTGGGTTCATCTACACCAAGCAGAATATTCCACTATGAAAGCGGTATATAAAAGGCAGGAGCCACACTACTGCTTTATAACGGTATTGAAGTGCACTGCAGGATCTACACTACTGCTTTACAGTGGTAATGAAGTGCACTGACAACTGTTGGGGCCCATTGACACCTCTACCCCAAGCAGGATATAACACTATGAAAGTGGTTTGAAAGCGGTATACGGTATGTGTCAGTGGGCCCCAACAGTTGTCAGTGCACTTCAATGCTGCTATAAAGCAGTAGAGTGGCTCCTGCCTTTTATATACCACTTTCATAGTGGAATAACTGCTTGGTGTAGATGAGCCCTGAGAGAAAAAAGGGACATGCAATTAAAAAATTGAAAACTGCCTCTTCTGTGATGGTCTCAGGGACAGACAGGTCCGTCTATTGTCATTCTGTGCCAGTTTCACATCTGTTCACACAAGTCTGTTTCTGTCCAGTGGCACTGGGGTGCTACAGCCCTGTTTCCATACACCTTTGTTACAATATGTTCATGATAAATTGATATCACCCCATTGGTTTCATACATATACATACTCCTTACAGTTGCACCCTCACGTGGTGACAACCAACATTTACCCTACCAACTGAAAGGCTTGGTTATGCCTTTATTATGGCGCATAATAAATATCGACCCACATCAGCTGTCACTCACTTGGTTCACAAGAAATATTGCTCATGTAAAACTGATGGAAAATGGGGTATTATATCAGCAAGTCAAAAACTAGCTACATGGAAATGGAAATATAAGCATTCAAGCACCCAACAACTTTGCTTGTACCTTTGGAAGTAGCATTTTGTACCCACAAGAAAGCCATTTCTGATGCTCGCTTCTATGAAACGGAATGCCCTTGAATTAAGAGAATCCTTATACTGATCGCATCGCCATGCAAATCTAAAACAATGTGACTGTTTCCATAAGATTTCTTTCCAGCATTGATCAAACTGCCAGTGCATTGCAAAAGTCATGGGTTTTTGCCAAAATTGCAAAAATGCAATTCTGGCTTTGCAGGTAGACAATATTTAGCATCAGACTGTTAAAATATAAGCTAATTGTCCAGTTGATCTGAATTTATTCAAGCAGAAGTCCAACATGCTTAACTACTTTTTCAACAGTTAATGCACACTTCCCTCTTGTGGCTGTAACTGGAAAAGCGATAATATTCTGATGAAGTGGACTTTAGCCTACACAAGCTTATGCCATAATAAATTTGTTCATTTTCAAGTTGCCGGGAGATTCTTGGTTATTTTTTCCTGCAATAGATTAACATTGGCTGCCCTTCTGGAAAATATTAAAACATATGCAGGCACATCGTGTTAACTCCTGTTATTCAGGCTCCTGAGTGCCATAAAATTTGTCTAGAGCAGAAGAAATCTAACAGAGACTGTGGCATTGCGTACAATAAAATATAATAGTTGGGATGGAGAGACTGTAGCCAGCATATAAAAGAATGTTGAAATCATTTCCTTTACTTTCTTTTGGCCACAGACAACAACAACAACAACAACAACAACAACAACAACAACAACAACAATAATAATAATAATAATAATAATAATAATAATAATAATAGAACTATATTAAAAAATAGGGCTGTGCTCCGCTCCATTTCAGGTATACCCTGTTGTGATTGTGCAATGGGGTGGTGTTTATGATACAGCCACCAACTCTCAGCCACGTTGAGCTTCCCCCATAAAACTGTGCTTTTTCGTGGTGACATTTTACCACGACATTTTCAGTTGCTTCGAGGTCACCTCGTTGTTTTTTCATCTGCCTCGGTTTGGGTTAAGGAAGTAGACATTGCTAGAGGAGGAAAGAAGTGGCACTGGAATTTCTCTGGCAGGTGACTCTGTTGTTTCCTCCTCCATCCCCCTTCTCCCTCTCCTGTATATTTTTTTTTAAAAAAAAAATTCATTTTTAAGATAGCAAGAATGGAACTGTCTTTTTTTAACTGGCCTGTGATTTTTCCTGGGCTGGATAGCCTGCATTCACTGGTGCATGTAACTCCATTGCTGCTGCTTTGCTGTTTTGCAGCAGTGATGCTGTGAATTTTGGAGGGGGAATCAGGAAACAAAGCAGAATCATATACACAGTGCCCTAGTAGTGTGGAGGCCTGGTTGCAGAAGTTGGAGATCCTGAATTAACAATGTGATTTTAATTAAGGGGGGAGGGAGAGAAGGTCGCAGTGTGCAAACCCTACAGCTTTACATTGAAAAGAGACAGCTACAGCCAAAGCCCTACTGATGCTAGGGAATGATCAGCTGGACAGGTAGGCAGAGCCTTGGCCAATGAGAAGATTGGTTTCTGCATTCAGGACAATGCAAAAAGGAGGTCAAAGCCATTCATCCTGAGATAATTAGGCAAGGCAATGACAGTTCTGCTGCACAAGGCACTCCTACTGGATAGAGGGGTCAGGTGATAGTTGCTCATATATCAGAAATCTAAATTGAAGCTGGAACTTACAAAGAAGGTAGAATCCTTTAACATTCCCATTTACCAGATGCATAAGCAAGGTTGAAAGATTGGTGCCATAGGCCACCAGAAGGGATTTGGACTGGGGTCTCCCAAATAGAAGTATGCATAATGCTAGAAAAGGCATAATCTCCCATGACAGCAAGAAGGGGAAGCCAAAGTTATGAGATGAAATTAATTGAGCCTGCATTCCAACCCTCTGTAGCTCTTTGACATCCCATGAAAAGTACACAATAAGCATTCCACAAGCAGAAACCCTACTCCGTCCATCTGATGAATACCATCCCTTGAAGCAAACATTCTAGCTACGCATGGACCACAATGTTGAAACCACTTATCCGTGGTCCCAGTGGAGATGAATGGTTCCAGAATTTTAGCCTTAATCTTCTCATACTAACTAGATAATTCCCATATTTCCTGCCAGGTGGAGCTATAACATAATCTTTGAAAGCAGGGCCTCTTCTATCTAACAGATAGATGATTTATAATGTGTTTAAGATGATTCTGTTACGTTTTCAGATTCCCTGTGCGACACCGACCTTTTAAACATAAAAAAGAGGTAATAGTCTCTACGCGCATTCTTCTAATACCAAATATGCCATTTGGCAGATATCTCAAGCTTAAACTTAGTTAGGGACTGGGGGGTTTTGGACAAACTTCAGCACTTAAAATTTGGCACTGTTCAGAGAACATTATGCATGCTAGATACTAAGCCAGGAACTGGACCGAATCTTCCCTGTTGTTTGTGTCCATTTTTAATACCCAAATGACGGCAAGAGTTGCTTAAAGGCACTTTAGGTAATGTTATGGCAGGGGGCCACTTCTTTAAGTAGAGGCAGGGATTCAACACTTGATAGGTCAGGAACCTATTTCTGATAGGGATTGGAAAAAGAGATAAATTCTACCAGCTGCAGCAAATATCTGTCTCATCATATTTATGCTCATCCAATCTTAAAAATTCAGGATAGGTAACAAATCCATCTTTTCAATAACCCTCCAACAAATTCATCTTTTCAATAAGCCTCCAACAAATCCATCTTTTCAAGAACCCTCCAACAAATTCATCTTTTTTAATAACCCTCCAACAGATTCATCTTTTCAACTGGGCTTATTTGGAAAGCCTGTGTCTGGGCTGGTTTGGAGGGTATTGTGGCGTTACACCCCACAAGTCAGTTCCCTAATGTATGTCTAGGATTTGTAAGTCTATTGTGTTTAGAACGTTGACCTGAGGGGTGGAGATTGAATATCTTAGGAGGGGGGAGGAGGATATATAAGGGAATGACTGAGGTGATGGGGGGTGTTTTTGAAGTACTTGGTTCGAGGGGAGAATTGGAGGATCAGGGTAAAGAGGGTTGTCTTTTGAGTGTAGTGTGCAGATAATCAGTTGGTGTATATTAAACAATCCTGATAATAAAGAAAGTTCAAGAGTGAAGGTGTGAGAGAAAGGAAAGCGTGTATGAGAAGAGAGGAAGGATTGGATGGGAGGTTTTAACAAGGGTCTGAAAAGTTTTATTATGAAACAAAGTTTGTGAACATTGAAATAAATTTTTATGCAGTTTGTTTTACTACCACAAAAATCCCACGTGTCTCCTTGGCATTTATCATCTGCAGTTAGATACATATAACACCCGTTCTGTCATTTCACCATCAGCACATATAATTCACAGCGCATTATTTCATTCCTGAAATCATTCCTGTTTAACCCCCTTCTCTGCATAGTTTGTAGAAAGGTGGTGTTTGTCCCTCACCTCAGGCTCATAAAATGGTGGCGCTTAGCGTGAGCAGGCCTGTTGTAAAGAGCCTGTGTCGTGGCACGTATGTGTGGCCAAAGATTGTACCTGTTCACTAGGGACACTTATCCCATCTCTGGGATGTCTAGGTTTGCTTAGTGATTATGGCCATAACTTGTAACACGGAGAGGTAGAATTTGCGCCATCAATTCCTAGATAGTAGTAGGTGAGAAAATACGTGAGTGTTTCAGCCCCATATGTGTTGGATTTTATATAAATTGCCCTGTATAAATATTTTACGCTCATCCAGACATCTGGGGGCAGAGTAGTGAGGCAGGCTTGCCCAGTAGTCAGGATGGGAAGGCGTGGCGTCATTAGTTCATTATGCATAGCCTGTACCCAGCAAGAAAATAAACCAAAGTAGCTCATAGCATAGGTGATCCATGGTAGAGCAAAGATTTAAACCTAAACTGTTTCTAAACACATCAAAGTAAACTCTATTGAAATTAATGAAATTAATGTCCTAATGAATTTTAGGATTGAGGTAAGAACACAAGAAGAGCCACGCTGGATCAGACCAAGGGCCCATGTAGTCCAGGATTCTGTTGACACAGTGCCAACAAGCTGCCCGTTGGAAACCCGCAAGAGATGTAAGATTCCCAGGCTCAAGTCCAACGTTCAGTGACACATTAGTCCTATTCAGGTGTTGGAAAAGTGTGTCAAGGGGAGATGGAGAGATGTAGCCTATCCCCCCCACTGAATTGAAAGGTCGGAAAAGAGATTGCAATCGCACTTGGCTGGATACAGTTACAGTTTCTGTGTAATTGGCAACCCTACATACCCAGCGTTCTTGATGCCAAGGACTGCCACCATGTTTAGCCAAATATGATGATAGCCTCACTTCAGACCTTTTGGCTCAATGGATTGGTGGGGGGGGGCATGTCTCCTCCACACTTGCAATTCCATAATGCCTGAAAAAGGCTATTGAGGCAGTAAATTTCTACACAAGGCATTTACTGTGTGCTTGTCATTCCCTAGTCACTGTTGTTTACAGGTTCTTAATATGGTGTTATGACCTTGTAGTTTTGCTTCTGTTTGTAAACAGCACTTTCAGTGAGGTTTTATTTTTTTAGAGCAGGAGAAATGTGGCATTTGACTGTGAAAGCAAAATAAAGTGTGATTTCCTTTTGTGTATTTATACTACTCAGCTATACCACAGTTCCACCTAGAGGTCATATAGTAGGAAAGCAGGTCAGGAAATGCTCCTCCTATAGTGCTAGGACCTCAGTCCTGTGACAAAATTGAAAGTAAATATAGCTGATTAACAGCCTCACAGTAAAGCCTCTGACTGTCAGTAGAGACTGTCAGTAGAGACTCTATTAGTACAGAATGGACTGCATTTGAGCTTCCTAATTGGATGCTGCAGAATTACAGATGCCTCCACACATAGCCCACCCCAGTTAGATTTTTTTCTTTAATGGAGATTTCTATGGAGATAAAGAATTTTATTATTTGGAGCCCCAGTTCATATTTTCAGCTGAGGAGGAGAAGTGGCAAAAGCTTCTCCCCAGCACCACACTGAAAGACTCTGGACAGAGGTCCCATTCTTGAAATATCTTCCCCTCAAATATGTGTGTGTGTATTTGGGTGGGGGGAGAATCACAGAAATTCATCCTCCATGTGATTGAAAGTTCATGTGGAAGGCAAGGTGGAAAAGAATAACTTGTCCTGCTCCTCCACCACACTCTTACAGCACTGCTCTTGGCTCAGTTATTTCAGAATGGAAAGCAAGAGCCTCCATTTCTTTCTGAGTTGTTCCTCTCATTTTGATCTCGCTAAAGGCTTGGTATGGATCCTATAACTGTAAATATACCTAAGTCTGAAGGGTATTTAAATGCTATAATTTCAAAATAGAATCTTCTGCAAAGAAGCTCCATGTTAAGGTAAGAGTACCCCATGAAACATAACCCCCAACAGTTCACAGATGAAAAGAGGGACTCTTAACTACCTTTGAAACAAAAATCCCTACCTGAACTTCCCCTCACTGCCATTGCACATTGCTGAAGGCTCTTCAGTTTAAGGGTACTTCATGGAATGTTTTCTTTTACAATAGATCTGATTGTACGTGTTATGGAATAGCTGCAAATCGGACACATTTCAGCCACATTCCTTATCTGACGAGGCAATTAGGGGATGGGATGGAACGGGGAGACGTACATTGCCATTTCGTGCCCATAAGCATACATCTGTACCCATGCATATTAAAGTCAAGGTTTCTCAGAAGATATTCTTGGGAGAACATTTATGAGATTTTTGTTCTTCTCCCTCTGCTTGAAACAGAAGGCGACCAACGATTTTTTTTGCTGAAGATTCTCCAATTTTTTTTATTGTGGCACCTGCTATTTCTACCCCCAAACCCCCTCTCCATGCAAAGACTAGAACAATGCTAGATGGAGGATGCAAAATGGTGGCCAGTTGGCCAACACAGTTGATACACCTGTCATTTGCAGCAATAGTTATCCTCCCCCAAAATTAAAACCTTTAGAAAAAAGAAGGAAGCTGTATTACTACCACAATGGCCAAGAAACTGTCGGAGAATGTCTCCTCCCCTTGGAGAAATTTCATAAAATGGTCCCCCATTTTTTTTTGCCTAGAGAATTTTGAAAGGCCATTTGCACACAGCTCTAGTAAGATATGCCCCTTTCCTCAGTCAGATGTTTATCTTCCAAGGATAAACCTGTAAAAGAGAGTTGAAACCTGAAGAATGCTAGTCTGGAAACAAAGCCCTATGAAGAGAGACTGAAAGAACTGGGCATGTTTAGCCTGGAGAAGAGAAGATTGAATCTTCAAATACTTAAAAGGTTGTCACACAGAGGAGGGCCAGGATCTCTTCTCGATCCTCCCAGAGTGCAGGACACGGAATAACGGGCTCAAGTTAAAGGAAGCCAGATTCCAGCTGGACATCAGGAAAAACTTCCTGACTGTTAGAGCAGTATGACAATGGAATCAGTTACCTAGGGAGGTTGTGGGCTCTCCCACACTAGAGGCCTTCAAGAGGCAGCTGGACAACCATCTGTCAGGGATGCTTTAGGGTGGGTTCCTGCATTGAGCAGGGGGTTGGACTTGATGGCCTCGTAGGCCCCTTTCAACTCTGCTATTCTATGATTCTAGTGCACTAGTGTACACCCTTCAACATCTGTTTAAAAGACAGAATAGATACCAGAAAAAATAGGGTCTGTTGGAGTGTACATCCTCAGTGGTCTTCAGACTAGCACCAGGAAAGCGTAACTGTTAGGATCAATTATACTGTTATAGTTGGCAAAGCCATCTGTTTCAACAGCCATCTTGTAACAGTCACAGCGTTCATTCAGAACAAGGAAATAGAATATAGTGTTTCTTTATTCCCCATCCAAGGATCTGCCATCTTTCCAGTCACTAAGTACCAGCTGTGAAAACCATTTTCCTCCACCCAGAGTGACACAACGACTTCTGCAGGATCAAGCATCCATTTTTGGGATCGTGTGTGGCTAGGTGGCAACAACGCAAGCCAATGAGGCAGTCTTTCCTCACTATAGAAGACTCTGAGTTCACGTCCTGGCAAATGTCAGGAGTGAGTACGAGACTGGAAATCTCCTCCTGGTCCCTCCTGGGCTTTAGTGTTCATCCTGCAGTGCCAAATACTGAGCTCAGAGGAACACAGGGAACACTATGAGTGAGACATGCCTAGGACAGTGAACATCAATAATACTGAATCAGAGGAAGAATAAGAATATAAGAACACGGGAAGAGTTCTGCTGGATAAAACAAAAAGTTACTTTTGTTTCAGCACTCTGTTTCCAATAGGGGTAGGCAGTCGCTTCAGATGAACTCCAAATCCTGTATTGGCTTCTTTGGAGAGATTCTGGATTCATGTGAAGCAAAACAATCCAAAGTGAATTGGGTTCTTCATAAAGATTTGGGAGTAATTTGGAGAGTCAGAGGACATGGGAACAAAGATAGCATGTTTTCGAAAATTCATATATTTTCCCCAAGCTCTCCATCTAAGGAAAATACCTGTGAGGGGTGGGAGAAGAGGAAGGATGAAGTTTTGTGACTGACAGCTCTAGCTTCCAACCAGAAGGGAGAAAGGGGACCTCTTTCAAAAAAAACAACCCAAACTAAAAGGCTCCCTGAAAATTCATCTGGAATTTTGCAGGGAACCTAAGAACACCTCTATAATGTACACCATGTGCATACAAAGTGCCCACAAAATCCCTTTCCTAACCAACGGAACTGTAAAGGCCACCATCGTACAAAACTTTCTGCACCTCTCTGTCCATTTGAAATTTGGAAGTCTTAATCTCCTCTGAAGAGGATGCAAATTCCATCCAATTCTGCCAAGAAATAAACATGTTACAGGCATGCCTTCTTTTTTAAAAAATCTCAAACTTCAAAGGCTACTTGCACACACAAAAACCTTCTATCAATTTGTCTGAAATTTCACAGCCTTCATCAATTCCATCAAATTGCACCCAACGCAGAAGTTATAACCATGGGTTGAATTCTGCATCGTAGCCAATTGGGAGACACAGAGCTTCAGATTTTCCAAAGCAAGGCAAAACAGATCTTCTCTGAAGTGGTCTGAGCCAAACTGACCTGCTAACCACACCACCAAAGTGAATTCCAAACTAAATCTGGTCTTCTGTGCACATCACAAGTTTCCAACAGTGCCCAGTTGGATGTCTCAAAGGCATCCACAAGCAGAGCAAGAAGGCAACTGCCCGGTCTTCCTTTTTGATTCCCAGCAGCTGCTATTTAGAGGAATACTGCCTCTGAACTGGGACATTCCATTTAGTTCTCATCACAATACCCACTGGTAGTCCTGTCCTCCATAAATTTGTCTAACCCCCTTTTCAAGTCATCACCATACTTTATGGAAGCAAATTCCATGAAGACTTAAATGATTACATTAATCATGAATTGTATGAAGAAGTAGTTTCTTTTTGCCTTTCTTGAATCTACTGCCAGTTAATTTCATTGGATCCTCCAAGCTGGTGCCAGGTTTGGGGGAGGGGAACCCCCTCCTCAGTGGTGCCCCAACAAACTTACCAGGGGGGAGGTGCCATTGGTAGAGCTAAAGAGAAGTAGAGCAGGCAAAAAGATCTGAGGAAGCAAAGGCAGAAGAACAAGAGGCCTAGAGAAGAAGAAGGAAGGAAGGGGAACCCAGAGAAGAAGGACTGACAGAGGGAAGAGAAGAGGGAAGAGACAAGGAAACCAGAGGAGCAGAAAACAGGGTGAAAATATACAGAAAGGGTTAGTGAATGGTGAGTGCTCTGGGACAGGACCTGCGTCACAAGGAACCATGGGGCAAAAATCCACCAGGTGCATTCTGCATTGCCCAAGTGGACCAAGAGCAGGGTGTCCAGTGAGCTCTCAGGTCTCGGCCAATTTTTGATCCATCCCTAGAAAGGATAGGTGTATACGGACAGATGCTGCAAAGCTCAAATCCACATACTGTTATAAAATGGCCAAACAAGTCTCTATTTGTATATAATGCAGGGCATGATCGTATATAGGCACCAATCCATAAAACTGGTGTGCACTCTGCAGCTTACATTATTATTATTATTATTATTATTATTATTATTATTATTATTATTATTTCCTCTGAACAGCTTCTTTTTCAGTGGCTGCCCTCCCGAAGAGCTGGCTGGGTGGGCTAAACAAGCAACCTAAGGAGTCATGGCCAGGTTCAGAGCTGACACCTGGCATTACAATCGAGTCCTATTCCACTTGCAAATATTTGACCATCGTAGCATTCCAGGCTACACCCACACCGCCACCATTGCTTCAAGATGTCAAGGGTGTGGGTCTGTCACCACTAATTGCTCTGAAGCAACCTCTGATTACACACTGCCATAAAACCAGATGTGCTTCTGACAGAAACAGTATCTAACCACCAGAGGGAAAGTGTCTGGACATCTGAAATATCCTTAGGTTCCTTGAAGGTCTTTGCCAGTTTGAGTTAAGTCTTGCCTATTGTTAGATCTTAAGCAGGAGGTACCTGAGGTGGTTTTATCCCAACAGACAATGGAGCTTCTCTGTGAAGCTTCCTAACCTAGAAAAAGAGGGGCAAGATCTCTGAAGGTAGAGAAGATTCCCTTCTCAGATTCTTTGGTTTAGACATTAAAGGAGTCCCATAGTCATGCTGGCTAGATGCGCATGCTGGGAACGGTTGGACTTCATTCTGTCTGAAGTCAGTCTGGATCTTCTCCACCATCCCTGATGCTAGTACATCTTTTCTTGGAACCAGGTGGATGCCTGTGTGCAGGGGGGCAGGGAAGGGTGGATGCAACTGAACACTTCAGAGGAATGTAAGAAAGCCGAACTTGCGCTAATTCTGCTGGTTTTTAGTCACAAGAGGGCTGATTATGCACACATGGAAAGCAGCAGTCAGGAAGCAAGTTGGTCAAGGACCAATCCCTTTTTTCTGCAAAGAGAAATATTTTTATAAAAGAGGACTGGCCTCTCCTGGCTGATGCCTGATCCCGAGCTGAGCCAAAGTGTTAGTTCAGGTGGCATTTGGAATCAGCTAGAACTCTGTTTGACGTTTGCACTGCACCCTCTGCTAGGGTTTTGCCTTATAAGCACGGCAAATCATTTCCCCTCCAACGCATGCACACTGTTGACAGTAAGAAAAAAACTTGGAAAGAGAATTTTGAGAAATACAGGGACCCAAAAAAAAAGAAAAGAAAAAGTGAGTTAAACACCCTTGAATTGGCATCGCAGGCTAAATGACCCTCAAGCATGAAACGCAACAAGATTTACGGAGTTCGGAAAAACCTGCTATTTAATCAACAATGATTCATACTGAAGAAGAAAAAACGTTGAACGTATTGAGGGTGGATGAAGAGAAGGAGATTTGTTTAACAAAAACAAACAAACAGTGAAACATTTTTCTTAACGGAGAGTCGCCAATTATACTAAGGAGATCAAGGAAAAGTCTAGCTGGAGACATAAATAACACACTAAGCTATAGAAGGATCAAGAGCAGCACAGAAATTAGTCAGAAAAACAACATGCGAGGAACCTGAAGGTTGCATGCAAATGTTTAAAACATTAGAGAAACCACAGAGCCAGATGGAATGGAGAAAGAGTAGGAGGTATCCTTTTTTTAATTTTTGCTGCAGTTCACATCTGCCAGACTGAAATGATTATTTATTCCACCTGCTAGCTCAAACGGGATAAAGAGAGGTGCGTGGGAGAGACAGAGACGGTGGCAAATTATTCTGTTAAAACCGAATACATGCAAGTGAGTGAATTGGAAGCCCTGTGCAGATGTTCATGAAGTCTAGAAATGAATGGGGTGGGTCAAATTTGCAACTGCTGGCCCCTCCCTCTACTTCCAAATACCCAGGGGGCTGTTTTTAAAACAGTCTGTGCACATAAACTCTCTATGCCCTGTTCGGATCATGAAAAAACGGAGCGTACTAGGGTGGCCATTTATGAATTGACAGAAAAGAGGAAGTGTATCACCAAAACAGAGGGCAAAAGAGGACAGCAATTCACATAAAATCAGCATATGCCAATTTATATGGATCGATGCAAATCCAGAAATAATTATTATAATTAAAATACAAATACCATGCATCTCACCAGTGGGAAACGTTGTGACCAGATGTGCTATGTGCCTTGTTCAGTCTGCTGTCCAGGTGCTGTTGATGGGCAACTTCAAGGCCCAACTCTTCCTTCATGTGGGTCTTTTATTTTTAAACTGGGCTTGGACTGAACTGCCCTTCAAATAGAAGACACCTTAAAAATTGAGGACAGTTCATTGCAAAAGAGGAGACACATGGCCACCTCACGAACAGGGGATGTACACGGCACAGGCTACTGTGCAAATGGGATGTTGAACACGTGGTTCTTGGGGGTGGAGTCGGCAGACATGTTTTCAAGGCGTTCATTTCCACACAGATCCCTGCCCAGTGCTAGAAAGATGCAGCCTTTCCTTCGATTTCATTGTTGCTTCAAGCCGCATGGAAAGCAGTTAGCTGCAATGTCACTGCTTGCCACAAAGTATGCCCATTCAGATATAAAGTTAGGCTCAGATCTTCCCCTCCTTATTGTTTTATTATGATTTTATTAGAATATAAGCCTATGCGGCAGGGTCTTGCTATTTACTGTTTTACTCTGTACAGCACCATGTACATTGATGGTGCTATATAAATAAATAAATAAATAAATAAATAAATAAATAATAATAATAATAATAATAATAATAATAATAATAATACACAAAAGGAAAAGAATTGCCACTGCAGACACAGCTTTATTTGTGGTTATTAGGGCACCTGTTCCCACTGTTCAAAAGATACCAAAAGTCGGGCCTAATTGAGGGTGTGTGTGGCAAAAGTGCAAGAAAAACCAACTCCCTCTTTTGCATTTTGGAGTTGTGTACATTTTGGGGGTGTGGGGTGAAAAGCTTACTGGTGTTTCTCAACTGTATGCTGCAGTCGGCCACCATTTTAAATTCCCAAGTGAATTACAGCAGGGAACATTTGTTATAAGAATCTCTTCAGACTTTCCCCCCTTAACCCCTTGAAGAAGGCCTCAAAATAAGAATAGAGGCTGAAATGTGTCAGGTTTTCCATTAATAAAATCTTTGCATCTTGAGACCTTTCTCTCCTTTTTTTAATCCCAAGGACTATAACAGAGGTAGCTGGTGATAGGGGGATGGCTGCCAGTTTTCATATCTTTATTTGAATGGACTAACCAATTCTTTGGCTTTAGGCATTCCTCAGTATCCCTTGATGATCAGCCAGATTTGATGTCCGATACAGATGCTTTTGCTCCACAAATGTGAACAATTATATTGTGAAGCTTTGTTATGGCCTGTTCTGTCAGTTATATTTCCCATTGTGGGAAAACATTACTGGCAGTTCAATGCACTAACTCCTTCACAAGCTTGTGCAGAGAGGAGAAAAACAGGGTGAATGAGGATGTGTACTGGAATGCATACCCAAGTATGGATGTCTGTCAGCAGTGCTTTATTTCCAATGTGGTGGTGTAGTGGCTAAAGTTTTGGACTGGGAGTCGGGAGATCCGGGTTCTAGTCCCCACATGGCCATGGAAACCCACTGGGTGACTTTGGGCCAGTCACAGACTCTTAGCCCAACCCACCTGACAGGGTTGTTGTTGTGAGGATAAAATGGAGAGGAGGAGGAGGATTATGTACGACACCTTGGGTTCCCTGGAGGAAAAAAGGCGGGATATATGCAATAATAAATAAATAAATAAAAATAAAATACCAGAACACTGCTAAAATGAAATTATTTTGAATAGCTCCTTTTTCAGGGGTAGGAAGTGAATCCTAACAGCCGATTTTTTCACAGCTTGACTCAGGAGAAAAAAGGTACAATTGCACTGAAAGCCATGAGGTTGCTTCAAAATCAATCCTAGAGAAAAGACAGGTGTGATGTCTTTTCCAGGTGGGACCGGAAAAGACTGGTCCCACCTGGTAGACTTGATCAATGATGGCCTCTGAGGAAACACTAGAGGGCAGTCACACGATGCTGAGGGAACATTACGGAAGAAGATGAGCAAGGGCACGGTGGTATTATTTAGCACCCCGTCATCAATATCAGGGCCATATTAGCAGGAGTTTCTTCCTCACTGATGCAAAGTGCCACAGGAAATATTTTGTCAAAAGTCGGAATGTCAAAGTAGTCTCTCACAGCGCATGGACTAAGTGGCATTGTTTACTTAGGAGATAAAGCCAGCTGAACAGAACTTTTAAAGAAAATCCCCGCGTCTGTGTAAAAAGAGTGTTTTAAAAATGCCTCAGGGAAGTCAACTGCATCTTTGGCAATTAGACATGTGGGAAAATACATTTCACAGCACTTTTCTTTGTTGTCCTTAATATGCTCCCATATGCTCAAAAACTATAAACAAGGAGAACCTTTTTGTCCTGAGAAGTCTATTTAATCTTATTGGTGCTGCTTTTAGTTTTAACTTCTCTGTATGCACTACAAACAGTAATTAGTAACCAGCTGTACGTGTGTATTTTTGACACAGTAAATCACACACACATACACACACACATCTTTTCTTGTGAATCAAGACGCATCATCTCAAAAGTGCCTCCACTGGTTTTGTACGCTAGAGCTGCTGTTCATCCTGAAATACTGGAACGTAGGAAGCTTTCCTGTACTGAGTCAGACTATTGGTCCATCCAGCCCAGTATTGTATACATTGACTGTCAGCCGCTCTCCAGGGTTTCAGGTGGGATTTTTCTCTGACCTTACCTGGAGAGTCCAGGGACTGAAGCCAGAACCTTTTGCATGCAGAGCATGTGCTTTGCTACTGAGCTAAGGCCTCGTAGCCAAACTACCCCATCACCAAAAAGATCCTTTAGGGCACATTCCTATCAGAATCCCTGTCAGCCTCCAAATATGGAGGTTGAAGAGAATCCTATGCAAAGCAGTGCTTAAGCAATCTTTGCAGTGCTTAAGCAATCTTTGGGCTCATCTACACCAAGCAGATATTCCACTATGAAAGTGGTATGAAAGCGGTATATAAGAGGCAGGAGCCACACTACTGCTTTACAGAGGTATTGAAGTTCACTGACAACTGTTGGGGCCCATTTTTTTAATTTTTTTTATTTAAGGATTTTTATGCCGCCATTCAGCCAAAAAAGGCTCTCACGGCGGCTTACAAAAGTATTTCTTGACAGTCCCTGCCCACAGGCTTACAATCTAAAAGACACGACACAAAAGGAAAGGGGATTGGGAGGGAGGAGGAGGGGGGAAAGGAAAGCAAATTCAGGCACTACAATCTTAGTTGTAAAGTTCAGCAGTTACAGTTGACAGCAGGAGGGAGGGGCCTCTCAGCTGGAGCTGGACCCAGGCACGGTGGAGAGGTGCCTGGCTGCTGCTTCCTCCCTCATTGGTGGCCTCTGCAGAGACAGTTGACAGCAGGAGGGAGGGTGCTCTCAGCTGGAGCTGGGCCCAGGCACGGTGGAGAGGTGCCTGGCTGCTGCTTCCTCCCTCACTGGTGGTCTCTGCAGTTACAGTTGACAGCAGGAGGGAGGGGGCTCTCAGCTGGAGCTGGACCCAGGCACGGTGGAGAGGTGCCTGGCTGCTGCTTCCTCCCTCACTGGTGGCCTCTGCAGTTACAGTTGACAGCAGGAGGGAGGGGGCTCTCAGCTGGAGCTGGACCCAGGCACGGTGGAGAGGTGCCTGGCTGCTGCTTCCTCCCTCACTGGTGGCCTCTGCAATTGACACAGACCATATACCGCTTTCATATCACTTTCATAGCAGGATACCCTGCTTGGTGTAAATGTGTCCTGGGCCCCAACAGTTGTCAGTGCACTTCAGTACCACTATAAAGCAGAAGTGTAGATCCTGCAGTGCACTTCAATACTGCTATAAAGCAGTAGTGTGGCTCCTGCCTTTTATATACCGCTTTCATAGTGGAATATCCTGCTTGGTGTAGATGAGCCTTTTGTCTCTGTGCTGCTTATGCTCAGTATTTTAGCTCTATGAATGTTTTTGCCCATCTAGCTGGGGCTCTGGGGAAAGATGGAGGCTGGGGATAACTTATATCTCTCTTCCCAGTCCCCTCCCCCCCATAGAACCTGCCTTCTTTCTCTCCTCTCTGAACTCACGTTTGCAGAGAGCTCAACAGAGGGGGTGGGGAGGGGGAGGTAAATTAGGAATCCTGCGTCTGAGGTTGGAGCACTGTCTCCGAACTTGGATCCAGGAATCTGAAATATTTTATGGCCACTCCCATAGGGGGAGGAGCAGACAAAGATTACTGATTAGGGTCATGGACACTGTCTAGTAGGCATCCATCATAACAGTTTGAACACATATCTATTACTGCAGCACTTGTCATGGTCCAAGAGGTTTGTTTCAGTGTTTCCAAGATAGTGCTTGAAGCCCTGTGAAAACCTTTGCAACCAGTTGCCCAGAAACCATGGTCATACACACACACACACACACACACACACACACACACACGTATGTTTGTCATGGACAATGACATAAGAACATAAGAAGTTCCATGCTAGATCAGACCAAGGGTCCATCTAGTCCAGCACTCTGATCACACAGTGGCTAACCAGCCATCGTCCAGGGACCAACAAAGCAGGACATGGTACAACAGCACCCTCCCACCCATGTTCCCCTGCAACTGGTGCACACAGGCTTCTGACTTGAATACTGGAGGTTGCACACAACCATCAGGGCTAGTAGCCATTGATGGCCTTCTCCTCTAGAAGTTTATCCACCTATCTTTTAAAGCCATCCAAACTGGTGCCCATCACCTCATTTTATGGTAGCAAATTCCATAATTTAACTAAGTGTTGTGTGAAGAAGGACTTCTTTTTCTTTGTCCTGAATCTCCCACCAATCAGCTTCATGGGATAACCTCGGGTTCTAGTATTTTGAGAGAGGGAGAAAAATGTCTCCCTGTCCACATTCTCCACGCCATGCATAATTTTGTACACCTCTTTCATGTCTCCCCTTAGCCTCCTTTTTTCCAAGCTAAACAATCCCAGTTGGTGTAACTCTCCCTCATAGGGGAGATGCTCCAGCCCCTTTACTTAAAAGTAAGTCCCTCTGCATCCAGTGGGGCTTACTCCCAAACAATGTGTTTAGGATTATAGCCTAACAGCACAATACTATCTATTAGGGGTGTGCACGGACCCCCCACTCCGCTTCACTTTAAGATCCGCCATTTTCGGATCGGCCCGCTCTGCCCCGCCCCCACTCCGCCTGTGCCCACTCCGCTCCGCTCGGAGCTCCGGATCCGGATCGGAGCTCTGGTCCCCCCCCATAGGGGGGGTTACCAGGCCCTGCCGCCGTCGCCGCCCTTGCGGCGACGGCGGCAGAGCCCGGTAAGGAGGAGGGGGGCCTTACCTGCCTCCGTCCGCGGTCCGTCGCCGTCTTCAATTGAGCCCGCGGTTCCACCAGGAAGTCTGGGCCGCAAGTGCGGCCCAGACTTCCTGCTGGAACCACGGGCTCAATTGGAGACGCTGACGGACCGCAGACGGAGGCAGGTAAGGGAGAGGAGGGCGGGGGGCGTTACCGGGCCCTGCTGCTGTCACCGCATGGGCGACAGCGACAGCGGCAGGGCCCGGTAAACCCCACTTACCTTTCCGGCAGAGCTCCGGATCAAGGCGAAGGATCCGCCTTCACCTCGATCCTCTTCGCCACGCTCCGCCGGCCCCCCAATCCTCTTCGCCTCCGCCTTAAGGGCAGGCGAAGCCCCCTGCTCCACTACTGCTTCTCCGGTCCGATTAGAAGCGGAGCACATCCCTACTATCCATGCATGTTTTCTTGGGTGCCAGAAGTAATCAAAGAGAAGCCCGCTCATGAAAACAAGAGCTTCTAATCAATTACTCATCCGTTGCGGAGTACACACAAACCTTGCCACCTTCACTATCACCTTCTTCTCCTTCCCCTGCCCCCACCCCCAAGAGCCCTCAATATTATCTGAGGCAGAAGAAGGGGGAGAAATGGTGGCACTGGCAAAGACAGCAACAGAGGCTCCAGCTCCTCAACAGAGTCTTACATTTCCAACGAGAAGTGCATGGGAACAATATGTCACAATGCATTTGAAGGCCATGACATGCATCCATTTGTGCCAAGAAGAAATGGACACAATTAGGATCCCATTCCCACAGGCATGCTGGGAAATGTATTCCTCCTGGCTGGAATGTGTTGTTCCACCAAGAATCTAGTGTTCTCTACCACCACTGTCACCAGTGTCACTGTCTTAACCTCCTCTCCTGACCCATGTACATTTGAGGGCCTGTGCAGGAAAAGGGAAGGGAGAGAAGGCATTAGTGAAGGTATCAATGAGCACATCAAGTGCCTGTGAATATTCTGCATGCACTTGCTTGTGATATGCGCAAACCACAGATTCTTTGTGCATGAACTTGGAGCATATACAAAGGCTCAAGCTCCTTTCAGGGTAAACAAAAGATTGTTTGTGCAGCCCTAACGTTTACTCAAAAGTAAGTTCCGATTAGGGACGTAAAAGGATTTCATTTCAGTGCGCAAATCCTTCAAACACATTCCTAATCCTGAATGGAAACAGGAGCACGTTTTCTCAAGACACGTTCGAAAACTCCTGAACTAGCAATTGCATTTGAAACATGTATATGTTGAAACACACACATTTAAAAATGCGCAGATTAAATAAAAATAAAAAAATACACATTTTCACTACTTAAGCAAGGGAGGGGGAAGTATACACTTTAGAAAAATGTACACCCAAAATGTGCACTTTTCCCATCTGAAATGCATAGTTTTCCTATTGGAATTGCACACCTCCCCGTTTGAATGAGTAAAAAAAAATCTAGGTTACCAATGAGAATGGAGAACTAAGCTATGAAGTGGAGTTTGGAGAATCTCAATGAACTTGGGGATCCCTATTTCTCCCATCCCAGTGTGTTCAATGAGTGTTACTCCCAGGTAACTGGACATAGGATTACAGCTTATGCCTTTGACAAAACTATCAACTATACACAACCATATTTAACTAGGGTAACAAGATACAAAATAAGGCAGGGCTCCTGCAGATTTAACTGTTGTGATGAAGAGGGGATTTCACCAGGTGCTGCATGCATACAAAGGACACCTGTTGAAATTCCCTTTTAAAGATACAGGAGCCCTGTCTTCCTTCTCATATGGTCACCCTAATTTAACTACTCAATATCTAGAGCTTTTTTCCTCACAATAAGCCCAATTCTTTTCCTCCCGTAACTCCTATAGTCATTACCATATCTTAAAACATGTGAAAGACTATTTACTTATGATATTCTGCAACCATTTATACAAGTAAAGGGTCAAACTTAATAGGCACATCTAAGGAAATTATCATAAATACAGACAGCAAAAACAAAACAGAACAAAACAAAATTTCAAGGCACATGCGCTCGTAATTTAATGTGTGACAAAGCAAAGCATTATTCTATTGAATGAGGTGCTGATGGCTCAGAGGTGATCCCTAGTTCCCCACAGTAATGCAGCCAAAGATCAGAGGAGCAGAGTTTGAGAGACAACCAGGAAATCGGCAGTCTGGCAACTGTTATCTTGAAGAAGCGGAAGAAGTTTTTTGCCTTTTGTTTTTCAAAGGTAGACAGCAATGTGAGCTGTCAACGTGAGCAAGGGGCGAAAGGATAATTTAAAACATCCTGGAAGGGGATGGGGCGGGGAAACCCCATTATTCATTCAGGCCAATGAAGAAAGGGAAACATTTATAGAGAAGGCCCATTTGTAGTGGGGAAAGGACACCTACCGTACCAGGCCTGGGGTATGGAATCCGGCCATCGTATTGAACCCACCGGTGGTCCACACTCTCCTTATGGGCGTAATGTCCATTGAAAACTGCTCTGATGTCAGCCATGCTGTACATACAAATGGCAGAGCCCTTGAATACAGAGCTGGAAGGAACAGAAGCACATCATCTTCAGCACAGGCCACTTATTTCAAAGACAGTTGAAATATTTATTTATTATTCATTTATTTATTGCCTTTTTATACCGCCCAATAGACGAAGCTCCCTGGGCGGGTCACAAAAATTAAAACCATTCAAAGTATAAAACAAACAGTATAAAAACATGATATAAAATAAAATATAAAAGCACAACTAGGAACACATGATGTGAAATACAATATAAAAGCACAACCAGGAACACAATATGCTGTTGGGAACACTTTCTTGACTTTTTTATTTATTAAAAACATCTTTAAAGTAGGGGTGCTTAAAGAATACGATTTTTGCAGGTTCCAATATGAATGGATATGATCCCCACCTCCTGGTCGAATCTATGGATCAGAACTTGGAAACCCAGCATTCCAATGCATTTCTTGACGCAAAACCGCCTATTAAAAAACCTTTTAAAATGCGTATTTTGAGAGAAACTATGTTTCAGCTATGTACTTCAATGTAACATTTCCTGCAGATTTTTTTTTTTTAAAAAAATAGGAGATTATTGCGGAAATGGGATGGGATGGATTTTTGGGTGATGACATGTGCAGAAGTGAGACGGGTTGTAAACAGACTGGTTTGCCATCCCAGATAAAAGGCAGCATCAGAGGCTGTGGTAAGGACATGGTGGGGGCTTTTTAACTCTTACCCTTCCTGTTGTGTTTCCATTTATAACCCTCAGCTACTTTATTATCTCCTGATTATTTTCCCCTCTGGGGAGTAAAGCACCTTGCACTTGGAAAAAATATTGAACGGAGAAACAATGGGAAGAGAAAGGGTTAAGCCATCAACCCGCCCACCCCGCTGTTTCACTGCTCTAACTGCTCTCATGGCTGGTTTTTTTTTCTACCCCCTGTGCTGAAGGCCTGAAACATTGGTTTGTGTAACCCCCCCAAAGGCTTTGCTGAGAAGTCTTTTGTTTAAAGCTTGAAGAACAGAAGGGATCCAACGTGAGAGGTTGTTTAAAATACTAAACGGAGCGCTGATCTTGGATGTTGGCCACATGCTATATTTGTATCTTGCCTTTCCCCCGTGGAGCTCAGAATTGCATTTTCGCTTCAAAACATGCCAGTGAGGTACATTCGGCACAGAGAACGTGACTTGTGCATGGCCACACAGTGAGCTTCATAGCTGGGGACGGGATACGAACTTTGATCTTCCACTTCTAAACCCAACGCTATAGCCACCACACCCACTGAATCTCACTAGGTGGCATTGAGCAAGTCTCTGCTTCTCTGCCTACTCTTTCCTCCTAGAGCTGTTACAAAGAGGTAAAATAATATTTATTATAATACAATCTGAGACCTAGTATTGTAGTGTAATCCAGCCTGGGGTAGTCAGGAAGCTCCGTTTCTGGTCTGTGTACAGATTGGACATGAAGCTAAAATATACCTGGTAGTAGTGAAGACTCCATACACCATAGGATTTCTTTCATCTCTTGCTGTCGGAAGTAAGAATATATCATCTGCAATGGAGAATAGATTGTTTATGAAGGTAAGGCCATGTGTATTTTATTATTTATCATACATTGTTTTCTAAGTTTGTAAATGTGTCACTAACCCCTGAAAAACACACACCACAGTTTAGTTTGTGGTGTGTTGCTCATTGTGAGTGAAGGAGGTGAGACAATGAAGAGATGTCACAACTGTATGGATTGAAAACCAGGCCACATTGATTAAATCTGATCTTCAAAGGGGCATCCCTGGGTGGCTATTCCATTATACAAGCACTAGCCAGTCAATGTAATTGGGCAAAACATTTCTTGCCTGTTGGATGTCTATTCGCTGTTTATACTCTTTGTTCACTGTTTTTAATCTTCATAAACTGCCCAGAGAGCTTTCACTATGGGACGGTATATAAATGTAATAAATAAATAAAGAAAGAAGAATTGGCATCCCTCTGGATTTTCCCATTTGAAGAAAGGGGAGACATCCCTTGTCACATCCCCCTGGGTTGCAAAACAACAGGTGTGCGAGAAAAAGGCAATACTTTCCCCCCAGTGGGGCCACAAAAACCTCAGTGGGAGGCCCTCAGAGATCACCTGTCAGCACCAACGATGCCTCAGAATAATCACCATTCCTATCCAGACAGACACAGCCTGCTCAAACAAGCCTACTTAGGGGAATGTGACCAGCTGAACCAAAAGAAAACCCACCAAATCAATCTATAGTGTGGAAGCACGAGAAAAGACACACAGCAGCCCCAAAATCCTGCTCGGCCCTCAAAAGAGCGACCAGTTGAACACCCACGCTGCATACAGGGAAGGGGGTAGCCATGCTCAAAGAGGCCGGGAGAAGGGCCCCCAAAGGCTAATGTTGCCCCAAAAGCCCCTCCTCCAGTTATGGCACCACTAAAGCCTCACCAATGCTCCCCCACACCTGCAATGCCCCCCCCATGCTGAACGCGGGGTTGGACATTTCACAGAATTTGCTATTTCCTCATTCCTAACATCTAGTACACTTCACTGACTATCCAGACAACCCCTCCACTGAATCCTCCATACCTATAACTGCAAATTCTGTTCGCATGGTAGGCCTGCGTATAGAGATGTACGGACTTTGCAAAATCCATTCTGTCTGTGTTTCATGGATTGTCAGATGTCTTCCATTCTATTGACTGGTCATTGGAAGAACTGGATTTTTTCCAGTTTCCCAAATTTGCACAAATCTGTATTTGCACATATTGTAAAAATGCCTCCCATAAGATTAAATCCCCAAAATGGTACTTTCAGGCATTAGCCTATAAGGGAAATGCATATCTTCAGCCAGATCATCATCATCATCACATATTTTGCTAAGACTAAATTTGTATAAAAACAGTCCACAAGTCTATGGATTCCATGTGATTTGGGAAACACCAGTCCGCTGTGGAATCGGTGAATCAGATTCATAGAAATCCGAACTCATTTGATTCTGTTCCGAAATTCTCTGACATCCCTGCCTATGTATCTGTTCCTTACCACACATATAGAATGTAGCACAGTCTTCCCTGACCTGGTGCCCTCCAGATGTTTTGGGCTTCAACACCCATCAGCCACAGCCAGCATGACCAAGTCAGGAATCCTGGGAGTTGCAGTCTACAACATCTGGAGGGAACCAGGTTAGGGAAGGCTGACATGCGTGTGGCAAAATATACTCAAGTCTGCTCAAGCCCTGCAATATGCCCTTCTCAAAAAAGGGATGGAAGGATTGCAGAAATCAAGTCAGGATTATGGGATATATCTCTGATGATATGCTGCACTGTACACAGGTTGGGTGATATGTGTGCAATGCCTCACCATGTGGACAGACATTAGCCGTATCAACCAGCCCTCAGAAGAAGAATCAATAGAAATAGAAATAAATTCCTTCTGATGCTTACTTCATAAGAGAATTAGTCAGTGTCCAAAGTCCTAAAAGTACAGGCACAGAGCTTAAAATAGTTAAGAATATCTAAAGCTGAAACATTTAAACCATCATTAAGTTGGGCAATGGAATATCATGATTCCAACTTATTTTAAACTCCAAATCATTCTTTCCAACTTGGGACTGAAACAGACATAGGATGACTTGGCATAGCAATATCTATTTCTCCTCTTTTCTTTTTTTTCCACACTGAGCCACACCTGCATGATTCATAGACTTGTGACCACTAACTGAACTGTCTCCCTGAAATGATAAACCTGTTTCTCGAGGATTTTGGACATTATGTCTGAATGCTCCTTTACAATAAATAAATGAATGAATAAATAAATCCCTGCACAGAGATCCTTGTCCTTGATGCACTAGTTTTCAATGTGCATGGATTTTTCGAAAAGAAAAAAATATATGTAAGAGCATTTCCTCATGTGAGGCCCTCTATTCTTTCTAACAGAGTTTTTGTATTACATGCTCTGCACTTCCCAAAGGGCTAGGCTTACTTGCATATTATGTAAACATGCCATCAGGAAGAACCACATGGGTGGTAAACATTGTGTATACTCATACTGGTATGATGGCCACAATCATGTCAGCATAGAGAGGTATAAACAGGGTCTAACTAGCTTAGGGATGTATGAGAATTTTGTTTCAGTTTGCAAATCATCCAAACTTGCCCTGTTCACGACCCCAAATGTGAACATGAATGGGAGAGGGTTTGGGGGAAATGTCTGCACATTTCCAAACTAGCAATCACATTTGAAAAATGCATACCTTTTGGAAAATGCACACTTTGAAATGCACATTTTTCAAAACAAAACAAAACCACACATGCACATATATTTTCACACGTTACGCAAAGGGGAAAAGAGTGCGCTCTTGAAAACGGTGCCCAGAAATGTGTACTTTCTCCATTCAAAATACGCACATTTCCCATTTGAATGAAAATAAAAAAAAAACCATCTTGCAAACAAAAATGGGAGTTAGCCAAATTGAGCTTCAACGTGAAGTCTGGCCAATTTTGGCATGCCTGAACATCCCTGGGTCCCCTATCCCTAAACAAACTATATTGGTTGCATAGAAAAATGAGAAGCATACAGCACCAGAAACAAATATTTTCATTTGAAAGATAGCAACTTTGGTGGTGGCAGAACTGTGCCAGTACAGAACCAGATATGATCAAAGGAAGTCTAGAATTCTGATTCAGTACTCTTTAGGGTTATTATGTGAAAAATACACCCTGCTTATGAATTACTTTTTTCTAGGATGTCTCTTGGGAACTATGCTACTCAAAGTACCCTAAACATTAGAAGGTTATCAGTTAACCTTAACTTAGCCATACACATTTTGGTTTTGTAGTCTGTGTAGTGGTGGGGGAATTGAGGAAAAACAGCAACAATATGAATATCTTTGCATGACCCCACTTTTGATACACCTGGTACCAGCTACCTTTGGATGAAGGCAACTGAATTCATCAATCCTTACATTTTTGTAATTAAAGGGGAGAAAGAGAACTTACGTAGCTCATCAAAATGTGTGTCTGCTCCCTCCGGGCCAGGAATTGAGCAAACAAGCCTTGCTTTCAGGAACGTTGTCCACTTGTTTATCAGACTACGTTGACCTCCCATATCATTCTAATGAAAAAGAAAACAGCTTAATTAATTTCTACTGGATAGAAGGTGTTTTGTTTTTTGTTTTTATCTAAGCAAATTGAAATAGCTGAATACAGGGTCTGGCCCTAACATGAGCCACAGTGAACCAAATGGCTCAGGTGGCCGATCAGGGAGGATAGTCAATTGCTCCCCTACACCATCCTCATGAGGGAGCGCCACTGTCACCATCTCCGTGCCCCCCACCAGCTGTATCTGCTGCTGCTTCTGCCATGCTGCTCCTTGTCTGTATGCCAGAAGGGCACAGCCACTTAATTTAAAACACTAAGAGAATATGGACAGCAGGGCAACGGTAGCCTTTCTCCAGAGTGTTCATTATTCCATGCCTCTTGCTCTGAAGAAACAGTGAGGCATTTTGGGAAATGTGGCCCTGGAGAGTGCCTGAGCCATTGCCACCACTTTGCCATGATAATGGCAAGCATTGTTTAAACCTGAACTTGAATGTAAAAAAATATCTTAAAAATTGAAGTTAAGCTTTTAAACAGTATTTGCTGCTGCGGCAGAAAAATGGCTGAGACTATCTCCAGGTCCATGTCAGCCACCATGACTTGATCTGAGGAAGGACCTCTTCTTCAGAGCAGGGTACTGAGGAGAGAGATGATAGCGGAAATTACCCATCACCCTGCTGTTACTAATGCAACGGATGTAGACACGGAGAAGGGCCCTTTCTACAACTAAGGGTTATCCCAGGAAAATGGAGGGATCGTCCCTGCCTGCTCCAGGGATCCCTTGTGTGGCATTTGGATGCTCAGGAATCATCCCGGGATGATCCTGGGATATAGGGCTGGTGTCGGGGAGGCGAGAGAGGAGGAGGCAGCAAGGGCAAGCTGAGGAGAAAAAACAGTTGAAAATGGTGAGGCAGGAGAGGGAGAAAGGAAGAGGTGCAGGCATGGGGTTATCTTTATCTCAGGCGGCTGAATATGGCCTCTCTTTAGATCAATCATCCTGCTGTGGAAGAAAAAGGGAGCAATGAAAAGGAAGAGGTGCCACACTTTTATTGGCAGTGTTGCTTCAATCAGAAAATGGAATGATGTAAATTCATCAGAACCAGGACTGTTCCTTCGGTAAAACCTCCAAGATATTAAGGGCCATTGGCATACAGCCCACAGGACACAAATATATTCCGTTGTACTTTATTTTGTTTTTCCGACGCATAGCGAATCCAATCAGGACCCTGTTCATGATTGAAATAAGGATGGTGGGACAAAGAATATCTGGGATCAAGCACGAAAAGGCAATAACTGAAGAGCAATACCATGGCAGTCAGGTATGAAATCAGTTGCTTGGTCATTGGTGATGAGAACTGCCTCCAAACTACCAGGAAGAAAACATTTCTATACTAGAAACCTGTTGGTTCTCCACTCCTTTCAGACTGCCTACAAATGAGCGACATAGGCATGTTGTAGGCAGCTGTGCAAGCAAAAACATATTTGGTCTTACAATTTTTGGAAAAACACTCAGGGCTGTTATTTCAGATCCCTGAGATACAGCAAGTTTACTTGTGGGCAAAGAACATGAGCAACAATTTCCACTGTAACAACCCAGAATAAGGCTTTTTCAGTAGCAGCACTTTATGGGACTC
The DNA here is from genome assembly GCF_023053635.1 of Elgaria multicarinata webbii. Classification (NCBI taxonomy): domain Eukaryota; kingdom Metazoa; phylum Chordata; class Lepidosauria; order Squamata; family Anguidae; genus Elgaria; species Elgaria multicarinata. The sequence continues at coordinate 89,155,168 of NC_086179.1, read as the reverse complement.
CTTTCCTAAGGAAGCTCATCAGGTGACATCTCGATATTCTGTCTAGCGCCTTGTAAAAAACAGACATCCAGATATATGGAAACCAGTCACTAAAATCAGAGCTTATGCCATAACATATTTGCTATTCTTTCAGATGCCGTAAGACACAACAGGTAATCAAGCCTGGCTACCTCTCTGGAATTTAGAGTTAACTGTTGGTGATGATGTGCCTCTTGCTGTATATATTTGCTGCTTTGAAGTAGTTTTTAATTCATTTACAGCAAGATTTTTTTAATCCAATCTCTCTCTCTCTCTCTCTCTCTCCACACTCACAGCATCTGTCATCTCCTTGCTCCATTTCTACTGCAGCCAGCCTCACATCTCCTTATGAGATTTGTCACAGGCTTGTCAAAAGTACTAAATTCTAACCGAATACAGTCTTGGGTGTCTTTTTTTGTCTTTTATTTCTCCAAAGTATCCACTCTATTTGGTAGCATGATAAAAATGCTATGCAGGATCAAGAACAAGAGGAGAATTCAGGAGCAGCAAATACCGTTATCCGTTCTGCAGTTTTGTTCAGCTAAAAATAGTAAAGGGTGTTGTTTTTCAAAATTATGCACGGCAGAATCCTCTTTCTTTTAGCCATCCCTTTTTCCCTGGAAATTCCTCAGATGTGTATATCAACCTGGACAGTGTTGCCATAAGGCAGAACGATGGGGCAGAAGCCGGGGGACCCACTCAGCAGGAAGAGTAAGGGTCCCTCCAAAGCAGCAGCAGCAGGGCTGGCTTACCAAATTAAAAGTCCTTATATCCATTATGCCCAGTCTTCAAATTTACTCTATGCAAAATTCAGCTACTACTATGCTCACTGCAAGGGTAATTTCTTCAGCAGTCTAGGGCTCCCCAAGGTGCTCGTGAGAATCAGATGACATATATAACTCAGCATGACTTACTATCAGCATTTATGTTTTTTGTGGGTCCCTGGTAGGGAAATGCATTTCAGTTGCCAAAAGTCCTGTTGTTATAGAACAGTGGTTCTCAACCTGGGGCACTCCAGATGTGTTGGACTGCATCTCCCAGAATGCCCCAGCCAGAGCTGGCTGGGGCATTCTGGGAGTTGTAGTCCAACACATCTGGAGCGCCCCAGGTTGAGAAAGGCTGTTATAGAAGCTCTTCTCTTCTCTTAAAATTAGCTGTAAAAATATATGTCTCCAATGTTTACTTTAGGGGCAATTTGATTGTAACTGTACATGATCCTAGGTATGTTAGAGGAATCTGGTTGTGGGATAGACCTCAACAAGGTGTTATCAAGGTGGATGTCATTTTGTTTTCCACTAGCTAAATGGATTCAACCTACAGTGAATCAGGCCATCTAACAGATTTTCAATGTTGAATTTGTGCAAATTACAGCCACAATTTCTGCAAAATTGCAGAAATTGGCACAAATTACAGCCACAATTTCTGCAAAATTGCATTATTGGGGCAAATTATGGAAATCTGCATACGTTTTGTCTGTAGTTGGTGCAAATCATGGAGGTTTGCGCAGATTTTGCTGTGATTTGCACAAATTATGCAAATGTGTGCAAATTGTGGCCATAATTGCAAGAGCCAGTGTGGACTGGGAGTCGGGACGTCTGGGTTCTAGTCCCCACTCAGCCATGGAAGCTCACAGGTTGACTTTGGGGCTTTCACGGACGCTCAGCCCAACCCACCTCACAGGGAGGATAAAATGGAGAGGAGTATTATGTACACCACCTTGGGTTCTTTGGAGAGAAAAAAAGTGGAATATAAATGCAATAAATAAATAATAAATAAAACTATATTTGCGCAAATTACAGCTCACACAAACAGAAATATACACAAAAAGCCCCCAGATTTCAGGGAAAACCTGGAGCTTGGTTTACAAATGCAAACTGAGTCGGGCACACTTTGGAACTCCAGCAAGCTCAAAAAGGGCCAGGTTGCCCAGTGACTGACATCCCTATTGAAACACAATTATTCTATCCACAGATTCAGGAAATACACCAATAATCATGAGCATTTCTCAGGAATTTACTGTACAGGAAGTTGAGTTGTACAGGACAGAATATCCAAAAATAAAACTAAAGGTATTCTACAGCAGTGTACAGCCTTAGGGTAAATCCATATTTTTTAACCAATTTATGTCAGCTGAAATTCTCGCCAAATAAACCGGCTGGAGGCATCTATTAAAGAATGTAGAATTATACAAGGATATGTATGTATGTGTATGTATCAGCAACAAATTATGTGATGAGGATTTGGTATGCACATTTTAAAACCAGGTTGACACAATATGTGGAAAAGTCTGCATATTTGAGAAGAACAGTGGCTCAACCAAAAATCACTATTTCCATTGCAATTCTATACATGTTGACTCAGAAGTCTCACTGAGTTCAATAGAGCTTACTCCCAGGTAAGTAAATATGGGTTTGTGGTCTTGAAATTCATAAATATTACCATCTTCGTGCACCCGTATTGTAGCAAGTGTCATTTATTTCAATGGCATTTACTTCTGAGTAGACATGTGCTGGTAAGGACATGCTCCTATGTATATTTGGTCAGTTTCAGCTATTGGGTGGTATAGAAATGAAATAAAGAAAAATAAAATAAAATAGACAGACTGAAAAATGCCCTACAACTCTCAGGATTCCTCAGCTAGCCGTGCTGGGAGTTGAAGGATTTCTTTCTGTCTAACATGCATATTAAGCATCTCCAATCATGGAATACAACAACTAGATCGCAGGCCTTCTTTATGGTTACACCTGTCTTTGAAATTTTATTTATTTATTTATTTATTATTTATCATATTTATACCCCGCTCCTCAGCCAAAAAAGGCTCTCGGAGCGGCTTACAATTAGTTAGCAAAAAAGACAGTCCCTGCCCTCAGGCTTACAGTCTAATAAAGTCATGACACACAAAGAAAAGGAGTTCAGGAGGGAAGACGGAAAAGAGAAAGAGAGAGAGAAATTAAGTGGACTGGGAACAGGGCTGATGGGATTGTCCTGCTCCCAAAGAAGGGGAGTACAACTGGAGCAGGCCATGATGTTTCTTCTGCCTGCTCCTGTCCCCTTGTACTTTCTTCTTCCCCACAGGGCCAAGATGACAGTTTGCCCTGTGGGGGTGAGGGAAGAGTCCAACTGGAGCAGGCCATGATGTTTCTTCTGCCTGCTCCTGTCCCCTTGCTCTTTCTTCTTCCCCACAGGGCCAAGATGACAGTTTGCCCTGTGGGGGTGGGGGAAGAGTCCAACAGGAGCAGGCCATGATGTTTCTTCTGCCTGCTCCTGTCCCCTTGTTCTTTCTTCTTCCCCACAGGGCCAAGGTGACAGTTTGCCCTGTGGGGGTGGGGGAAGAGTCCAACAGAAGCAAGCCACGATGTTACCTGCTCTGTCCCTTTGGTCCTTACTGACCAAGAAATTACCTTACTGACACCTGGTTGATGGCCTTGCAACTTCCCTCCTTCTAATTAGTCAACGTGGAGGATCAAAACGGCCCACTGTATGGGCCACGTGCATGTTGTTTACTTCCTCTTTCAAAAGAGCAAGTAATGAGGGACAAACGCATGGGCACAGAAGCAACGGTAAGCAAACATGATTTCCCAGTGTGATGATGACGCTCTTATAATGTTCCCCAACAGTTATCAGTGCACTCCAATCCCAATAAAAAGCAGTAGTGACATCCAGCTTATGGACTCTTGCTTATGTAAGCTCACGTGACAATCAGGGCTATTCTGAAGTGCTGTAGTTGCTAGTGGTGCTCTAAGTGAATTCCATCCCCTGCCAACTTTTGCCATCTGCTAAGCAACAGCACATTATATGATCAAGAGATGACTGGGATTCTATATTTCCCTTTTCATGTTTAACATTTGTGGCTTCTTCATTTCCTTCCCTTTAGAAATATGCCTACTATGCCTCCCTGGGCAGTTGATGAACATCAAAAGATTCTCAATTATGCCCCCCGGAATGCAAAATATATCATCTTGCCAATGAACTGATGTGCTTCCTTCTACACACACACACAGGCAGTAGCTTTGTTTCTAAGAAATTTACATAGTCCACCCCAACCCCTGCCAAGCAGTTGCCTACTTGGTCTCTACATTTGACTGCTCATGGCCACAATAAATCCCTTAGTCTTTAGGGTGCCACAAGAGTCTTTGTTAGTCACGTTTATAATAGACCTGACTACATCGCTGCTTGAGACGTCTCTAAGAGCTTTCGTTTCAACACAAATAACACAAATAACATTTTAATTAGTCCCTCCTGCTTCATAATCTCATAAGCTGTAACAGAAACTAACACATGACTTGAAGGTCCTCCTTTCAAAGTACAAGGAAGTACCTATAAACACGCTGCTAGTCACACTTGCACCCATGTGTTAGAGGCACGTATGGGGAGATTGCCAAGTGTGAGTCTGGTATTTTACATTGGGAAACCTCATATGGTAAAACTATAATCACATGGAAAATTGTAGGTATTCCTTTTTTTAAAAAAGGAAATAGGAAATTTAGGGTGATTAAATATCTGTGAGAGGCCCCTTAATAATAACACAGACTCTTGTGGCACCTAAAAGATTAACAAATATATTATAGCACAAGATTTCATGAACTAGAGTCTACTTTATTTGTTTTTGGTGCAATATACTAACATGGCTGCCCCTCTGGAAATTGTTAAAATGGAAGGCCCTTTAATAATATTACTCTAGTAACACAATATAACTATCTTGTAGACCATCACATATTGTTCAGCATCTCTCTGACTGTACTCATGTTTGGCAATAGTAGTTGAAATAATCTCACAGAGGTACCTGCCTAAGAAAAACATGATGATTTCAAGGATATTGTATGTTAAGATTTTAACTTCTAACCCAAACTTATGTAAGTGCTGCATCTATCAAGAACCTCAATGACATCTACAAACACATGGCCATAAAAAGAGCATAGGGCTGGGATTCAGTGTATCTCAAATGGATTGTATTCTTCATTTTTTATATTATTATTATTATTATTAGTGCTTGGCTGAAAATTTGGACCATTCCATTTTTGGCATTTCATGAAGGACGTGGGGGGGGGGACAAAAACATGGGTGAAATTGGCTAGGAGAGGGGTGAATTTTGGAGAACTTTCTCCTTGGGAAGGGGGACAGGGTTTCCACATACCTTTTTAAAGTGTAGCCAGTTGTTGAGGGGTCTTCTTTCTTCCTTTTTTCCCCCCCAGAACACCCTCGGCATTTCTTCCTGAGTGCTTATTGGAGAGGAGATGGAGATGGTGTTGTGTTTTTTAAAAAAAAAAAAATTAGGAAGAAGCCCCCTCAGCCACTGGTAACATTTAAAAACAGTATGTGGAAATCCTGGCCCTCTCCCCAAGGAAAAAAAATCTGAAATTTTTCCTCGCTCCATGCAAAAGAGGCAAAACCCAAACAAACCCTAATGCCTCTTCCGCAGGGGGAGCGAAGGAAAATAGGGGGCAGGACTCGGTCCAGCAATAATAATTATTATTGAAACAAGCGATGTTTCTTGAAAAAACAATTTTCTGTATATGAGAATTTGAATAACAACCTCCGCCATCCCCTCCACTCGCATACATATGCTCTTTGGAGACCTAGGGCATCTCTAGACAAGGGTGGTGGAGGGCGTCGATCTCACAATTTTATTATCATGAGATCGTCGCCCTTGTCTACATGCAGCGTGCGACATCGTGGCTGCCATTTTTTTGGGGGGGAAATAAAGGAAAAGGATCGCACGAGCGCTTGAACGACAGGTAAGTTTTTTAAAAAGGCCAAAAAAACCTCGCCCTCCCTCCACCCCACCCCTGATGTTCACAGAGCTCCTGAGGAGCTCTGTGCCCTGTGCCTGGTTCCTGGCTCCTTGTGGTTACTCACGAGGAGCTGTGACAAAACAGCGATGGCGGCCCAAACATTCTGTGGTCTTGGGATCATCCTGAGACCGCGAAAAAATAGCAATTGATTGGTAGGGTGATATCCCGGGCCAAGGGAGGGATCATCCCACCCTGCTCTCAGGATGCCCTGTGCATCATGTGGACGCATAGGGATGATTACCGGGATATCGCCCTGTCTAGCCATGCCCCTAGTACTTCAGAACCTCGCTATCACATACTTCAGAACCTTGCTATCAGAGCAAATCCCACAGGAATAGGAAGGAAAGGGATTATTAGGGATCATAACCATTGGTTCGTGAATCAAGGGAGTCACTGAGAAATTTCAGCTCAGTATCAGTTTATCTGTACTCTGGACAAGTGGTGTCCTCTTGATCAGAGAAGTGACAGAGCCTGCAGCCTTTGCAGTACAGAAAGACTACGAAGATATTAGAAACAAGAGTTAGCATCAGTTAATAAAATCCAGAATGGGCAGAGTTACGTCTTGAGCCTAACGTTTTTTTTAAATAACAAACTAGGACTGATGATTAAGGATAAGGCTAGACTCTTATCACATGATTGTCACCATAATACTAATAAATACAAAGCATTAGAAAACTAACCAAGTCCCAAGAATTAGAAAGTGGTATGTTAAGGGCAAAATCCTAGGCATATTCAGACAGAAAAAAAGTTCTAAAACTCCCACCATTCCCCAGGCAGCCATGCTGGGGGTTGTAGGTCTTTTTTGTGTTTAAACATTCAAAGCATTGTGCCCTAAATTACTGGATTTTGCAGTTCTAAATCAATTAACCTAGATTTATTAGTGCTGGTAAGGAAGAGAAGTCTTGAGCTATGTATGAACAACAATGGAAATGGTTTTATACAATTTGGGAACAATCAGCAAATTCTAATGGTTGGTAATCTATATTTGATGATATTGGGAGGGAATCTACACGTCGTACTGAGGGCGCTTGCATGCGCCCCCAGTACCTCCCCAAAATGATGGTGTAGATTCTGCCTACCTGCAGCCCAGAAGAGACGGAGGAGGAGGAGGCTGGGGAATCCGGCCGTGTCCTTGCCGCCACCACCTCCCCGCCGGCCTCCTGCTGCCGGGATAAGAGCAACCCGGGTCGGAGAGCTCGGCTTCCGCCGAGCTCTCCGACCCGGGTCGCTCTTACCCCGGCAGCAGGGGGCCGGCGGGGAGGCGGCAAGGACGCGCTTATGGTGCGTTAGAGGAGGCTTCAGTGCGGCCTGGAGCCGGATTCCCCTCTGCGTCATGTGGAAGCACAGCAGGGAAACCGGCTCTCAAGGCGCGCTAAGGCCTCGTCTAGGAACGCCCTGAGTCTTCTCTGAAAGGCAGAGCCATGTGTCCCATGGCAAAATGTGCATTTAGTCAGATTCTGTGATAACTCACTTCAGTGGGGGATATCAGCATCTCTCCCATTTGGACACAATCAATAAGTGTGTGCAAAGAAAGGGTGAAGGTCTGCATTCTGTGTGTCATGACATTATGCACTGCATCATGGGAGAAGCAGCCTCCACTAGACAGATACCATGACAATGTCATACTGCGCAGAATACAAAATGTATACTTTGTCATTCATAAACAAGAAAAGAACAGATGTCAGAAAGAATTTAAGGGAGCATCTGCAACTTGCCATTCCTAAATCTTACTGTAAGTAAAGATGACACCCATCTAGGGGAAAAACACCTGAAAGCATAGCTTTCTCGGACATCAATCAAGCTGGAGGACACCAGGAAATGCAAATGCATTACACTTTAAAAGTAGTAATTATACTGAACAGCTGCATCAGTCAAACCAAAGAACAAGTGGAATTTGAAGAAGTTGCTTATTAATTAGCGCCTGTGGCAAGTTATGCAAAAGAACTGATCAAAGCAAATTCCTGGCAGGACAGCAGGAAATAACTGAAAATCAAAAAGAAAGATGCTGGCATCATAAATATCTCTTGAGTTCTCTTTTCATTCACAGTTTAGCCGATAGCACCACTAAAAGCAATAAGATTATCCAGCCACAATTGGTTACATGATAGAAAATACTCTGGTCAGCCTTAATAAATTCACTGAGCTGTTCTATGCTGAAAATTACTCTGGTGGGCTTTCTAATTTTCTCAGCTCTGAAGGGTTATTTACTTTAAATGCACCATTACATTTGCGGTTCCCAAGTAATAGTACTCTGTCTCGGTAAATCCATCATTGCTCTACAATGCTTTCAGGCAAGAAAACCAAGTCCCTGCCACAATGAGGAGCTAATATGAATTGTGTCTTGTTCACAGGATTTGCTGTTAAAAGTGTTGTGGTTATTGATATAATACTGTATTGTCTCACAGTAAGAGAGTATTTTGGTAGCATATGAAGACAGGAGTGAAAGATAGTCCCTGACCAACTAAGCTCTGGGAGTTCTAGGCATGGGAATTGATGTTCCCAGAGTTCATTATGGAAGTAAAGACTCCATTAGAGATTCTTTTTCGACATTCCCGAAATACCCAGCAGCCTGGGATAAGATAGGGTGTCATAGGCGTCGGACTGGCTCCAGGAGTCTGACAGGCTTCCCCAGTGCATTTGTAGGCCCACACCAAGGCCCCATTTATGCAAGGTTAAAGATGCAAATGGAGGCTTTACTCTTGCGTAAGAAGGGCCATTATGGTCACCATTTATGCAGTGGGGGAAATTCTGTAACTTCCTGAGACTACACTTTCACGCTCCAACATCACAAGTTGCCTTGGGTTGCCCTTGTGTCTGTTACAAGATAATATGGTTGGAATTGCATAGTCTTAGGGCTGAACCCAAAGGTGCCAGGTCAACAATGGCCCCATTCAGAAGACACCTTAAAACATGGCTTTAACCACAGTGGTTAAGCCAGAAAGCCAGGCTGTGTTCAGAAGACACCTTAAGCCACGTCTGAACTTGCCTAAAGCAAAATTTCTGGGCAAATTTGGGGGTTTCCAAGCAAGTGAAGGATCTCAAAGAATTTTGAAAATCCAAATGTGTTTTGTTAAGGCGAGCGGCATCTTATGGGGACTGCAGGTCTTATTGTTAGGAGCTGTTCAAATATAAAATCACCTGCTTACCTTCAAAATTCAATAGCAAATGAGCTTTGCAAAAGACATTAGCTTTTAATTCTGTTTCTGTAGAATTCTCATGCCAAACTCATTCATATTCATTTTCTCCCGCTGCCTCCCCTTTTACAAAATAACCATTGAATCTGTGAGACTGAGTATGATGGATGTGTGGTGATGAGTGAGTGATCGCTGACTGACGCAAAGCACCGATTACATGGAAAAGGAGACAAAAATACAGGGAACAGAACTCTGTTGACTGCAGCTGGGGAATGAAGCCTGAATTATCAACTGTATGGGAAATGTCCTCAATTTTTTTTTAGAAAAAGGAAGGCTTTACACACTGAGCAGATGTATGAAGTCAGGCTTTGTGAAAGTAGTGACAATACTTCTCTTCCACCAGCATGCTCCTGTTTATCCAGTATAAAAGGGGACTATGAACGCAATGGCCTTACTCAATATAATCTTTTTCCAATTGTTCGTGAGATTTTGCCTGGTACAACAATAAAATAAAAACGTTTGCAGTAAGCATGAACAACAGTGACTGTAGAATGAACTGTACCTCCTTTTTCATCACATTTAAGCTCGTCCATGCAATTCAAATATTTATATTGCATGGTTGCTATTATTTAAAGCATTGATTTCTGCACCATGCATTACTCAAAAGGTTATTTGCACAGACCCAGAGTTGTCAGTCTGTGCTTTATTAAGAGTGACTGCTACCTTCCCGCTCCATGAGGGCTAACCATGGCATAAGCAAGGATGTGACCAGTGCTTGGTCCTACATTGCAATTTTTTTAAAAAATAGCAAATATATAATTAGTTTCTAATTAATTTAAACCATAACATGAACTCTGATGATTATAAATTATTATTGGCATTCTGATGACATAAGTAACAAGCCAGGCCTTGCTCATGTCAGACCTTTTGCAACCCTTGGAAATGTACTTCTCATAAACCAATATAACAGATCCAGGCTGGGACCAAGTTCCTGAATAGCAGAGATTTGACACCATTTTCTCTCACACACAGTCAACAGAAAGGTATGGTGATGGCCAAGAAGACCTGATTTCTGTTGTCCAGACCATGACACTCTCCATATTCCCATGATGCCAGGAGGTTTAGGTATGCTGTGGAGCATTCCAGGCCTCAAATAAGTCCTTGGCCTCAACAGCAGGGATCAGATATCTAAAATATCCAGGATGAGGAGGGGGCAGAGGACCTTATCCCCATCATTCATGACTGGACTTCCTTGGGAGTTTATAACCTTTGACATATACTAGTTGACCTTTTCACATCAGGACCTAGTGACTCATAGGTAGGCCTGAGTCCTTTATCAGTCCTGTTTTGATGCCCTAAAGACTCTGATAAGTCTAGCTCTCATTCAAACTCTATCTGAAATACCCCATAACTCTTTGTTGGTGGTGAACCCCAGCCATCATAGATTTTGACATCATCGCTAACCATAATCAAGCATCTCTAACAACTTACATTATTCCGCAGATGCTTTTCTGTATTTAGCTTTATAATATGCAACTATTTTTTCTGCTATTAAAATGCTTAACTCCCCTCCCCTCCCCTCACCCTTTATGCATGTCTTTCCCATGAATAAAATACTCTAGAGGGGGGGAAAAAACCTAGCATATCTAGAAGAAGAACCATCTAGCCCTGCTCACTCCTTGGTGTGCCAGGGGATGTTATTGTTTGTTTGTTTAGATGCAAGTAGAGATGGGCAAATGAGTAGGGTGACCAACTGTCAGGATTTCCCCGGATTTGTCCTGGTTTTTGTTCTTTCCATAGTGTCAGGGGGGATTTTCTATAATTTTCAATAATGTCCTGGAATGACACACCTTCCCCTTTAAGGCTGCCATTAGCATGGCAGGAGGGAATGACATGCTTTCTTGAGGCACATCATTCTCCCATCCCGAGCTCCAATTGAGGTCTTAAAGGGGAAAGTGGGTCATTCGTGGACATTATAGAAAAGGCCCCAATTGGAGTGGATGGTGGGGGTGCAGAATGAAATCCTTTCCCCTCCTCCACTCCAATCGGGTTCTTTAAGGTGGCGGGGGAATAACGTACTTTTTGCAGGACTCAGAAAGCTGCTTCCCCCCACACACACTAGGTGTCCTCTTTTTTGGTTTCCCAAATATAGTCACCCTACAAATGAGCAATATTCAGAATTGCTAGGATTCTCTGAAGTTTTGTCTTCTGGTCACCTTGTAGTTATTATTATTATTATTATTATTATTATTATTATTATTATTATATTTATTTGTATCCCGCCTTTTGCCCAATGCTGGGCCTCAAGGCGGCCTTACAAAGTTTAAAATATACATGGGGGGGAGGGAAACAAAACCATAAACAATTAAAAAATACACAACAAAATTATAAAACATTAACATAGATGGAGGGCTGGATTATTCTCCAAAGGCCTGCTTGAACAAAAAAGTTTTAGCCTGCTTCCGAAAGCCCATCAAGGAGGGAGCCAGCCTAGCTTCCCCAGGAAGAGAGTTCCAGAGCACCGGAGCAGCCATCGAGAAGGCCCTCTCCCATGTTCCCACCAAGCGTGCCTGTGAAGAAGGTGGGACTAAAAGAAGGGCCTCTCCAGAAGATCTCAAAGCACGGGCAGGCTCATAAGGGAGAATACGTTCTTTCAAATAACCTGGACCCGAACCATATAGAGCTTTATAGGTCATAACCAGCACTTTGAATTGTGCCCGGAAACAGACTGGAAGCCAGTGGAGCTCTTTTAACAGGAGACTTGTACGCTCCCTGTAACCAGCCCCGGTCAACAATCTGGCTGCAGCTCTTTGAACCAGCTGGAGTTTCCGAACACTCTTCAAAGGCAGCCCCACGTAGAGCGCGTTACAGTAATCCAATCGGGATGTAACTAAGGCATGTGTCACCGTGGCCAGGTCCGACATCTCTAGGAACGGGCGCAGCTGGCGCACTAGCTTTAACTATGTAAATGCACTCCTGGCCACCGCCGAAACCTGGGTATCATCCAGGCTCAGGGCTGAATCCAGAAGCACACCCAAGCTGCGTACCTGCGTCTTCAGGGGGAGTGTAGCCCCATCCAACACAAGCTGAATCCCTATTCCCTGATCTGCCTTTCGACTGACCAGGAGCACCTCTGTCTTATCTGGATTAAGCTTCAATTTGTTCGCCCTCATCCAATCCATTACTGCCAACAAACAGCGGTTTAGCACAGAAACTGCTTCCTTGGAATTGGGTGGAAAGGAGTAGTAGAGTCGGGTGTCATCAGCGTACTGGTGGCACCGCACCCCACAACTCCGGATAACCTCTCCCAACGGTTTCATGTATATGTTAAATAGCATGGGGGACAAAACAGAGCCCTGAGGAACTCCACAGGCCAATAGCCAAGGAGTCGAACAGGAGTCCCCCAGTACCACCTTCTGGGTCCGTCCATCCAGGAAGGAATGGAGCCACTGTAAAACAGTGCCTCCAAGACCCATCCCAGCAAGGCGGCCCAGAAGGATACCATGGTTGATGGTATCGAACGCCGCTGAGAGGTCCAGCAGAACCAGCAGGGACACACTCCCCCTGTCCAGTTCCCGGCGAAGATCATCCACCAAGGCGACCAAAGCTGTTTCTGTCCCATAACTGGGCCTGAAGCCAGATTGAAATGGATCTAGATAATCCGTCTCATCCAGGAATCCCTGGAGTTGGGAGGCCACCACACGCTCCAATACCTTGCCCAAAAATGGGATGTTGGAGACTGGCCGGTAGTTATCCAATACAGTGGGGGCCAAGGAGGGCTTTTTCAGTGTGGGTCTTACCACTGCCTCCTTCAAACAGGCTGGGACCCTTCCTTGGCGAAGGGAGGAATTGACCACTCCACTTACCCACTCAGCCAGTCCCCCTCTGGCAGCTTTTATAAGCCAGGAAGGGCAAGGATCTAGTATACACGTGGTGGCTCTCACCAATCCAAGGACCCTGTCCACATCATCAGTCTGTGCAAATTGAAAGGTATCCAATAATACTGGACAAGCAGGTGCCAAAGTTACATCCACTGGATCTGCATCAACAATAGCATCCAAGTCAGAGCGGATCCGAGCGATTTTGTCTGCAAAGTGCTGGGCAAATTGGTCACAACAGGCTGTTGAAAGGTCTGAAATCACTTTTTGGGGGGCAGAGTGTAGAAGGCCCCTGACCACCCGAAACAGCTCTGCTGGATGGCTCTTTGCAGACGCAAAGTTGATTCCTGTCCATTTTTGCAATTGCTACTCACTCAGGAAAATTGTGCAAATCAAGCAGCTCTGGAATGTGAAATTTGTGCAGGTTCCCTAAGTTGCACAACTGTTTTCCATAGATTAAAGCAGGGCTGTTCCAGTCTAAAGGGGAAACTTGTGCAAATTCAACTGGGGAAGTTATGCAAATCAAGCATGAGAAATGTTCAGCATTTTGCGAAAAGATTTCAGCGGACGCATACTCGCAATCACAACTGCATTTGGGGCTTCAAACAGGGCACATTCACATGCTTTGTGACCAAAAACAAAATTCTCATACATAAAAAGAGTATTGAAAAATCTGATTCCCCCAATGGCCATCTGAAATAGAAACAGACCATTATACACCTTTGGACTCGAATACACTCTGGTGAGTTTGTAGACTGGGTGTTCAAACTAAAACTATGACACTGGTAATATTCAGTTTCAGGTTCTCAGTGAGGAAATTCAATTGAGCAGCTATTTCAAAAAAACATTCATTTTGTAGTTAATCATAACTCAGTGCTCTTGCCTAAGGAAGTTCAATGGATGGCTTTCTCCCAGACCCTGAGCATTTTTGTTTTAGATTTTATGGCAGAATATATTCCTTTGCTGTTTATCACTTCTATTCTATTCTATTATTTGTAATAGTTTGCAATTTGTCCAGAGAGCATTTGTTATTGGATGGATTAAAAACATAATAAATAAAAATGTGAGGAAAAACTAAATCTGTCCAGTCCTGAAATACTTTATTATCTTGTAGAAGGGATCAAGGAAGGTGAGGAGGGAAATATGTTATGAGGTTAAAAAAAAACTCCCATCCCTGAAAGATACAGGGATGTTTGGGAATGAAGGAATGGGGAAAGAACATCCTTTTCTACTCCACTACCTCCCCTTGTTATATAGCAATAAAAATCCAGAAATGGGTATGCATGGAGCAAGGGTAAATTTTAACTTGGTGTTTTAAATTTGTAATTTGGCATTGCTGCTGTTTTTATCTGGTTGAGCTTTTATATTGTATTTTATATTATGGTTTTATACTGTTGTTTTATACTTTGAATGTTTTTAATTTTTGTGAACCGCCCAGAGAGCTCCGGCTATTGGGCGGTATAGAAATGTTATAAATAAATAAATAAATAAATAAGGATAATTGAAAATGTATACATCAAGATTCACTAGATATTGCTAGACCCAAACCCTGACTGTTGAGTCTGCCCAATAGACACCCATGATGGGAAAAACAGCACACGCCTTCCAACTCAAACTCAAACATCTGGCAAATCTGTGCAGAATGTTTCCTGCTTTGGCTGTTTATAGGATAGCAGACATGGAAATGAGATCACTCCAGTGACCATCTGCTTTTTAAAATGCCATCTCTTGATGTCTTCAAATGATATAAAACATTAATCCACCAGTCTGAAAATGCACGAGACGCTGCCTGTAAATGCCTGTGGGAAAGTCCATGTGAGGGGGAAAAAAAGGTGCTTATTTGGCAAACATATTTGGCAAATGTTATCTAGCACGGGACATTCTTCACAGAACTGGTTCTGGATCAGCGAGCAGAGAACAAAAATAATTGAAAATTATGTTCCTGTCTGTGTACTCAGTTACATGTCTGGGCAAGATCTCCAGGAAACAGAATGGCTATGCTGCTGGCATGAATGGACAGATGTGTTAGGGAATTAAGATTTCTAGAATTCTATTTCTCTTTCCCGCTAAAGATCACTCTTTAAATTAGTGAGGTGGGGTAGGGGGCAAAATGACACAAATCAATCACTGCTAGTGCCTTAAATGTTGCGACTTTTTTAAAAAAGAACACTGAGCAGTGATCAGAACCTAGTGAGATTTTAGCACATTAGGGTGGAGCCAGGGCCGGTGCTACCATAGAGGCCGCTCAGGTGGCTGCCTAGAGCGCCAAGCTAAGAGGGACGCTGGGCACAGCGCAGCACTCACGAGCATTGGCTGTGAGCCGGCCCTGCCTGAGGATTCAGCTGGGCCTGGGTGGGCAAGATGGCGCCCTGCGCCCACCCAGCCGAAGCAAAGCCAGGAACGCTGGGGTGGGGATGGGCGGCTCCACGTTCGGACTTCCAGAACGCGCCCGGAAGAGAGAGAGAGAGAATGTATGGGTGAAAGGGGTGCATGGGGCCTTTGAGTGAATGCATGTCTTCATGCGTGTGTGTTTGGAGTGAGTGATGGTGAGTGTGTGTGTGCGTGCGCACGTGTGTGAGTTGGGGGGGATGATTTGGAGGTGATATTCTTATTAAATAATGCATTTTAGACCCACAGACGTTCCTTTCCAATTTGTTTGCTATAATTGGCATGACGTATTTCTTGCACTTTAAAAATAAGAAGCACAAAGTTTCAAGCTTTGTGCTTCTTATTTTTTCCAGGAAACATGTGTTCTTAAAAATCAAAGTTGGCATTTTTGTGGTGGGGGGGAGGTGAAAGTAGTTCACCTTGCCTAGGGCACAAAATAGTCTGGCACCAGCCCTGCGTGGAGCCTGGTAGATCAGGATATGGGATTAAAAACTGGGGGGGGGGGGGGTCTTGCTTTTCATTGCATTATTTTCTGCCCCTGCCTTATCCACCTATCTATTTGTGTATAGATGCTGCATTATGATCTTTTAAAATAATACAATAGCCATATAAAATATTTTAGATGATTTTTTTTCTGTTCCTTTGATTATTATCCACCCAGAGGTCTCAGTGCTGTCACTTTGAAATCTAACTTAATGCTACCCCATTCCATCCAAATAAAATTTTGCAGAGGAACCATGACTAACACACTGGCCAATGTTTACAACACAAGCCAAGACAAATCTAAAACAACAGACTACAAGTTAGAAGTTATCGGTATAATAATCTAAGAAGGACAAAACTAAGTGTTCTCACATGTGTGATTTAATTATCCAGTCCATGACAGTTATGAATGCAGATGTGCTGCAAAGTAAGTTCATGGTTCGTGAAGTGCACATCTGGGGGTCAGCTATATTTAAGAAAAATGGGTAGGTCTGAATTATTATTATTATTATTATTATTATTATTATTATTATTATTATTATTTAAATAAAGAAGTAGTATTAAAGTCTTGCTGAGACACCATGCACTCATTTGGCTTGAATACAGGATAGCGAAGTTCCAGGAATACCGTATTTCTTTGATTCTAAGACGCCATCGATTTTAAGACACACACTAATTTCAGTACCACCAACAGAACAAAAGCTTTGATTCTAAGAAATAATAAACGCACCCGCGATTCTAAGACGCACCCCGTTTTTAGAGATGTTTATATGGGGGGGAAAGTGTGTCTTAGAAGAAATATGGTCGATCACCAAGCATGTTAAAAGGAGTCAAATAATAGCAATAGCAATATAAATCCAGCATTTGGAAATGATGTTTTGTGTAGAACAGCACGCAAGCCAATGGCACTGGAAAGTGGTTAGACACACAAGGGTATCAAGATATTGTTAACGGTACCAGGATCTCTTAGGACATGCCACGAGTGCTAGGCTCTCATGTTGCATGTCCAACTCCTTTGATAAGACAGCCATTTCTGCAGAGAAAAAGCAACATGATAGAGCCGCTCTATTGGGGATTTAATAAAGCTTTGCTTGGCCACACACTTTAAGCAGGATCCACCACAATTTGAATGGTGCAAGAGCTGAAATAGTCAGCCATGTCAGCTCTACAAACGGGCTTGATATGGACTTCCACCTGCTCCTTCCCCTTTGCTTGTGCCTTGGCTAATACATAGGACTGAGAAGATAGAGCTTGGCCCATCATTGTTCAGGAGGGGTGGGGCAAGAACATCCCCCTCCAATTGAATCAATATTTGGGGGTGGTTACTTCTATTTTTCACACTGGGATGGAAGTGTCTCAGCTAGACGGAAGTTCATGGAGACTGAAGTCCATGGATGAAGGTTGAGTTAGTCCAATGAGGAGCCATGCTGAAGGTCAGGCTGCAAGCCCATGGGGCTGGATTTGGCCCAAGGCAGCCAGCTCCCATTCTCTGTCTCAAAGTAATTGATCTGCACATTATACGGTGGTTTCCAACTCTAGGGAAGCATGACCCACATAATGCACATTTACTTTTTGAACCTGGTTAATGGGATTTCAGAGAAACGGGTTCACTTTTCTAAGACTCCGACCTGCAGATTCCATAGCGCACCAGCTTTTTCCAGGTCACACAGATGCCATGGACTTGTGGACCGGTTGCTTTGCTTCCCAGATATTTTACGCAAATTTAGTCACAGAAAAATTTAAGAAACATTGGCCAAAAGTATGCATTTCCCCCCACAGGTAGAGCATGAATTTGTGCAGATTTTGGGAATTGGGGGGAGGGAATTGATTCTGCCAATGAACAGATAACAGACTGAAAAGCACCTGACAAACTACAAAACACAAATGGACCTGATGGTTCAAAATCTGTACATCCCTACTGTATACTAAAAATGGTAAATAAGAGTTAGAAAAATGGCAAAATACACACATGGCTATTAGTTTTGAATGGCACATAAAGGTATAAACAGGGAAGGACTGGGTCCTCAATTCTGTATTTAATATGTGCAAACATTGCCCTTTTAATGGAGGAAGATTTGAGGAATTTGATCTGATCCAAACCATACCTCTGGGACTCATGTGTGGATCAGAAATTAGTTATCTGCTGCCTTTCACACTTCCCCAGTGTTCCAATGGAGCTCTCAGCTCAAAAAAACCCATAACAACATTACCAATGGGTGATGGTAATAGCTCAGCAATACTACAAACGAGAAGGATTTTGGAATTGTTGTAGATAGCAAGCTGAATATGAGCCAACAGTGCGATATGGCTGCAAGAAAGGCAAATGCTATTTTGGGCTGCATTAATAGAAATATAGCTTCCAAATCACGTGAGGTACTGGTTCCTCTCTGTTCGGTCCTGGTTAGGCCTCATCTAGAGTATTGCGTCCAGTTCTGGGCTCCACAATTCAAGAAGGACGCAGACAAGCTGGAGCGTGTTCAGAGGAGGACAACCAGGATGATCAGGGGTCTGGAAACAAAGCCCTATGAAGAGAGTCTGAAACAAATGGGCATGTTTAGCCTGGAGAAGAGAAGATGGAGGGGAGACATGATAGCACTCTTCAAATACTTAAAAGGTTGTCACACAGAGGAGGGCCAGGATCTCTTCTCGATCCTCCCAGAGTGCAGGACATGGAATAACGGGCTCAAGTTAAAGGAAGCCAGATTCCAGCTGGACATCAGGAAAAACTTCCTGACTGTTACAGTAGTACCACAATGGAATCAGATACCTAGGGAGGTTGTGGGCTCTCCTACACTAGAGGCATTCAAGAGGCAGCTGGACAAGCATCAGTCAAGGATGCTTTAGGGTGGATTCCTGCATTGAGCAGGGGGTTGGACTCGATGGCCTTGTAGGCCCCTTCCAACTCTGCTATTCTATGATTCTATGAGAATGCTGTTTGTGTTGTTTTTTGTATAAGAACTTACAAAACTTCGCAAATTTCTCCTTAAACATAACACAAAGAAATTGAGATTTGGGCTATGCAGTGCCTTGGGCCAAATCCGAGCCAAGGCAGGCTGATTTGGCCAACCTTGGCTCAGTTCCGAGGCTGTTCGGGCGAAGCCTGAGGCACCCCGAAACCAAAGCCAATTGGCTCCAAAGCTTCGGGGTGCTTCAGAGCAGCCCTCGGCGGTCCCTTACCTGCTGCCTCCGCCGCTGCCTGCCTCCGTCCGCCACCTCTGTCCTTGCGTCTGGCGCATTCCACTGCCGCCGACGCATATGACCGGAAGTAGGCCATACGGCCTACTTCTGGTCATATGCGTCAGCGGCAACGGAAGCCACCAGACGCAAGGACGGAGGCAGCAGCAGTGGACAGCAGATAGCAGCAGCAGGTAAGTGAGGAAAAGTCTGAGTCGTCCCAGAGGGCCCAAATCCCACCTCGGCTTCGGCACCGAAGCAGGTCGGGCAACCACTGAAGCACCCCCGAGCTGAACCGGGGCTGCTTTGGGAGCTCCAAGACGACCTCCAAAGTGGATCGGGGTGGTGGTGGATGCACAGCCCTACTTGAGATTTTAAAAAATTCAAACGTGGGAGAAAGCGAAGCAGACAGATTCATCCATTCAGGCAGAGAGTTGAAACACCTGTGGTGCTGAATTGGGCTCGCCACCTCTTTTTTTCTGATGTGTTCCCCATCTTTAATAGTTACCTGGCAGGCAGGTACACCAGGTTCTCTCTCCATGATAAGAATAGTTGTATCTATTGAATCAGGCCAGTGTAAATGGGTAAGAATTTCAGTTCAGTTCATTGTGTGATCAGAACTTAACAAAATCCCCAAAGTTCTTCATAAACAAAATGGAAAGAATGTGAGATTAAAAAAAGAAGGAATGTTTCAAAAAGCGAAACAGACAGATTTGTCCATCTCTAATCAAAATACATTTTAAAATGCTATGTTTTGAAGAGAGAATATGCTTAAAATGCTATTTTGAGGTCATATATGTTCAAAAATGCTTATTTAAATGATATTTTTCATGCAGATGTTTTTGAAATCACAAATGAGTGGGGAAACAGGGCAGAATAGGCTTAAGTGTTATCATATAGGCGCTAGAAATAGAACGATTGGGTCATCCCTATTTAAATGTGCCCACACTAGTCATAACTTATGGCACCATGTGCACATTTGCTACTTAACTCTGGGTCCTTTTGTGTAGAAACTTCTTTTGGCTTCTATTTTGCATGTTGAATCCTTCATGGGCATGCGGGTGGGGGATGCAAAGCAAAAACAAAGGCAATAGCTGTATTTCATTTGATATTAGTGGGAACATTCTCGTTTTCCCCAAGCAGAATAAGAAATGCTCGCTACTGCAGATAAGCTGCTGATAACTTCTTCTTTTTTTAAAAAAAGAGAGCAAAATATCAGAAATGCCATTTGTCATGACAAATTATGCATTTCAGCCTGATTGTGAATGTTGAAAGAACTTCCTCTCAATTTATAATTCTATCCCCTTGATGATACGCAGAATGACAAATGACGTAAGCCCAAATGAGGGGTTTGGGTGGTGGGGAGAGTTTAAAGAAAGAAACCTACATTGAAACATTAAATTAAAAAATTCAGAAAAATAGAAACTTGAAGTGAAGGAAACCCAAAGAAAAATAACTAGACATTTGAAGCCTCAAATTGCTGAGTAAGATGAATAAGTTGACAGATGTTTTACCTAAAGAGGCAGCAACCCTTGAGTCCTGATGGCAAATCAGTTAAATCATTTAACCATTTCCCCTGAACTTTCAAGGCTTAGGTTCTGCTCATTCTCAGACCAGTGAACTGCTTCCCACCCACCCACACAACTGCAAATGATTATCAAATCTGTTCGGCGAGAGAGTTTCAATACAGGCAGGCCTTGCTCTGAACCCAGGAGCAGATATAGCGCAGGTATTGCAGATGCACTCTGTACCCTAGGCGTTGAGAAGATCAATGAGATATAACATCGTTCAGAAAAATTCCAGAGAGGTAGCCATGGTAGGGACCCCTCAAGTTTCAGAAACGACTTCTCACGCGGGTTAGGTCAGCTGCTGTTTGAGAAACACAAACTAAAAGCCTCCTTGGGGTGCGTGGAATGAAAAATGCAGTTGTTGGGATCCCAGCCATAATAAATAGCATGGATGTCATCAGAATGTATAAGAGAATCACAGACCAGCCGAACAGGTTGTTGCAGGCAAGGAAAAACGTATGGGCAGCCCATGATCCTTGGAATTCTGGGAAATAAAAGATGGGAGTGGGAGCTGTTGAATGGGTGAAAGAATACAGACCAATTGCTATGGGGAAAAACAGCAACAGTGTGAATGCATACCAGGGGACTAGAAAAACAAGAGCAGATTAGTTTGTTTGGGTTAGTGGTGATTTGTGAATGTAGAATGAGACTCTCACTACTCAGTGACTGGTAATTAAACTGGCTACTATTTAACTTCATTATCAACTGTGAAAATATTAGAATTCCAAAATACCAGCAGGCTTATCAAACCAACAGCGCAGGACAAGTTGAGAGAATTCTAGACTTCATTAGTAATCCGTATTATTATATGTAGCCTAGACAGTACTTTGGGGGAAGTTATTTCCTCCCTGGGGCAATTAATATTTACTGAGGAAACAAAGTGATAGAGTTCATGTTCCAGAAATCCACATTGCTCACCTTACAGACTCGACCAACTCGGGAAAGGATCGCTTTGTCAGAGGTGCTGCTATCTTGAGACACTTCTCGGAAAAAGAAGTAGATTTTGTCGTCGTCTGGATTATATGTATCCGGAATAGGGAAGATGCCGATAAACTTTGCTCCTAGAAGACACCACAAAACACTGGAAATTGTAACAGCACTCAACGTGTGAGGCGAGACAAGACATTGGGACCAGTGTAGACGTAATGCTTCCTCAGTCTTAACTAAGCAGTGGGAACAGGCTATGGGATTCTCACTTACTTCACCCCCCCCTTAAGTAAATCATTGTTGAGCATTATGTCTACATTTCAGATCCTAATACAGTGTGTAAGACGTCTCGTTCTACCAGGACCTCTCTGGACAATCATATCTAACTCTTGCTTTTATAACGCTTTTGTGGGTGATCTCATCAGAGGTAGTCATACCACTATTCTTATTTCTCTCAATGTAACTACGGTGTGCAACTGACATCAGTAACACCCAGATGAAGGTATCTCTGCTAAGCTATGTGATGCTTCCAGTGGTGACAACTCCTTTTTCAATTC
Organism: Elgaria multicarinata webbii; assembly: GCF_023053635.1. Classification (NCBI taxonomy): domain Eukaryota; kingdom Metazoa; phylum Chordata; class Lepidosauria; order Squamata; family Anguidae; genus Elgaria; species Elgaria multicarinata. Next base: position 89,133,249 of record NC_086179.1, on the reverse strand, counting down.
TAAGAATACATTCTGTTACTCATAGTTATCTCACAACACAGAGAAATAATCACATATGTTACTGATCACTTACAGTCAGCATACACAGATAATTCGGAATAACACTGGCCCTGTACAGATAAAATGGTGGTTAAGCTTAGAGTGTTGTGTGAAACATTCCTAACCATGGTAGCTACAGAACCACAGTTTAAACACAGGGCTCATCTACACCAAGCAGGATATTCCGATATGAATGTGGTATATAAAAGGCAGGAGCCACACCAAGCAGGATATAGCAGTATGAAAACGGTATGAAAGTGGTAGATGGTATGTGTCAATGGGCCCCAAACAGTTGTCAGTGCACTTCAATACTGCTAAAAAGCAGTAGTGTGGCTCCTGCCTTTTATATACCACTTTCATAGTGGAATATCTTACTTGGTGTAAATGAGCCCACACTCACTAATCATTTGCTGCAAAAGGTTTAGCAGCCTAACCATGGTTTAGCATGTTGTCTGAAAAGGCCCTAATGAATTCTTATCAACAATAAACATTATATTCATAACGTGTGACACCTTCATTTCAGGGCACAGATGCAGGTGGCCTCTTTTTCCTTTCACCTTCTGTTAGCAGCTCCCAAGCTGTGCCTGGCTTCTGTTTCCAGTTCCTTTCTAGAGTTATCCCTTTTCTTTTATGCATGAGTAGCTAAACCTTCTTCAGAAAGTGTCTCCGACACCTTTGCAAAAAGCCCACGCCGACAATCACCTCCTGATTCCCCATGCAGGTGGGCACAGACATCAGGGGTGGAACCTCTTTCTCACCTGCCGCCACTTCCATTTCCTCCCAGTCAAGTTTATGCTTGGGATACTCTAGGATTTTATTCTATCGGCAAACCAATCTGACTTGCACCTCCTGAATTTATGGGCGACTTGTCCTGATTTCACAGATCTCCCGATTTACTTGAATTGCACAAGTAATGGGCATGAAAATGAGAATTTTACAATAAAATGCACAGAAAATTGTGTATCCATTAACATGCATTCTTTTTAAACAAACAAACATGCAGGTGAATGTGGAAACAGGAAAGAACAGAGTTATGAATGAACGTATATGGAACTGACAGGACCCGAAATAATCTGAACCATCCTCACCTAGTTTATGCAAGAGCAGTGTTCAATTTTTAGAACACGTGATGCCTCTGAGTTCTATTTCGCACACTTGCGTTAAAGAGGATATATGATACACTGAGCTTCAGTAGATACAAAGGTGTGAGCATTACCAGGGAAGAACAATGAGAAACACAGAGTATTGTCTTCCTGAGGACTACTAGATGCACAATGGCCCTTCTGTGCATTGCTTGGAAGCCCCCATGTTCTTATGGTTAGAAGATCTTTGCTTTGCAACTCATCCGTCACAACCGCACGGTAACCTTGAATTATGGGATGTTATGCTCTCAATGTAAGGGACAATTAATGGCCAAAAGAAACACATTTAAACCATTTAAGTTGAAGGTTTGCATATAAAATTGCCTTTATTTCGGCTTGTGTGGTTTTGGGTATTGCTTATGGGACGTGTCTGTCTATGTCTGTGCCGATATCGCAATTTTAAAGAGGGTTCATTAGTTTTTTAAAAGCATTTTTAATAGGAAAGAAAAAGTAGTACTTCTATTTAAGAAACACTTTTAATGATTCCTTAGCGACTTTTAAACTGCTTCTCACAGGCATAAAGTGTACTTGTGTGCTCCAAGAAAGAGTTGTCCGATCTATGGGGGTGGGATTTCAAGTCCAATGCTTCAGGGAAATATATAGAACTGATTCTTAATTACAAATAACTTGTTAAAAGATTTAATATATTAATTTCAATAATACCCCCAAAATAAGGTTATTTGGATGACTAGCTGTTATGTCTTCTGTGAAATTAACCTGTTTCTTTATCTCCCTGGAATCTTCTGCTTTTCGACACCACAGTCTCAGATACCTACAGAACTACTGTATATAATGCAACATCTTGGAAATAATTTTCTAAGAAAGTGCAGGCATGAATGAGTTGCCCATCCAAAATGCCTGATCAAATGCAGTATGTCCATATTATTAAACACCCAGCTGGCTTGCACAAGAATTCACACATCCAGTTGCTGGACATGTCTTCTTTTTTTTTTTTTTTTTGGCAGAAAGCAAATTGGTTAGAATCAAAAGTGAGTTCAGGATTATTATAAATGGCAGTGGAACTAAAAAAGTGGAACTGTTGTTTTTATACTGTTTTTTATGTTTTTGATGGTTTTTAAATTTTGTATACTTTTAATGTTTACCATTTTTAATTGTTGTAAACCGCCCAGAGAGCTTCGGCTGTGGGGCAGTATATAAATGTAATAAAATCAATCAATCAATCAATCAATCAATCAATAATAAAATAACCATTAAACTATGGATTACTATGGATCCTTACTTTTCCACTCAGGATTTGAAGATAACTGCCTGCCTTTTCCTGATCAGGCAGGTTTGGCCAAGGGCCAGAGTTGTGCCCAGCCCCAGAGGACAACAGTGTATGTAAGGACAGCATGGGGACAACCACTGAGTGGATTAGACCCAAACATCCTGCAGGCTATTTAAGACTATGCTGCCCCCAGCCAGCCTCTTCATCTGTGTTCTGGATTTCCAACTGTTCACCCTCAAGTTGCAGTCTAGGAGTAGCCAGTGATGAGATGGATGGCTGTCAACCAGATTGTCCATGCGACACATGTATTTTCAGTTACTTTACACTGTTTACTTCAGGTGGTATGTGGTAATTAGTGCTGGTCACCATAACACGGCTGTGTGGGAAAGCAACAGGTAAGAACATAAGAACATGGATGACCACTCAGAAGAACTAAGAGGGTGAAGGGGGATTCCTTGGGCCTACATCACAGAGCTTTGGGATGAGGGAATAGCCCCTTCGGGATAACCTGGCTCAAGGGAGCATTGGTTCAGGAAAGCCTCCCTCAACTCCTGTCAATGTAAGGCAAGATGAAGTTAAGGCAGGTAATGCATGGCCATTACTTCTTCTTCTTCTTCTTCTTCTTCTTCTTCTTCTTCTTCTTCTTCTTCTTCTTCTTCTTCTTCTTCTTATTATTATTATTATTATTATTATCATCATCATCATTATTATTATTATTATTATTATTATTATTATTATTATTATTAATTTCTTACCTGCCTCTCCATTTGGATCAAGGCGGGAAACAACAATAAGTATAAAATACATAAAACTGAATTAAAAACATAGTATATGTTATTAAAACATCCTAAAAATATCCTAAAATTCCACGGGATAGGCCTGCTGGAATAGATCAGTCTATATAGCTTTCTCAAATGCAACAAGACTGTTAAGTTGATGAGTCTCCTTCAGCAGGCCATTCCACAGTCTGAGAGCAGCAGAAGAGAAGGTCCTCTGGGTAATACTTGTCCCATAATTCCCATGCTGACTGGGAATTATGGGAGTTGTAGTCCAACCCACCAGGAGGGCACCAAGTGCCCTAACATAAGGCAGAAATAGTCACAAAGCAAGCCCTCCAATATTATAATATTCTGTACAGTTGGAAGAAACCTTGCAGATGATCTCTATTATTCTTAAAAGCCGAAAAAGCTGGGGTCAAAGAAATGCATCCCTTCTCATTTTTTTACCCAAAGAAATGTGCCTCATCTCATTTTTCTGGGTGTGGGTGCAAATTGGGCTCACTCGCACATCTCTGTACACCATAATGTATGACTGCACCTGAAATCAGATCTATTTGCAAAACCTGCAGCTCTGACTGTATATGAGATCTCTGTAGTACTACTTTGCGCAATACGTGGCATTTTCCTAGGATTCAGATCTGAAAGTGGCGCCTCCTGCCTCTACAAAACCATGACGAAAGTAACATGGAAGTCAGTCCTTAGGTTAGATATCAATAAGAGAACTTGGCCATGGGGCCAGTGAGGATTTTCTAAATACAATACGTTTCACCAGAGCCATACACTGTTCTGGTGGCTTCTTATGTTGCCAGGAGAACCAGTGTGCATCCAGTTCTTACTTATCTCAGTAGTAACTTGATGCCTGCCATCTCAGGGATAGCTGTACATGGAACGTACACTAGTGCCATGATAAAGAATTTGATTATTCCATTTCTGGCATTTCGTGGAGGGTGTGGAAAAAATTAAAACTCTGGCGAAAGAGGGTGGGAGTTGTGAGAATTTCGGAGGATTTTCTCCTTAAGGAGGGGGACAGGGTTCCCAAATACCTTTTTAAGGGTAGGAAGTTTTGAGGGCTCTTCTTTCTATTTTTTTTTTTTAAGAATACCTCCCGAGTGATTTTTAAGAATGCCTATTGGAGTGGGCAGGCTCACATGGCCCCGAACATGCATTCATAAAGAACTGCTGGAGTCCTCCAAGTTCCATTTGCTGTTGTTGTTTTAAAAAAAAATCGAAAGAAGACACCTAAACAACCAGCTATGTGGAAATGCTGTCCCCCTCCCCAAGGAGAAAATTCTTAGAAATGATCCCTGTCCCTGTATAAGAGGCAGAAAAAAAAATACAATACCTCTTTCACGGGGAGAGAAAAAATCCCCCAAAATAGGGAGTAGGGTTCGGCACAGCACACTAATATATAGTTGACATAGCAGTGAATGGGAAAGCATTCATTTAGGGGACAAGGAGCAGGCGGAGGAAACATCACGACCTGCTCCTGTTGGACTCTTCCCTCATCCCCACAGGGCAAACTGTCATCTTGGCCCTGTGAGGGAGAAGAAAGAGCAAGGGGACAAGGAGGAGGCCGAGGAAACATCAGGGCATGCTCCAGTTGTACTCCCCTCCTTCGGGAGCAGGACAATCCCATCAGCCCTGCTGCCGGTCCACTTAATCTCTCTCTCTCTCTCTCTCTCTCTTTCTCTTTTCCCTATTCCCTCCTGAACTCCTTTTCCTTGTGTGTCATGTCTTTATTAGACTGTAAGCCTGAGGGTAGGGACTGTCTTTTTTGCTAACTAATTGTAAGCCGCTCCGAGAGCCTTTTTTGGCTGAAGAGCGGGGTATAAGAATGATTATTATTATTATTAATAATAATAATAATAATAATAATAATAATAATAATAATAATAATAATTCTGTCTGAGAGTTCCAGATGATCATCAGAATTCCCCAGAAGTTTCAGTTGAGGCCTTGGACTCTATATCATAGAATAGCAGAGCCGGAAGGGCCCTACAAGGCCATCGAGTCCAACCCCCTGCTCAATGCAGAAATCCACCCTAAAGCATCCCTGACAGATGGTTGTCGAGCTGCCTCTTGAAGGCCTCTAGTGTGGGAGAGCCCACAACCTCCCTAGGTAACTGATTCCATTGTCGTACTGCTCTAACAGTCAGGAAGTTTTTCCTGATGTCCGGCTGGAATCTGGCTTCCTTTAACTTGAGCCCATTATTCCGTGTCCTGCACTCTGGGAGGATCGAGAAGAGATCCTGGCCCTCCTCTGTGTGACAACCTTTTAAGTATTTGAAGAGTGCTATCGTGTCTCCACTCAATCGTCTCTTCTCCAGGCTAAACATGCCCAGTTGTTTCAGTCTCTCTTCATAGTGCTTTGTTTCCAGACCCCTGATCATCCTGGTTGCTCCAGCTTGTCTGCGTCCTTCTTGAATTGTGGAGCCCAGAACTGGTCACAATGCTCTAGATGAGGCTTAACGAGGGCCGAATAGAGAGGAACCAATACCTCACGTGATTTGGAAGCTATACTTCTATTAATGCAGCCCAAAATAGCATTTGCCTTTCTTGCAGCCATATCACACTGTTGGCTCATATTCAGCTTGTGATCTACAACAATTCCAAGATCCTTCTCATTTGTAGTATTGCTGAGCCAAGTATTCCCCATCTTGTAACTGTGCATTTGGTTTCTATTTCCTAAATGTAGAACTTGGCATTTATCCCTATTAAATTTCCTTCTGTTGTTTTCAGCCCAGCACTCCAGCCTATCAAGATCACTTTGAAGTTTGTTTCTGTCTTCCAGGGTATTAGCTATCCTGATTGCTAATATATAAGGTTTGCTAGTATATAAGGATGCCTGATTGTGATTTTATACCTGACTCTTTTATTCAGTAATACAGGTTTCTGAGCTATAAAGGAAAGATAATGCATTTATTTATTTATTTATTTATTAAAACATTTATATCCCACTCTATATCAAAGGATCTCAGGGCGGCATACATACTACAGTGACAAACGTAACTTCTTACCACTGAGCCAGTAATGTTCAGAAATATCAGTCCTGATATAATGGTGGTCTTGTGTTGAGCCTAGGGAACGTGTTAATGCGGTATCCTTCCCAAGGAAATCCGAAGCAGTTCCAGAGTAAAGGTATTCATCTGCAATAGAAACAGTAAGGCATTCTTTCAAACCATGGCGTACAAATACAAGTGTTGTTGTTTTTACTGTATGGATAATCCCTAAAGCAACGTGCAGATGTGTTGTCTTTGGCACAGCAAATATTGGGCCTGTTCAGACAACACGCTAAGCCATGGTTAGGCCGCTAATCCTTTTGCAGCAAATGGTTAGTGAGCATGTTTAAACTGTGGTTATGTAGCCACCATGGTTAGGGAAGGTTCGCATGACCCACTTAGTCATGGATCACACAACATGCTAAACCATAATGTTTAGCTCAGAATGCTTAACCGTTGCGGCTTAGTACCATATTTCTTCGATTGTAAGATGCCATCGATTGTAAGACACACACTAATTTCGGTACCACCAACAGAAAAAAACAACCCTAAGACACACCCATGATTCTAAGACGCACCCCGTTTTTAGAGATGTTTATATGGGGGGGAAGTGAGTCTTAGAATTGAAGAAATACGGTATGTCATCTGAACAGGGTTATAGTCTTACTCCCTGAAATTAATGCACTTTCAATTTAAAATGCTTTTTAATTTCTATTTATTTTTATTTTTGCATTTATATCCCTCCTTTTTTCCCCCAAGGAACCAAAGGCGGCGTACATCCTCCTCCTCCTCTCCATTTTATCCTCACAACAGCAACCCTGTGAGGTAGGTCGGGCTGAGAGTCTGTGACTGGCCCAACCTACCTACCCTAGAGAGGGGACTAGAACCTGGATCTCCCAACTCCCAGTCCAACACCTTAGCCACTACACCACACTGGCTCTTTATGGATCAGACCATCTATTCCAGCAGTCTATTTCTACAGTGGCCAACAAATGCTTCTGCAGAAGCTCACAACCTGGACATGAAGATGTTTAATCCTGAGATATACTGTCTCGGCATGCAAAGGTTCTATTTTTAGACATTGTGGCTGAATATACTATGAATCAGTAGTATTTGTTAAATCTAAAAGAACAAATAGTGGACTGTAATAGTTTATGCCACAATAAAAAAAAATAGCCTTTAAGGGCCAAATTAAATGTTCAGCTAATTATGCATAGTGAAGCTATGTGTGATAATTTTATTTATATTTGTGTGAGAGCACATGGTCCCGTACCATGACACTCTGGGGGAGGGGATTAACCTACCCCACAACTGCTTTTTTCTCTGAAATCTCTCCCTCATGAGAAGTCTCCATTGGGAAGCAAAAGGGGGGGAGGTTTAATCCCATCATGGTTCCAATCTGGGATAACATGAATCCAATCCAAATCAGGTCCGCACATGTTTACACAAAGGTAAATAAAACTATCACACATAGCTCCCCTATACATGATTAGTTGAATATTTAGTTTGGCTTTTAAAGTGCCACAAAGTTCTCTTGTTTATGCTTCAACAAACTAACACATCTATTTTCATTTAAAGCCGTTGATACTGAAAACCAGAACCAGCATTTTTAAATCAGAAGACATGAAAAATAGTTTAATTGTTGGATTAAATGCCAGCCCTTGCCCATTCTATAGCTCTGACTGAGTAGTAATATAAAAAATGTGATATGCTTATAACAATACCACTCAACAATTTGTCTAGAAGAAGGTAACATTATCCCTGCTTATTTCATATACACATTTAATCTTATTACTTTCAAATTATTCTAGCATTTCTTGCTTGGCATCTGTGGATATATTCTCATCACACAAACACACCAGTACCCATGCATGCAGACTGTCATGGCAGAACAAATAGTTTCAAAATACTTTTTATCTTGTTGAAAACTTCCAAATTCTTGTTTTCCTGAAGCTTTACATGATGCTTAAGAACATAAAAACATAAGATCTAGCTCTGATGCTAGATCAGACCAAGGGTCCATCTAGTCCAGCACTCTGTTCACCCAGTGGCCAACCAGCCATCGGCCAGGGATGAACAAGCAGGACATGGTGCAACAGCACCCTCCCACCCATGTTCCACAGCAACTGGTGCACACAAGCTTATTGCCTCGAATACTGGAGATAGCACACAACCATCAGGGCTAGTAGCCATTGATAGTCTTCACCTCCGGGAATTTATCCAACCCCCTTTTAAAGCCATCCAAATTGGTGGCCATCACTACATCTTGTGGTAGTGAGTTCCATAATTTAACTATGCGCCGTGTGAAGGAGTCCTTCCTTTTATTAGTCCTGGATCTCTTAGGAGATGTGATTGTAAAAATTAGGCTGATATACAAAGCAGCCGTTGTGTGTTTTATTTTCTCCTTCATGAGAGCTAGCAAAACTTACCTTGCCTTGTATCTTTGACTGACAGAGTGTTATTACAGGGGTGAGGGCGGGTGAGGGAGAGATGCAGAATACATACAAAGTATATTCTCCCTATTGATAGATGCTGTATAGATGCTTATAGATGCTGTTTTCAACAGCAACATCTTTAGATAATATATTTCAATGTGTGTATTTACATTCTGTCTGCCATGTTTTATTTCTTGAAATAAACAGGGATAGTTAATAACAATTGGCAATTTTCAGACAACATTACTACTCCATCACGCAGCAATCCCAGCACACTCTGAAAGGTTAAAAAGAAGAAGTCATAATGAAGAATGAACGGTAATTAATGTCTGCTAACTGACAGGCACACTCTGTGACTGATAAATCAGCAGGGTTAAAAGAAACAGCCCATCCTTGCTTTAACCTCTGATGACAAGGGCCTTTCAGCACTTGGCGTGTCCTTTGATCTCCTCCACATCTGTTACTTCCTATGGCGCATTTGAGGAGCCCATATTGTTAAAAGAAGATGAACATCAAGAAGTGAAGTTGCAGTGGCACGTCCTTGAGGGCACTTAGTCATGTGTCAACAATGGCAGGCTTTAGAACAGGCAAAATGTTCCTGTAAGTATTTACAGGGCAAGTTTCCATTTTCCATCTTTAAGCACTGCCAGTGGTATAGTGGACAATTTTAAGTGGAGGAACTCATGGCAACGACCATATGCCAAGAAGAATAAAAAATGAAGGTAGCTGTGTTGATCCTTATCAAAAAAATTAATTTTCATAGTTATCATCTTCACCAGGAACAGGTCTTTTGTAAAGCTAATGGATGTTACTATCCCATTCAGTCACTTCCGACTCTTCATGACTTCATGGACCAGCCCACGCGAGAGCTTTCTGTCGGCTGTCGCCACCCCCAGCTTCCCCAAGGTCAAGTCTGTCACCTCCAGAATATCATCCATCCATCTTGCCCTTGGTCGGCCCCTCTTCCTTTTGCCTTCCACTTCCCCTAGCATCAGCCTCTTTTCCAGGGTATCCTGTCTTCTCATTATGTGGCCAAAGGACTTCAGTTTTGCCTTTAACACCATTCCCTCAAGTGAGCAGTCTGGCTTTATTTCCTGGAGTATGGACTGGTTTGATCTTCTTGCAGTCCACGGCACTCTCAGAATTTTCCTCAACACCACAGTTCAAAAGCGTCTATCTTCCTTCGCTCAGCTTTCCTTATGGTCCAGCTCTCGCAGCCATAGGTTACTACGGGGAATACCATTGCTTTAACTATGCGGACCTTTGTTGTCAGTGTGGTGTCTCTGCTCTTCACTATTTTATCAAGATTTGTCATTGCTCTCCTCCCAAGAAGTAAACGTCTTCTGATTTCCTGGCTGCAGTCAGCGTCTGCAGTAATCTTTGCGCCCAGAAATACAAAGTCTGTCACTGCCTCCATGTTTTCTCCCTCTATTTGCCAGTTATCAATCAAGCTGGTTGCCATTGCATCCCCCATTGCATCCCCTAAATACTTTGCCTTCCCATGGGGATAACACACAATGATGTACTGTAGCTGGGCAAATCCATTCCGCCCGCCCCAGCTACTGTGAAGATTTTAGTTAAGTTCAGGGAAGGTAGAGGCACGGTTTTGGGGGTGGAAGGTGACTTCATAATCCAGGCTAATCAATAATTCCCAGGACTTCTATTCTCCAATCCCTGCCTTCGCTATACCACTGAGCGTTGACTTTTCTTTCCCAAGGCTGGCTCATACATTGCCTTTCCGCCATGTGATCCTTCTAAACAGTTACCAGGTACGGCGAGTTCTGACTCAAGCAAAACATCTGAAAAAATTTCAAGCAAAGCCAAAAGAGTTTCAATTTCTTTGGTGAAGGAGAAGCAGATTTAATGGGGGGAACAAATACCAGGAGATTGGCAACAGCTGGAAAGAATGCATCATAACCACCACTGGAATTTCTAAAGGTAGAGAGGACTCCTCTATCATTAATAGTTATACCGAAGATGGAATTTTGGCCAATGCAGCTTGTCATGCAGTAAGGATTACCCTCACACTGCCTCATTAAAATGACCATTTAACAATTTAATCCTAAATTAACTATCTGCTTTAGAGCCTCCTCCAAAACCAGCAGGTGCTCAGGAAGAATGGCATGATGGGAAATCTTGTCTCACTTTTGTCTGTAACAACAGATCAATGCCAGATTTGATCTCTGTGTTAACGGGGGGGGGGGGGAACGGGACCGACCAGCCCCTAAAAGCATCACAACCACCACCACCACCACCACCCTAGTTTGGGAATTTGTTCAGCCCTCAGAAAAGTGGTGGTGCGGATTTTCTACTGCTATGGGAGGCTCAACAAAATTCTCCTATATTTTGGGCAGGTGTTGGCTAATCATAATTCTTAGGCAGTGAGTTGTGGGGGGACTTTTAAAAAAGCATCGCTGCTACTATATGTGGCTGTCAGGATCTGGCTTGTTCTCCTTAGTTTGGGGAAAAGGCTTTTGGGGGTTCAATCAAACTCAAAAGGAGGAGGAGGAGGAGGAGGAGGAGGAGGAGGAGGAGGAGGAGGAGGAGGAGGAGGAGGAGGTGGTGGTGGAGGAGAAATTTACCAGACAACACAGGAACTGGGAGAGGAGATTCTGTGAGATTCTTCAGGAGTCAAGGATGAATCTTCCCAGGAGCTTATCCAAGGGAATGCAGATGATAAGCTCCAGGAAGATTCATCCTTGTCTCCTGAAGAATCTTGGAGAATCTCCTCACCCACATTCTGTGTTGGCTAGTAAATTTCTGGTTCTTCTTATTTGGATTCTGAGTCTGATTGACCCTCTGAACCCCCTTCCCCCACACTAAGGAGAACAAGCCTGATTGTGACAGTAGCAAGGCTCTCTTCACAACCTCCCAATCATATCTCTTCTGCATCAGTTGCCCAAGGGAAAATGCTATATTCATTTTTTAAAAACAAACACCTACAACAAGAGAGCTACTGCAAGAACCTTCATTTTCACTTGACTAGAATTTTCAAATCTGGTCTCCACTGTTGGCATGCCATTTCCTCTTCCTGTGTTGGTCATCTTACTCTTAGCTTACTGTTATAATTCTGTCTTCTCTTTTTTCTTCATTTTTCTGCATATCTTGGCATTCCATTTCCCAGAAGGAAGCAGGCATGTTCTACGGCAAGGTTGGGAAGATTCTTGTAGAACCTAAGCTTGGGAGGGTGGTGAAGGGTGTCCTGTTGGGTTACAGGAGGTTCTGGAGAAGAATCACAGAGTCAGATGATATGGACATGGCTACCTCTTCAGAAGCAGAAGAAGGGAGTTCACTGTCCCTTGGGGGCATATCACTGACTGTTGTCTGCACTTGTTTCAGTTTTCTTCTTCCCATTCTTCAATTTCTAAAGCTCTCCTGGCCTGTGACAATTCATCTCCATCCCTCTTTGCATTAGAACACAGTGCTGGCTGCATCCACATACAACCCAGTTCACACTGGAATTTTTCCATGTGTGCTGCAAGGAGTTGGCATGAAGAAAGTGTATCCTTTGCATGTGTGAACCAGCCCTCAAAACAAGTCCCTTTGAAGTGCAGTTCTCTTGAGGATTGCCTGGCTTGTTCTCACCACTTCTGTGGTAAGCTAGTCCACATATAAATAGCTGAAGATTAAGGTTTATCCCCTACCACTGTCGCATTAAGCCTGCTTTAAGTCACTCCAGCAGTAAGTGGTGGCAGAAAGTTGCTGTCCAACTACAAAGCACAGAAGCCGCCATTCCAGATGCTTGCGGTGATGTGGACAAAGCTGAGCAAACCACACTGTGAGCTACTACACAATAATAAACCAGCTTATTATGTGATGGCAGTTGTCATGTGGAGGGCTTTAATTTCAGCTGGCTCTGACTAATTGGATGTCAGGGCCTGGCCAAGGCCACAAGCAGCCTGTACCCAAATCCAGACAAAGAATCTGTATTTTTTTCCCAATGCAGAGGTCCTTTGCTTCTGGAACTGAAGCTGGGAACTTTAATTGGAGCCAGAGCTCAGGGCTGAACAGAAGAAATGGCTCTGTCTGCTAGGCCTAGTCAAAATAACACAAGCTTGGCCTTCTTCTCTCACCTAGCCAATCCGAAGGCCTCAGCCTGCCTCCTCAGACATGGAGGAGGGGGCTGACCTTGCATAGTCATATTCTGTTCTGAATCTGATGAGGGTTCTGAAGCCTTAGCATGGGAATGGGGGGAAGGCAGATCTAGATGAGGTACAGATGAGAAAATGGTTTCAGTTTGTTTTTGATCAGGATTTAACCAGTTCACACCTTCCAGACAAAACATGGACACAATCTTCAGTCAAAGTCCATACATTTCTGAGCTTGCAACGTGATTGGCAGATGCAAAAAAGAAAAAGAAAAAAAAGAAAAGAGTTCTACAGTATGCGTATATTTTACAGCTTGTGTGCAGTTGAAAAATGTGCATGAAAAGACATGCATTTAAAAAAGGAATGCTTTAATCAATGGGAGAAGAAAGTGTACATTTCAAAGATGTGTACAACTGATGCATACATTTTGGAAAATATGCATAGATTTGCATGTGAAAAGGAAAAACAAGCCCACAATTTAATATGGACTCAAGTAAGAATAATAATAATAATAATAATAATAATAATAATAATAATAATAATAATTTGTTACCCACCTCTCCCTCTGGATCGAGGCAGGGTACAACACTAATAAAAACACCATAAAATATATACAACTAATTCAAACATTTAAAACCAGTGAATCATTAAAAACAGAATAAGCTTTGAGATGGAATTTGGAGAACCTTGGTGAGGTCAGATTTTGCTGATTCGCAGAGTATCTATTGGTAGATCTCTGGAAGATTCACTGTAGATCATCAAAAGTTTCTCCTGAATCCAAATAGTTTTAGAACAGCAACAGAAATGCTATAGTCCTATGCTAGAGACTTATCAATAGCCTGATCACTAGGCAAGTTGTATAGCTCTGAGTCTCAGGCCATGGCTAGACGAGGGGGCTGGAGGAAGATGATCTCATGATTTTATGATCGCGAGATCATCGCCCTCATCTACACGTGGCGTGCAACATTGCAGCTGCCATTTTAGATTTTTATTTTAAAAGGGAAAAGAGTGCATGAGTGCTCGAATGAACAGGTGAGAGTTTTTTTAAAAAACTTGCCCTTCTTCCCACCCCTGATGGTCACAAAGCTCCTGAGGAGCTCTGTGTCCCATGCCTGTTTCCCAGCTCCTCTCAAGGAGCAAGAACATACCAGTGACGGCGGGCCACATATTCTGCAGTCTCGGCATCATCCCAAGACCACGGAAAAAGCAGGGAAAAGGGGCCTGCCAATATCCCAGGCCAAGGGAGGGATCATCCCTCCCTGCTCCTGGGGTGCCCTGTGCATCATGTGGACACAAAGGGATGATCCCGGTGTGATCTCCGGGGATATCGCCAAGTCTAGCCATGGTTTCAATGTTCCCTAGCTGTAACACGGGACTTTGTGTTCTAAAATTGCTAGTGCAAGAAGTTGTTCCTTGACATTGCAAGTAAAATAATAATAATAATAATAATAATAAATAATAATAAATCTGCCATTAGCCTTACACTATTTGTTTATATCTGAGTCTCACTGATTCTCACTTGTAAGATTTGAGTAATATGGATTGCTTTTGACCAAGTCTGTGTGCTGGCCAGTTGTAGACCTTTCTGTTTGAATCCCTGATCTGTTGTAAGTCAGATGTAGTTGTATATCTATGTTATCCCAGGTTATGTCTTTTGAGCTGAAGCAGATAATTGGCTCCACCCTCTGAACCATCCATTTGAATCTGATAACACCCCCTCCCCCCAGCCAATGTTTTGCATCTGGCCTTGATTGGTGGGCCTCAGAATTCTAATAACACACAGGCCCCGTTCAGACAACACGCTAAACCATGCTGCTTAACCATTGCATTCCATTAACCATTTTGTGGTTAAGCAGCATGGTTTAGCGTGTTGTCTGAACGAGGCCATTAAGTAGATCTCACAAGCCTAGTGTCTGCCTGATCTGCCTTAGTACATGCTGTCCTAAAAGCACCTCACTAGCAAAAGTCCCAGGCACCCACAAGGTTTGTAGATTAAGCCCCAGAATCTTTGATACTGGATTCAATTCTTTTGGAATGTAACTGGACTAGTGGAATTTAACTGTTAGATACCTGTTAGAGATCCAGGACAAGTAAAAGGAAGTACTTCTTCACACAGCACATAGTTAAATTATGGAACTCACTATTGCAAGATGTAGTGATGGCCACCAATCTGGATGGCTTTAAAAGGGTGTTGGATAAATTCCTGGAGGCAAAGGCTATCAATGGCTACTAGCCCTGATGGTTGTGTGCTATCTCCAGTATTCGAGGCAGTAAGCCTGTGTGCACCAGTTGCTGGGGAACATGGGTGGGACGGTGCTGTTGCGCCATGTCCTGCTTTGTCAGTCCCTGGCCAATGGCTGGTTGGCCACTGTGTGAACAGAGTGCTGGACTAGATGGACCCTTGGTCTGATCCAGCAGGGCACTTCTTATATTCTTAAGTCCTTACCTTATGCATTTATTAACTCAGCCATTGAAATATCCTCCCTTTGAGACATTTCAGAAAAGACAATGTGTTGTAGAAAATTACTAAACACTATAATAAATCTTTGCCTTTGTCTCAAAGAAAAGAGAGAATAGGAGAATTTCCCAAGAATCCTTTAACAAATGCTTTATGGTCAATTTAAAAGAGACAGCTCATCCCAAGGCAGACAATCCCTATTGTTTATGAAATAATGGAAGTCTTGGACCTTGGCAGGGTCAGGATTAGGAACCATCAATCTCATTATCTAAGAATAAAGGCTGAACATTAGTCATATTCTTTTTATAAACACACTGTGACCAATCCCTCAAAGAAACTTAATATACCTTCTTTTCTGCCACAGATAGAAATGCCATGGTGCATCCCTCTTATCTTACATGAGGAACACAATTTGATGGAACACAATTTAACAGAAAATGAGCAGAGCCTAGGAAATGATGATGGTAGCAAAGGCAGCCTCTGTAAGTCCTGGAGTAAAGAGATTAGTCTAACTATCCGACTCCACCAACTATGATTCAAGGGCAGGAAGAAGACAGGGTAATATTGTACTTGGGGGGCAAACCTATGCTTGCTTAGACAGAAAAAAAGTCCTGCATCTTCCAGTATGTCCCAAACATCCACCAGATTGTGCCCTAAGAAAAACAAACAAATCCACTCTTCCATACAACCTACAGATTCCTAACCTGCAAGGCCCCTGGTGATGTAGAGACAGGCACATTGATTTTGTTTGCTGGGACAGAGATGCTTATCATTTGGGATTGAAGTTCCCATGCTGCTAGTTGGCCACTGCTTTCCTACATGCTTTGTGAGTCCCAAGATCATCACCAGCAAGAAAGTAAGAACATGAAAGCAATACTATGTGGGGAGAAACGTTATGGCTCTAGATAGGGACTTGAACCCCAAATAAATATTGTCTCCCACTCACATTTTCACAGCAGCCAACATACAAGAAGAAATCCTCTACTGAAACACCATTCATTTGGGACGAATGATAAAGGAGGGCTATGCAAGAACCATTGGCCTTTGCTAGACCATGGGTTAGCCTGGGGTGAACCCCGGGCTCGCCCCTGTGCGTCCAGATGATGCACAGGGGATCCCGGGCTCAGGCAGGGGTCAACCCTCCCTTGCCCCAGGGTAATGGGCTCTAGTTGTAGCCCGGTATTTCCCAAGGCTGTTCCGCCACTTTTCCTGGCTACCGCAATTGCTTGTGAGTAGCTGGGAAAAGTGGTGGATGGGGCACAGTGCTCCTCAGAAATGCTGTGCCCATTGGGGCAGGGGGAGAAATCACAGCCAGGGGGGGAGATCACGGCAGTGGTGGGGAGATCGGGGCAGGGTGGGGGGGAGTGGGGAAACTTTTTTTAAAACAACACCACTTACTTTGGTCAATCGTGCGCTCCTGTGCACCCGGCCCTTTAAGGAAAAAAATGGCGGACGCGACGGGGCTTTCCTTTAGCCCGTCGCGTCTGACGTTTAGAATGGGGCGACAACCCGCAATATTTGAATCACGGGCTCGCCCCTCCTCCCGCACGGATTTAAAGGTAGGTCTAGCAAAGGCCATCGATTCATGCTTGGAGTTGTAGGGCTTTTTTCTGTCTAAACATTCACAGGATAGCACTATTAAGCTCTGATTTTATACATGCAACAGGTTTGCAATGAACAGGAATTTCTTCGACAAGCATGTACTTATCACAGTGATGTCAAAAGCAACTATTTTGAAATTTATATAAGAAAAACGAACCCTACATCAATATTAGGGATGGGGTTGGCCGGGTGGGATAGAATCTAATTTGCACTTCCTGAATCAATATGTAGATTGAAATGCAATTTTCCTTCTGTATTCGCAGTTCTCCGAATTTTGTGGTTCATTTAAAATGCACACAAAAAATCAGATAGTAGGGTAAAGTGCACACGAACGAGCCAATATGAGTGAATATGATGAACAAAAATGCATTATACGAGGGGAAATTGCTAGCAAAGGTGTACATTAGGTAAAACTGCAGGAAACACACATACATTAGGAGAACGGTGCGGGGAAACGTGGACAAATAGTTGTACGGGTGTTTAAAAATAATTGCAAACAGATGCAAAAGGAGGATTAAATCAATTTAAGACTGGAAAAATGTGAAACTAGCATAACTGGAAATTGAAAGATCTATCCATCCCTAATGAAGGGAGTTGGAAATAAATACTATATTGCTTACAAGAGGGAAGTTTCTCCAATGCACTGATGGACCTTATATAGAAAGCTATCTTGTATCAATCTTCCAGGATCTCTACCATGGTCCTTTCCAAGCCTTGGAAGATACTTTCAATTCGAGATGGCAGGCCCTGAACCCAGAACATTCAGGCATGTACTCTATGGCAGAGTTATGGCCCTGGGTGAAATATTATGATTTGATTATAGGAACGTAATGATTTTTATTGGGAATTTGTTGTTACAGCTACTTTATTGATTTTTTTTTTATTGCATCTGCCTTGAATTATTTTTTTCTTGTACATTGCCTTGAGAGGATTCCACCCTTTAAGGCAGCCTAAAAATAAGTTTAAACAAAAAGACAGAAAGAAAGAAAGAAAACTTAGGATTGACATTGACACAGTCCAATATTTAAGGCTAAAGTCTTACCATTTTTAAGGCTCCTGAACAATCTGCCTAGATTATTGTGTTGCAGTCCTACAACAACCTTGTAAAGTGGGTTGGCATTATGTTCCCCAAGTTGCCAATTGGGGTGGAGTTGGAGGCTGAGGCTGAAAGAGCAGCGTGCCTCTTAGTCAATACATATGCAGACAAGAAAATCTGAACTTGCTGATTCACAGTTCAGTCTCCCAGGCTGTATGCAACAGCAAATCTTAAGTAGCCTCTGATGCAATGATGAGTGGAAAATCACCACTAGAACTGAAGTCTTACCTGCCATGACAGATGCAAAAGGCTGTTGAGGATCAAAAGGACATTTCAATCTGCCAGACTCCAAGTTCTGAGCTTCAAATCTGAATGCGACTTCCTGCATACAAAGGACACATTCATTAGCTTGGTGTCGCAGGCAGGAGACTGTCTGATTTCAGACAGAAAGGCCCATATCTGACATAGAGGTGGACTGAATTATGAGCCTTCTTTGCACCTTTTGATCGCTGACTTCTATTTTCCTTTCATGAGCAGATTTATGTTCGCATCAGGGAAACTCAAAACATTAAGTTTGTTAGACTGAATATTACTTGATTCAATTCAAACTCAAAGGTGAGTTTGATCGTTAAAAGCCAGCCTTGGGGTGGGTGAACTCTGACAGTGTGCTCAAGAGCAGTGGAGGCTGATGGCTCTGATGTCAGGGGGGCTGTGAATCTGCTCTGGATTTCAGCCAGATCTATAAAGGAGCTATCCAAGATGTCGGTCCTATTTTGGGGGTTGGATTCAGCACCTTGGACAGCTTCTTCAGAGTCCTGACTGGTTCTGACTGAAACCCAGAGTGGAATCATGGCCCCACTGTCATTGGAGCCACCAGCCTCTATTGCTCATGCATGACTGATCAACCCCAGTTAAAAATCGGTGGCAGTCTTACCTGATCTGGAGCCCTCCAGCTGTTTTGGACAACAATTCCCATCATCACCAACCTTCAGCCATGTTTTCTGGGGCTAATAAGAATTGTAGTCTAAAACATCTACAGGGCTCCAGTTGGGTAAGGCTTTTCTATTGACAACTTTAAGGATGACGACAGAGATCATATAAGTAAGAGGATAACTTACACAAGGTCTTCCCTTCCATCTTTGCAACTGAACCGACAACATGCATACCCTTCACAGCTTCATGTGGGCTGTCTTGAACTCACCAGCCTGTGAGCTCGTGGTCGTGGTGGTGATGATGAATGTGTTACAGAAGGAAATAGGCTTGCAACTGGTTGTCAGAGGGCCAGTGAAGTATTCCAGGAGGGCAGGCAGCAGACCCAACAGGATCACCTATCTGCCTTATTCTAAGCCAGGATTAATGCCCTGCCCAGACTACTGAGCACATGTGAGAGCATGGGTCAAACACAATTGCTGCTCCATCAAATCGCTGCATGCGCACATCTCCCAGCACAGTGCAGAAGGCAGGCAAGGACTATGTACAAGGTATACGTGCAGGACTATTTCACATGGTAACGTAAAGGAATTTGCCAAAAAAGTCCAGCCTATAAGCATCCATCGACAGTTGCAAATTGATTTATGGGCACAGGAGTGTTTCAACCTGGGCCCGAATAAACAATCAATAATGAACAGAATGAGTCTAATAACCGCAATAAAGAAATGTTGATGAATTAATAATTAAATATCCTTACAAAGCCAAAACCTGAAAGGGAAGGTGATCTGGAGGATAGGACATTCTGTGTCTATTAAATGTGCAATAAAATAGAACCGCCATGTTCCATGTCAGTATCTCTTTGAATACTAGTTGCAGGGAGCAAATATTAGGGGGGAGTTGTCACCTCTGTATCTAGTTTGAGAGCTTCCCAGAGACACCTGGCTGGCTAACGGGTCAGATGGAACTGTAGTCTGATCCGCCAAGGGTGTTGTTATGGTCTTACCTCTCTATGTTTGCTACACTGGAAGGCATGGCCAGCCTGCTTCCATGAAATTTGGCACCAACCTCAATGGCAGCAGGCCTAGATTTTTAATCTCATCATGCTGAACCATGTGGCCTTTTCAGAGAACAGGGATTTACATAGTTTCAAACCAGTTTGAAAGCTATCTGATCACCCGCCAGGCATTTATCT
Organism: Elgaria multicarinata webbii; assembly: GCF_023053635.1. Taxonomy (NCBI): domain Eukaryota; kingdom Metazoa; phylum Chordata; class Lepidosauria; order Squamata; family Anguidae; genus Elgaria; species Elgaria multicarinata. The sequence continues at coordinate 89,113,321 of NC_086179.1, read as the reverse complement.
TTCTGTGGAATGTTATGAGACGGCAGGTAGCTGGCAGGTCTCAGGGGTTGGCCAGCAGGTATGAAAAGCTCATTAGAGAGAGGAAGAACATCTTGAGCTTTTGCTTCCTAAACAGGAGATTAGAGTCTAGACTCCCAAGAAATCATGACTGTATTGATAATTACAAAAATTAGTACAATGTACATCTGGTTTTTTGACGATACAGAACTAAATAGAAAGAACTTGGTGCCACGGCACATCTTGGCTTTTACACAGAGAAATCTATGTTCAGTTTTAAGACCATATAAAGATAAATTCCTTCTTCCCTGCTCCACCCCCCTTTTTATGTCTTGATGGGGGTGCTGACCATGTGTAAAGGGCAGATGGACACTTATTTCCATAAGCAGATAACCATTATGTACTACTATTCTTAATCTTCCCCAGATCCAGGTTGGGGAATGTTGCCCTTCAATCATGTGAGCCAGGCAAAGGACAGCAAGTGATTCAGAGAGAATCATGGCTAAATAATAATAATAATAATAATAATAATAATAATAATAATAATAATAATAATTGTTACCCGCCTCTCCCTCTGGATCGAGGCAGGGTACAACACAAATAAAAACACCATAAAGTGCATAAAACTAATTCAAACATTTAAAACCAGTGCATCATTAAAAGCAACACACCATTAAAAAAGGCATCTTAAAATTCAGCTGGGTAGGCCTGCCGGAAGAGATCAGTCTTTATGGCTTTCTTAAATTCTGGAAGACTGTTAAGTTGACGAATCTCTCCCGGCAAGCCATTCCACAAACTGGGAGTGGCAGAAGAAAAGGTCCTCTGGGTAATAGTTATCAGCCTTGTTTTTGTTGGCTGAAGGAAGTTCTTCCCAGTGGACCTGAGTGTGCAGGGCGGATTGTACGGGAGAAGGCGATCCCGCAGGTAGCCTGGACCCAAACCATGTAGGGCTTTAAAGGTGATAACCAACACTTTATACTTCGCCCGGAAACTAATTGGCAGCCAGTGAAGAGATTTTAAGACTGGTGTCTTAAGCACACGGATCTGAAGTAGAGCTGCCAAGTTCCAAATCAAACACTCTGCCCACTGTATCACACTGCCCATTTCAATGGACTGGTGGGGTTCCTTTCACTTACTACTATTCCCTGCTGGGGAAAGGTCCTGTAAGGCATCTGGGTCAAAATGTGCTCTTTACGCCATTAATCATCTGAAAAAGCGAGCCTATGTTGAGCCATATTAATCACCTTGTTTGCACATAGAGGTTTTGCCAACATGCAATATGCGCACATCAAAAAATGTGAGAACATGAGTTCTTACACCACTGGTAAAAACTGAACATTGCCCTGGTGTTTGTATAAAGGGCTGTCAGATCATTTTTTATATGGCCATGGCCTGTGTTTTTCAAGGGAATGATGAATGCTCGGGAAAGTTAGAGCCATTGCTTGTCATGCACCATTTGGGAATGGATTAAATTACCTCTTTGTGTGTTCCAAGTTCTATGTAGCCACAGACCGGGTGGAAAGCTCCTGTACCGCAGACATAAACATGGGTCTTGTTGTAGGGCTGAAGGACTCTGATGAAGTTGGCACACTCTGTCTATTGTGGAAAGATGGGCAGAAATTATTAATCACGATTAACGGTGCAAAATACACACACACACACAAACTGAAGTCGCATATTCAGTAGCCAGGCCAATGCACGGAAGGTGGAAAGAACCTAGAGAAAATTCACTTCTGGTCTTTTTAGCCTGTAAGCCTGTGGACAAGGTTTATTATTTAAAAAAATAATTTTTGCACAGCACCCAGCTTTCACATCGAACCATAGTTAAGGACGGTTAACTACAGCTTGTCGTCAGAATTGACAACCCAAATGACTTGTGATTGGGAAGAACACCAGAATCACATATTGAAGTAGCCTTGCAAACCATTATTTGAACTAAATATCGCTTGGTGTCTGAATCAATAAACCACTGCTACACTTCAGAGACTGCTGGACTAGGGAGCGAGGAGAATACTTACGAATGAATGAAACTGAGTGGACAGAAACTAAAAGCAGTTGAACAGCTCAAAAAATGCCTTCCGAACGCTCCCGGAATGCCTGGGAGCATGGAGGCTGTTGCGGGTGGGGGTGGGGTGACGAGGCAAAGTGAGAGACCAGCCATTGGCGGGTTTCAATGGGACCACTGCGATGGGGAGGGGATTACAATATAGGTTGGTGCTTACCCCTCCCCACGGCCTCTCCGTCTTTTGCGTCTCCCTCCCTCCCTCCCTGTAGGCAGTGTGAGTTCGCTGGTCGCCTTTAGGGGGGCCAAGTAGGAATTTTTGGCTCATAATCAGCGTTATGGTTATGGGTTTTATTTCGCCTACTTCACACTGTGAGATAGGTTTGGGAGTATTAATTAGGTTAAAATGACGTTAAACGTTCAGGTCACAATTTTAAAAGGCAGGTTAGAGCGGGCATCAGGAGCGGGTTTAGGGCTGGTGAGCATTCACAGGCACAAGTTGAGTGATGGGTAATTACCTGAGGCCCCCAGCTGTGAGCTTTAAGGCCTCAGCTGGTGGGATAAGGCTTACCTTTGAGGCTTACCTATGAGGATAACCTTCCTCACCCACTCGGAGCTTTACGGCGCAAGGAGGGGTCGACACCAGAAGGCCTCCCTACCCCAAAAGGGGAAGCCTGTGGGGTGGCGAAAGGACAATGCCACCTCACAGGCGGTGAATGTCTCGCCCAAAACAAATAGAGACACCCGCTTAGGGTTTTCACCCATTCTGCAGATCTTTTAAATAAAAGTGGCCGTTTTTTAACCCCATTTACTTGTGTCGTCCCGTTATTTCCCACCCTCCATCGCCTGCAACAACAGTTTGTCTGTTGTACATCTGAAGGCTCAAATCGGATATTAATGCTAGGCATTTGGATCATATTAATCCTATTCTGCATTGTTTACATTGGGTGCCTATTACTTTCTGGGCCCAATTCAAGGAGCTAGTTTTGGCCTTTAAATCCTTAAATGGTTTGGGACCACATTATCTGGATGACCACCTTTAGCTATGTAAGTTTGCCCAAGCATTCAGATCAGCATCAGGGGCCCTACAACAAGAGCTGTTAGGCTGGCAAGCATTAGTGACCAGGCTTTCTCAGTGGTGGCCCCACAACTTTGGAACTCCGTCCCCAGCGAGATACATATAGTCTCATGAGAGCTAGCTTTTAAAAAACTCTCAAAGACACATTTCTTCTGTTCTGCATTTGGTGCTTAAAAATCATTAGCTGTTGCTGCTGTTTATCAGTTTAATTGTAATTTGTATGTTCATATTTTATAACATGTAAGCCACCTATTAAGCAGGTCAATTTTTCAGATAATGTTGATGATGTTGATGCACACTCCAAGGAGGATTATGGAACCCTTAGCAGTATGTGTTCTGCATTCAGAAGATCCCTAATTCTGTTCTTGCAATCTCTAATTAAAGGATCTCAGGTAGTAGCAGATCTTTTTGTATGGGATCTCTGACTGCCTGTGAGAGTACACAGTGGGTCTGTAATCACTGCAGCTGTCAAATAATTGTTCCAATATTGATTCAGAGGTCTTCATTCGTCTATAGGCTGTGATCAAGCTGTGCTCAGCACATTCCCAGCAGAAACTGGCTTTTTTTCCAAAGGCAGAGATGAAAACAGAGAAAATCCACAGACGTTATATCTCTCGTTGACTTCAAAGGACTCATATTGAGTGATGGAAACCTACAAGCTCTATCCTGTAATGAATACTTTTCTCTCCCCTCAATGCCCCTCAATAAAAACTGTTGCCACAGTTCACTACCCCCCTTTTTTCACTCTGCTTCAGACCATGTTGTCCTTGAAACCACATCATTTAGCCTAGCTGCAGCATGCTGGCTCAGAGCATGCATTATAAAATGCTCATTAGAAAAGAGAATAAAAGGCAAGTCTGCCTTATCAAACATTTAACTCTTGTGCGTCAATCATTATATATCAACCACTTATATTCTCCCAGCATTCCCACACATTGCTCCCAGAGATTTTCTTCGCTGTGCTTTTTAATGCGTTTTTGTACGGATCTGTCTTTAGGTTTTAATTAAGTCGTTGGTTTTAACCTGTATTTGATTACTATTCGCCGTCTTCAGCTCCAGCTTTGGCAGAAAGGCACAGCATACATTAAATAAGCAATAAATAAACCCATCGCACCAAGAAATAGAGCTAAGGCAAAGTTTTTTCCTCCCCCCAAAAACAGAAGGAGGCAGCGAGGAGTTGGTGGATAGAAAACAAAACGACAAACCCACGTTTGAGGGGAGAGTCTAATAAAATGTGGTCAGACAAGCAATGGCAGAGACAAATGAAATGCTCTTTTATTTGGTCCATTCTTTAATGAACAGCTTTGCTACTGTTTACAGCTCAAACCAGCATCTCTGCAGCCCTCTTGTTCCCCATCAGGATGTAGAATCATAAACCTCAGCTAGACCTAAGGTTTATCCCGGGATTGTCCCGGGCTCGTCCTTGCCTGCTCCTGGGATCCTCTGTGTGTCATTTACATGAACAGGGATGACCACAGGACAATCCTGGGATAAAGCTTAGGTCTAGCTAAGGCCTCACTGTTGTGTGTGTGTGTGTGTGTGTGTGTGTGTGTGTGTGTGTGTGTGTGTGACCTCCACCCATCATCTTTTTTCTTTCTTTCTTCCCAGCAATGCATCTGGAACATCGTTCCAAGAGAGGCATGGAAAGGAATGGTAGCTCACAGTCTCAGACTGCATCACAGCCTCTGCAAACAGAATCAGCAGGGCGCAATGGAGGATTATGTGCCCCATTAGCAGGGCCGGTGCTACCATTAGGCCAACTAGGCAGCCGCCTAGGGCGCAGACCTCAGAGGGGCGCAGTGCTGACCTTTAAGGGTCCTTCGGCCTGCGGGGACCCTCTTGGCAAGTCTGCTTGACAGGCGGGGAGCCTCCACTGGAGCCAGGAGTGGCGTGCCGCGGGCTAGCTGGACAGGTAGAGAAGATACTGCACTGGCACTCCCAAGCACACACACACCTGTGGCATAATTCGTGCCACTCTTGCCAAGGTGTCCTCCAAACTTCTGCCTCTCAACCACCTCTTTTCCCCTCTTCTCCCCATGTCGGATTCTAGGGAAGGATCCTTCGGACCTTTAAGGGCAATTTTTTTGGGGTGGGTGTGCAAGTAGCTCGCCTTGCCTAGGGCACAAAATAGTTTGGCACCGGCCCTGCCCATTAGATCCTGCTATTTAAGATTTAAGTTTGTATCTGTTTTTGTTTGGTTTATGTAATTATCTGATGTGCCCTAGGCAGACTCAGTGCTCCCCACCCCTCCCCCATTGCGCTGGCTACGTCTTCGAGGTCACAAAAGCTGAGGAGGTAAACAGGGCATCCCCATGGGCAAAGAAAGGATTGGAGAAGCCATCTTATGCCATATCCTGAAGGCTTTCCAGCCTCCTTCCCTCCTCCTCCTCTGCGACACCTCTGCGAGATGGCTGAAAAAGCTATTCTGAAATGCACAGCAGAAGGCACGGCGGAGGTGAAGATCACCCCTTCAGTGCCTGCTGCTCCGTACTGTATACTCGTAAGTCTCCAAGTTTGGATCCCATGGGATTGCGCCCTTATCTATTTAAGAAGTTTCCAACCCACATTTCATTATAAAATAATCCCCAAACGGGATACAACTACTAAAACGCAGTAAAATCATACAACACCAATCCAAAACAATATTGATATTTCTAGCTAGTGGAAATAGTTTTACACTTCTCAAATTATTTATTTTAAGACTTAGATGGCATATTGCTTTTGTTGCATTATGTTTCATTGCATTGTTTTTAGGGTGTTTCATGTACACCGCCCTGAAATCCTTTTTGGCATGATGGCAAGGTTTATATGTGTTTTCAAATAAATAAATATGAGCAGTCTTGATTCCTTAGTGGTTGGGATCAACATCACCCACCCCACACACTGAATGGGTTTCCTGAGTGTATGTCTTTCATTTCTCCCATGTGAGTGAATGGTCTCCATTTATTGCTAGAGGGGAAATGAATGCCCTGATTTTTTGCACTTTTGATATTATGTAGGATGGCCAAGCAGATCACAGAGAGGTGTACAGTCTCCCTTGGAGGTTCTTGTAGTATCTAGGCCCTCTCCTTTGCATTCATCTCCCTGTCATGACAACAGGCATTTGGCCAGATAAAATAAAGGAGAGGTGACAGTGCAGCAAGGACCTATTTCAATACACCCGATTTATTCAATATACAGATTTTAACCAGCACCCAAACAACTGAAAGTAATGTATATATGTATTGTACTTACGTGGGCATCTTTACCAGCCAGTTTACATAAATCCACCTTCTCTTTTGCTGCAGGCCAAAATATCTGTAATGCATTTAGAGGAGGATTTGAGGATTAGGACATTTATAGCACTTGATGTAAACTGTATTTATATATTCTTTTATTTATCTGTCACATTTGCATTCCTGCTCTGTGCTTACAAAGAGCTCGAAGCAACATCAACTCAGGGCACAATCCACCCCGATCTTCCTTCTCTCTTTGTAGGCACAACTCTGCATTTGAAAAGGGGTTGGCATTGAACTTAGCAAGACTCCTGTTTCCCCTCCCAAGTTGGACTTAGAATTAAAGCAAAGCAACAGATATTTTGCTGCCTGAGGTGAAGACAAGATAATACCCCCACTCCCATTCCCTGTATAGAAGATAAATGGATTGACAGTTGAATTTTACTTCAACACTAGTGATGAGCAAGGCAGGGCCTACCATTAGCCAGAGTGAAGCAACTGTCTCAGGCACCATATTCTAGGGGGCAGCACTCTGACCATTTCTCCTACAAGTGTCAGGATTGTTTATTTTTTTTAAAAAATAGAATGGACCCCCTCAGAATTGCCTACACTTAAAAAGGTATTTGGAAACCCTGTCTCCCTCCCCACAGGGAAAATTCTCCAAAATTTTCACCTCCCCCAGACTCTTTTGCCATTTTTTCTGACCCCCGACACCACAAAATGAAAACGGAATAATCAAAATTTTTGACACAGCACTAAAAAAACCCACCACCCTCCTCCTAACACAAATAACTAATATGGACCAGCAATTACAATAAAATGGGTACTATGTATCCCAGTGAGAACAATAAAATCGAATAAACAATTACAACTAAAAGCACATCAGATATTCAAGAACTCGATAAAATTTGGTCCAGTTTTGTTGAAGTTTATGTCTAAATGCTAGAAAGTTGCATTTTCATATAAATGCATTTCACATGTATGCATTGATATGGATATATATACCAATCTCTCTCTCTCTTTCTCTCTCTCTCTCTCTCTGTGTGTGTGTGTTCCTTTCTTTTCATTTATTTATTTTTCTTTTGTTAAAATTTCACAATAAAAAATAAATAATAAAACAAAAATCTTGAAAAATCTTCTAAGAGAAACCCAAAGGAGGTTTTAAGTCCCATTGAAAGGCCTTCAATGACAGGGCCTGAGATACCTCAGCTGCTGTCCACAAACCTTTCAATGTTTCCTGACTCAAGAGTCTCCCAAATTTCTAAGACAGCTGAGGTACATTTTTTTCATAGAGCAAAATTTAAGAGACATGTCAGTTATACCTCCCCTACCAAAAAAAAAAAAAAAAAGTGTTAAAATTTAAAGAAGTATGCATTCCCAGGCCCCTTTTCCAAGTGTGAGTCTTGCTCCTCACAAATTACAATTAAAATAGATGAGATTTTTGAAAATTATTGAATGTATCCAATAGAAACTCCATCCAAATTAACAATCCCCCACCCCCAAAGTCTGTCCAAGCAGGGATGTTTTAATTGCCTTGCTAAATCTCTATTGGGATGGGCTAAGCATCTGCTCATATCTTCTGCTGACTAGCCACACATTTTAGAGAACCAGGTCTTAACGCTTTTATTTATTTTACAAAATAGGCAATTCACAAGAGACTTAATTTTAAATTCTTTTAGCAAATTGTGACATTTTAACAGTTTAAGATTTGTAGATTTGTGTTGTTGCTTTGAGATGTATTATATTTGTTTTATTCTCTGCTGCTGGATTTTATCCTGTAGTGGGAGGCATATAAATATTGTAAAACAGAAATATTATTTTTATTTATTTATTACATTTCTATACCGCCCAATAGCCGGAGCTCTCTGGGCGGTTTACAAAAATTAAAAACATTCAAAGTATAAAACAACAGTATAAAACCATAATATAAAATACAATATAAAAGCTCAACCAGATAAAAACAGCAGCAATGCAAAATTACAAATAAATAAATAAATATTCTCTATCTATCTATCTATCTATCTATCTATCTATCTATCTATCTATCTTTGACCCTAAAGCTATTTTATTTTAATGTCTAAAATAGTTCAAAATATTTTATCAATAAAATACGGTTGGCGTAGTTAGATGGCAACACTATATCCAGGAAAATGGGTATGGCACTGCAGATTCTCAGCGCAATCCTATGTAAATCTATTGAAAAGTAAGTTCAATGAGAATTACTCATGGTTAAACATGCAGAGGATTATTGTATTGATTTATGATTATTGCAGTAATTAGTCACAGTGGAATCCTATACTACCATATTCAGAAATAAATTCCATTATGTCCAACGGTTCTTACTTCCAGGATTACGGCCTCAATTAAGTGGGATGGGGGAAATCATACAATTATGGGTTGTGCTCTCAACAGCCAGAGTGCTCTGGGTTCATAGCCTTCTGCCTAGCTTATACCCTGCCGGCAAGAGGCAGGCAGGGCGAGAGCAGGACAGACATGATTTCACCTACATTCCTCCTTTCAGAATATGAATTACAACCTCAGAAGAAAAGCTTTTGGCAGTGGGTAGGAAGAGGTGGGAGAGGCAAAATCCGCTATCAGATCTCTTCCTCCGTGCTCGTAGCTCTGTCTATGGGTGCGGAGGAGGAGTTTGGCAGCAACCTATGGCAACCCAAATGCTCTCTAGGGGCCATAGGATTGCTCTCTTAATAAATCCCCCTTTCTTTTTTCGTTCATTTGGTTAAATTGGATGGCAGCACTACAAATAAAGAAAGGAAGCATAAACTATACATCCAATAAGTACAAACTACAAGGACAGAGCCTCCAGCACTGTTAGAAACACTTAAAACTGCTAAACTGGCATGTCGATCTACGACCCACGTATATAAGTATTTAATAGCAGTAAATAAATATGATACCCACTGTTTAAGACCAGATTGAAATAGAGAACTGGAGTGCCCTATCTTGCCTAACTAATGGGCGTTTGCTCTAGCATCTGTATCTGAAGCTTCTATGGATCTCAGGTTATGTCTTATTCAGCAAATAATTTTGTTTCAGGTCTATTGGACTCCACAACATCTTTTCAATAAGGGTTTGTCTAACTTGCACAGTTGTTGGAGCTGTAATGCATCTAATGCTTCTTTAACTCATATGTTTTGGCAATGTCCCATAGTTGCCCCGTTTTGGGAGGAGGTTGTAATAAGGATGAACTTTGTACTGAAACCATCTATAATATGGAATAATGTACATCTCCTCCTAAATTACCTACCGGCTTCTTGGAAGTTAACACACGGTCAGCATGGATGGATCTTCAGAGCCCTTATGATAGCCAAAAGACTTATACTATCACATTGGAAGGACAAATTCGCACCTCCCATAATGCAATGGATCAAGGACCTAATAATATTATCAACTTTTGAACAGATGTTATATAGATGCAACTTGCAAGTGGATAACTATACTGAAATCTGGTCTGCTTTTCTTGAAACCTTTGTATAACTTTCTCCCTTTCTTTTATTTGAACAGTACACATAAGATGGAAAATGACGATAATTTTATATACACAAAGTACAGGTTTTTTTTCCATTTTCACAATGTATTTTTTGTTTTGTTTGTTGATATTCACAATAAATAGCAATTTTTTTTAAAAAAAAAGGACAAACTACAAGGATGGCTTTTATTCCAGTTGCTTCACTAAGGTGGTCCTTGATGTTATTTGTCATGGAAAGAAATTTGAACATCTTTTTCAGTAGCTCGGTCTCCAAGTTTCCCTAGGGTAGCTTCAAACAGCATTCAAGAGAAAAATATACAAGAGTTTCTTTGTGAGAGAGGGAAGAGCAGAACCACTATGATATTCATCATAAAATGCCTGTTGCACATGACTTGACTTCTGAGAGCCTATGTGAAGGATCTGTGCAGGATCAGACTGAAGTTCTGTCTAGTCCAGGCAGTGTCCTGTTTCCCACAGCCACCAACCAGATACCTCTAGGAAGCCCACAAGCAGGATATGAGGGTAATTTGTGTTCACCAGCAACTGGTTCTGTGGGCTATGCTGCCTCTAACACTGGAGGGAATATATAGCCATTGGAGCTCTTGATAGCTTTGTCCTTCATGAGACCCGAATCCAGGATGAGTCAAATCTTCCACATGGAACAACACCAAAGCTTCAATAAACTGAAAGCCAATGTGTGACACATGACTAGGAAAATTGGATGGTTTCATTGCTGTACTGAGTAGGAAGCCTTAAAAAGAAGAAAAAGGAAAAGAAGGGTGGCCATTACCTGCACAATCCCTATTCTGTCTGGCATTGTGGATGTTGGAGAAATCCACCACAGAATCAAATCGGTTCAGAGTTCTATTAATCTGATGTGCAAATTATGCAGCAGACCGGCTTTTTTCTGAGTCACGCGGATTCTGCGGATCGGTTTTGTTTGTTTGTTTTACTTTTCTGAACTTCACAAATATTTAGTCCTAGAAAAATGGTATCAGTGACTACTCCAGCTGTTTTGGACTACAACTCACAGCTTTGTTGACTATTGACTTGGCCATTGGCGGTTTGTGAACTGCCCAGAGAGCTTCGGCTATTGGGCGGTATAGAAATGTAATAAATAAATAAATAAATAAATAAATGATGGCTAGCTCCTACTAGCAAGGCTTTCTTCCATTGCCGGTAGCATCAAAGGATAATACTACTACTATTTTGAAAAAAAAGGAGCAGGGAGAGAAAAGGGTGAAGAGCATTTGTTTTCCAGCACGCATCCATCAGATGATTCAAATTAAATGCCCCTAACGTCTGAGAAAGCTACTGCATATTAAAGTGTGTGTTTCCCATATCTTAGGCTGGATCAAATATTGATCTACTGAAACTTCAGGTGCTATGTTTGACTTCAGCCAAAATTGGGTACATTTCCTAAGGCTCTAGAGCAGCCTTCCTCAACCTGGGGCGCTCCAGATGTGTTGGACTACAACTCCCAGAATGCCCCAGCCAGCTGGCTGGGGCATTCTGGGAGATACAGTCCAACACATCTGGAGCGCCCCAGGTTGAGGAAGGCTGCTCTAGAGAGTGTTTCTTGAACAGAATATTGTGTGACCGCTTGGCTCTATTTCTCAGCCTAACCAGTAATGCAAACCCTAGACCACATTTGGGGAAAAGTTAAAAAATAAAGGCTAAACAGCCCTTATCAAGTGTTATCTAACCCACATTCATCATCACTACTGGGAGGAGAGTAATTCTACAACAGCTGTTATTAAGAATTTGTACAATTTTCAGATCTGCAGTGGGCCTTCCAAATGTTAAAAGATGATTCCTTGGCTTAGCTGCTTTTTGTAAAAGAAAAAAAGGAGGGGGACTGTTATGGTACTCAGTGCAAAGAAATGGATTCTCATTTCAGAAAGATAGTGTGAATTGATATGGAGATGTCCAATACCATGAGATGATGTCCATTTCTATTCTCCTGAAATGGCCACTTGGGTGAACACCTAAATGAGCTTCTCATTTAGGTGTTCTCACACCTAATCTATGTCAATAAACCATCTTAAGAAGCAATCCTGTGCATGCTGGCATGGGTTTGTTGGAAGTTGTATGACTTTGTTTCCTATCTAAACATGCATAGGATTGTGTCCTTACAGTTTTAAGCCACCAGCTAAAATTAGAATTGCATTAAGGCTGAAATCCTAGGCACACTTATCCTGGAGTAAGTCTTCTTGAACTCAGTGGAGCTTACTTCTGAGTAGACAAGATTGCAGTATTATTAAGATTTGATGATTTTATTAATGTTTTTATTGAAACCTGTTAAAATATCTCTAAAGCCCTTGAAACACCATTTTCTTTATTGTTGTTCTATTGTAGGGCTTACTTTTTTTTTTGGCTTTGCTATATAGTTGGCTTTCATTATCCCTAGTAAATTGTATGTATAAAGAAAAAAAATTCTAGATTGCTCATTATTTTGAGAAACCCAGCAGAACAGAACCTTAAAAGGGAAGCGAAATGACTTTCCTTGGGGAGAATTCCCTCACCAGCAACAGAACTCTCAAAAATACTAATTTCCACAATATGCTTTAAAAAGGAGAGAACACACAATTTCCTGTCCCCAAAGTTTCAAGCCCAGGATGTTCCGAAGAGCAATAGTTTATGATCTATCATCTCTGTATGTACAGTGGGAGACCAAAACAGCTTATGCGAAGGAAGGTTCCTGGGAATTTGATCTATTTATCTCTTTAGCCAGATGTGGCTGAAGCTCCTAGCACTCACAGTGCCTGAATGTTGGCAGTGTGTCAAAAGTTTGCTGCTCCTTGATAGCATGCTCATTACGACAGACATGGGTGGATCCTGCTAGCAATTCCACTGCGATAAGTCTCCTTCCTTGTATCCTTGCTTACCCTCCCGAACAGCGTGGCCTCTCATGAAAATATGCGACTAACCATATTTCAAGAGAAATATTTTAAATGGTGCACAATACGGTTCACATGGCACTTAAGGATATTCTTACCTAACCATACTCTACTCCATCATTGTGCTAACTTCATTAATGTGGGGGAGCAATTTTGTGGCAGGCTGGAAATTATACAGGCCACAAGATGGGTGGTTTGTAGTAACCAGCTCTGAAACCGACATGCCTGACCTTATTTTGATAATGTCCATAAAAACTTGGGGTATCAATATTATACCATTAACTGCCCTGGGTGGGTTGGTCATCACGCCCCCTTGCAATCATTCAAGTCGGCTAACCGTCTTTGTGCACGCACACTTATTTCCACTAGATTTAAAAGATTTAAAAAGTTCACTATAATTCAGATTTATCTGTGGGGGCTTAAACACTAAAACAATCTTATTTATTCAACAGGCCCAATTCCCATTCCAGACTGCTAGATCCATATGCAATGTCAAAGACTAGTGCTTTCCAGTCACCTTCCTTCAGAGTCGTTTATACTAGGATCATTTGCAGGAAAACGTTTAATATTCTAATTTACTGCTTCGGTCCCTAGTGGGTACCTGCAACAAAACGTATTTTGTCAGATGATTCTAAATTCCAAGGAGCACAAAGGACATGCTTCAGACCCTTGTAGCTCCCAGCGTGTGCAGTTTCGTCACGCGGAGGAAAGGCTGGAGCAAAGCCGGGTGGCACCCGGCCAACGCAAACCGCCATCAGTCTAAACACAGCACAGCACAAACACCACATTCTGACACTTATTTGCTACTGGGGAGTACCTTTCAAGCACAGGAGTCTTTCAAGTGAGTTTGATATACACAAAAAACAGCAGGCATGGTACGTATATTGTGATCAGGGGTGCAACTACAAAGGGTCGTTAAAGGGGGAGATGGACAGGCAGAAAGGCCTTCTGAACCAACATTCAGACCTATAAATCCGTAATGAAGGGCTTAAAGAGGTATCCTGGCTGCCAATAGACCTGAGCACCCGCAGGTCCCGCTGGGATCACTCTGGAAGTAAAATAGCTTAGAAGAGCAGCTTTACCTTATATAGTACTTAAAATATGTTGCTCAGCGGTGAAGGTCCATGATAAACCTCAGAGAGAAGCTTATCAGACGCAGACAGACTCTGCTACAAAAGTGTAAACAAAAACTGTAATTTATCCTTGCAGGTCCCTAACCACAGCCAAGGGCAACAAAAAGCTGTGGTTAAGGCAACCAAGGATCTGCTAGTATGTTTGTTTATTTGCTGGAAAATCTTGCAAGCGTTTGTACAGTATGGGAATCAGTAGGAATGAAATACTTCTGCATCATAAATACATAAATAAAGAGGGGATTATTTCTCCCCCTGATTGTTCTAAAGTAAACTATGGTTGAACATGGATGAATTTCTTTGGAGCTCAGCCTAAGCGGGTGATTTCAATGTATTTGTTCCCATCCCTCCCATCTAATCTAGTTCCACTGAATGGAATAACCATCAAAAACACTTTTCTTCATTTTTTTTTTTTAATGAAACAATATTTGTGGAAAAATAATAAACCTATTATGCATTTTTCAGTTATACAAAATTTGCACTACCCAAACCCATACATTAACCAAAATGCTATTAGATACCAATATCCACCCTTTCCCAATGTTTTTGATCCAAGTTTTCATGTTTAAAATGTGTATAAAATGTGCACAATACAGAGAGCTGTGCAGGAAAAACGCCTGCAAAAATGCATATAATCTAAAATTAAAAAAAAAGTGTTTAAAACACATACAAAAAGCATACATTTTGAGAAACGCACACAAACATACGTAAGAATGTTTGTGTGGACTTTTTAAAAAGTTTGCAGACGGCTGCAGAAACAAGATGAAATGGACTTAACTTTGAAAAAATGAGAAAATGAGCAAAAGTGAACTTGACAGGTTCGTCCATCCCTAGTGGACGGAGGATCAGGTAACCCCCTTGACTAGTTCCAATGATACAATTCTATGGCTCTTCAGACAGTCTCTCCACTGCGTGACTGGCTTGCTGCCTCAGACAAAGACAAGGAGGAAAAGGAGAAGTAAGCTGTTGTGGTTATCTTCTCAAAGAAGCCCTCAGTTTGCTCCAGAAGCAGCTTGTCACACCTTATTAGTAAGATGTGCTAGAGCAAATGTGTGAGTGACTTGCATATCTCCAGGCATTGCTTCCAGATCTTGTTTGGGTGTGTGGAAGGTATTCTGGGAATATGAGGAATATGTGTTATCCCCCTCTCCTTTCAAACAACACCAAGAAGCTTCTCACAGAGGGAGAATGAGACTTTTGTCTGTTTACTAGGGCTGTGCTCCGCTTCGCTTCGGTTCTTAGAACCGATAGCGGAGCGACCTCATCCACCTCCAACAAAGGCAGAGACAGATCGGGTCAGGGGAGCTGCGGATCGAGACCAAGCGAATCGAGACCAAGCGAATCGAGACCAAGCGGATCCTTCGCCTCAATCCAGAGCTCCAAAAAAAGGTAAGTGTGGTGGGAGGGGGGCTTACCTGGCACCACTACAGTCGGTGGGCTGATGGCGGCAGAGTCAGGTAAGGGGGCAGGGGGGAGGGGGGCTTACCTGCCTCTGTCGAGGTCCGGCAGTGGCTTCAACTGAGGCCGAGACCTCAGTTGAAGCCTCCGCCGGACCGCAACGGAGGCAGGTATGTGGGGAGGGGGGCCTTTTCAATATAAGTCTATGGGGGGGAACACGGAGCTCCGATCCGGATCCGCAGCCCCACAGTGGATCGGAGCAGACCATAGGCGAATCAACGTGGAGCAGAGCGGACCCGATCTGGAAGTTGTGGATTAGGATCCAGAGTGGATTGGGGGTCTGTGCACATCCCTACTGTTTACCTCAGGTGCTGTTTACCTCAGTATCAATGCTCATTCTCTAAAGCCTTGGAATTCGTGCTTTCAAACTTCCATTAATTAAAAAGCAGCAATCCAGTCTTGACATCACTTCTGTGGGGAGGTTGTTTCTACAAAGCCAGTTTGCCCACCCATACTGCACTGGCTCCTGGCTATGACCCAGGTAAACAGATTTCTAAATGAGGATTGGTACACACATTCACTTGCTTACTCTGATACAATATTTCTCAGCTGAATATTTGAATTATCCACATCGAAAAGCATTGAGTTAGACCTTGACCTTAGCTAGAACTACCGGTCTAGCAGGACGGAGGGGTGAAGGTCTCACGATATTTTTATTGCAAGATCTCCCCCTCTGTTCACAAGCGGCGCACACCGACCTCAGAGGGAGAGGCGTTGCACCCACCATTTTGTTTTTCTTAAAGGGGAAGATGCATACAACCGCTCGTGCGCAAAAGGTAAGGGTTGTTTTTTTAAAAAAAATCCTCGCTCCCCCCCCACCCCCGATGGGTGCAGTGCTCCTGAAGAGCTCTGCGCGCCGTGCGTGGGTCCCAGCTCCTTGCGAGGAACCGGGACAAACCACGCCGCCCCGCCACACATTCCGCAGTCTTGAGCTCAGCCCGGGACTGCGGAAAAACCAGGCTCAAAGGGTAGGGTGAAATCCCGGGGCAAGGGAGGGATAATCCCTCCCTGATCCCAATATCCCCTGTGGGTCCACATGATCCCAGGGATCGCCCTGCGATTTTGTCCCATCTAGCTAAGGTCCTTGTCTGCATCAAGCAAATCAGGTGGAAATGAGGTGGACTGTACTACTTCAGACTCTGGGAGAACATCACTTTTTTGTGATGTTTTACATTAAAAAAAAAAGCAACTGCAAAATAACATTTTAGGGAACTGCCTGAGTTAGAAACTTTCCCAATGTTCTAATTTCTTTTAAGTATAGAGAGTTGTTGCTGTTGTTTTTACCAGGGCAGCATCAAAAGTGGAACCTCCACCTTCACCTTGAAATGGTACAATCCACTCTACCACTTCATTCTCTTACATGTGAGAGCCAGTGTGGTGTAGTGGTTAGAGTGCTGGACTAGGAGTCAGGAGATCCAGATTCTAGTCCCCACATGGCCTTGGAAACTCACTTGTGATTTCATGCTAGTCACAGACACTCAGCCCAACCTACTTCACAGGCTTGTTGTTGTGAGGATAAAATAGATAAGAGGAGGATGTGTGCTGCCTTGGGTTCCTTGGTTGAAAAACGGGTGGGATATCAATGTAATAAATAAATAAATATG
Source organism: Elgaria multicarinata webbii (assembly GCF_023053635.1). Classification (NCBI taxonomy): domain Eukaryota; kingdom Metazoa; phylum Chordata; class Lepidosauria; order Squamata; family Anguidae; genus Elgaria; species Elgaria multicarinata. The sequence goes on along the minus strand of NC_086179.1, from coordinate 89,096,450 downwards.
AAGACTAAGCTTTAGAGTGTTCGTATCATATGATGTCAGTTCAATGTGTGGTGATCAATCAGTGCTGACTCTTTCAAATGCCTACAGCCATACTACCTTGAACACGCCCAATCTCATCTGATCTCGGAAGCTCAGCAGGGTCAGGCCTGGTTAGTACCTGGATGGGAGACCACCTAGGAATACAGGGTGCCGAAGACTCCTTCAAGTTTGCAAGTAACACCTTGTTGCCACAATCCAGGAGTGATGCAGGGACATGAGCAAACCAGCAGCTTAAAAATGTTGGCAACAGGGATACCATGCTGCTAATTTCATCTCCTAAATAGATTAATTTAAGTGAATTATTATGTTTAACCTAAGTAATGCTTACGGGGGCTTGAATAGCTTTGAGTGGCGCCTCATTGTTAAAAATAGGGCTGTGCTCTGCTTCTATTCGGTTCAGAGAAGCAGAAGCGAGGCGGCCTGATTCGCCTCCGGAAAAGGCGGAGGTGAAGAGAGTTTGGGGGGCTGCGGATCGAAGCGAAGAGGATCACCTCAATCCTCTTACCTCAATGCCTGCAGGTAAGTGGGAGGGAGGGGGACTCATCTGGCGCTGCCCGAGCCACCATCCATGCGGCGGCACTGGCGGCAGCACCAGATAAGGGAGCAGGGAGGAGGGACGCTTACCTGTGTCCATTGCGGGCTTCAATTGAGGCCCCGGTTGAAGGCGGAAGTGAAGGCCGAGGCCTCTTCCGGCTTCAAGCCAGGGCCTCAATTGAAGCCCATGACAACAGACACAGGTAAGGGGGTGGGGGGTGGCTTATCTTGCACTGCCGCTACTGCCACCATCCATGTAGCGACGGCGGCGAAGCCGGATCTCACTCCGCGGAGTGGAGCAGGAGACGGGCGGAGCGGCACGAAGAGAATCAGGCCCGATCCGGATTTTCCGGATCGGGCCACAAAGCGGATTGGGGGGGTCCGTGCACAGCCCCAGTTAAAAACATGGAGAAGGATGAGCTATGGTAATATGTGTTTGAGTAAATGTTCTCAGGCATGCTTATGCATACGCACGCACACACATACATGCTGGCAACGTTTCTGAAATGTTTTTAAAAACCACAATTAAGCATGAGAGCCTACTGTAAAGGGTCAAACACTTTGGCCGGTAAAGCCTACACGTAGGTCAATAGTATAATCGCGATGAGACCATGGTTAAGTGGAGCATGACTTCACTTGGAGCTTGTTGTCATAATACATGGGAAAAGAAGGAAAGAGATGTACCATTTGCTTACATTCGAACTAGATGGAGGGCAAAAGTCCAACTGATATTTGTCATATTATATTACTTTCCTGCTACAAGAGGTCACGCATGCTGACAAACTCGGTTTATTAAAAGTAAACCATGTAACAATGGGAGGTAAGGTGATTAAATCCTTCCGATGAGGCATGACATACTGGGCTGTTTCTTCACCCGACGAAGGCGGCGGGGGTGAGGAGGCAGACGGGTTAAAAACAAACTTATCAGCTGAATTGTACAAATGTATATCCACAATGATAAACTGACCTTCTTTACATTTTTGTTTAAGTCAACCAAGCTGAGCAGAAAAATGTGGTCCTTCGCACCGAGGAGCAGGCGACCCCTTTCTTCATCAAGCAGCAGGGTTCGAAAATCCAGCCCCTCCGCCGATCCCGAGAATGGAACACAGCTGTTGGAAAGTAGCAAGTCTGTGAGAGAATGAAGACAACCTTAGAATCAAAAATGTATACACACGGCTCATGGGTGCCTTCTATAAATATATGCACCCAGCATGATCTTCCCTGGCTAAAATAACTTATCAGAGTAAACTAGATTTCATCCTAGAGGATGGGGGCAGGGTAGCTATGGGGTACAGTAGGGGGAGATTAGCACAGTACGGGGTGTGGGTGTTTTTGATGAAGTCCATACACATATTTTGCTCCTTATAAGGCTTTAAGGGCTAAAACTGTCGAGAGGTTAGGGCAGAGCTTTCCAAACTGTGTGTCGCGACACGTTAGTGTGTCAGCTGCAGTGTGTAGGTGTGTCACACGAACGTAACGAGAAACCTCTGAGTCTATGTGAAGTAAGCAAGACCAACTTGCATGCGTTTTTACTCAGCAAAGGTGCCGATTTGTATGGTGCACTAGTATATTCCCCTTCCGTTGTATCCGTGTATGCACACCATGGTCGAGGGATCATACAGGTACTGCGCATGCGCGTTATGCATAATCAGGTCGAAACAGCTGATTCCATGTCACTTCTGGTGACACGGCTGCACCTGAAGTGACGCATTCCAGAAATTCCATGGGTCCAGTTTTTTGATAGAACACCGTCTCAACCGCCGCTCGATTGCAGCTCGACAAAATTGGTTCAATGTGAAAAGTCTTGGAAATGTATGTTATTATCCTGCAAATCATATATTTTAAAAAATATAAATGAAAGGTTTTCATGAGATATGTTGTGTCCCCATACATTTCGTTATTACAATTCATGTATGTGTCCATATCTCTTATAAGGGGCTAGTTTAACCTTCGGTTTGCTAGTAAAAATGAATTACTGTGTCGCAAAATGATGCATGTCTAAAAAGTGTGTCACCAACACGAAAAGTTTGGAAAGCTCTGGGTTAGAGCAACTCCCTCACCAGGAAAAACTAAGTGTTTGGGGGCTTTCTGGTTTAGAAACATTACGATTGCTGCATACATAAGGCCAGTCCAACATACACAACGCAACACTCTTACTAGGGACTAAGCCTCACTGAACATAGTGAGGCTTACTCCTGAGTAAACATACATAGGGTTTGGCTGAACATGAACCTGGGCAGCCATTAACTTCAGTCTAACCTACTTCACAGGGCAAGTGGGTTGTATCTAATGTTAGTCTAACCTAAGTCCCATTTCTTTTAATATGTCTACTGTAAGTAGGAATAATGTTGGATAAATATGGATAAAATGGAAGAAGCATGTGAAGAAATAGATGAAGGCAAGAAGCATTTGAGACAGGTAGAGTGAGATAGACAGAGTCTCCATGTTTAGAAGCACTATACTTCTATGTATCAGATCCAGGGAAAAAATAGAACAGTCTCATTTCTGCTCACTGGTCCTGTGGGCTTTCCAAAGGCAGCAGGCTGTCTATAGCTGCTGCCATAAACAGAATGCTGGATTAGACGTTGCTTGGTCAAATCCAGCCAAACTGTTCTTATGCACTTTCGCAGGGGCAAAAGTTGCTGTGAATCACTGCAGGAGGGCCTTCCACAACCTGAACCCCATTCCTTCCTGTGTATACAGGTCACTGCAGTTACGTTCCCACCAGCAGCTGTCATCTGCAGATTTGCCCTCAAGGAAGAGACTCTGTATCACGGCACCAACTTCTGCAACGGAGGAAATACACATTGGAACACGCCTGTTAAAAGAAGTGGTTGTGGTGGTTTCGGATGAACTTCCTCCTCGCCTTGTTCATCCGGATAGGTCACTCGTACGAGCTGTAAAATGTCCACGCAAGTGGCAGGTGGCCACTCCGTTCAATTGATGTGGTAGACATGAAGGAAATCAGAACGGAAAGCAGTTTGAACTATGGTCACATTTCAGTGTTCCATCCATGCAAGTGCTTTGTGCACCTGTGGGGGTTTTGTACTTTCCTGAAATAGCAACTTCTCCCACTGAGCTTAAAAAGAAGTTTGCCGTTCTGACAGAGGATGGGAGAATCTCCCCAGCTGCTGTGATTCCAAGCCCTTCTGCTGAGATGACAGGCAATAAAGAGATCAGCCATGCAATCCACAAAGCTTTCTTCAATAAATAGACATCTCTTCACATCTGAAGCAAGTGTGAGAGCTATCCTCTAAGCTTAGTTAGGCTAATAAAGCAAAGCAGTTGCCTATAAACTAAATGGGCAGTTTTCCGTAGTGTCTGACAGGTTTTAACTGAACACCTCCTCAGGGCGGGTCTTCAAGTTGTAGCTTCTGGTGAGCGGCTAACCCAACAAATCACCTCCCACCTCTTCTCAACTCCACCTGCTTGACCCTGCTGTGGACTCTGGGATCTGTCAATTCTGATGGTTCCCTCCCACTCCAACAAAAACTGAGTTCCCACAGGCAGGGACGATAATCTCTGATCCTGAGCCTCCTGTCTGCTAAACTCCTGGGAAGATTCCTCCTTGACTCCTGGAGGAACTTGGAGAATTTCTTCCCCTGCATCCTATCTTGGCTGGTCTTCTTCTTCTTCTGCCTCTGAGTCCAATTTGGGACACACAGAAGGGAGATCAGGCCTTATTCTGACATCAGCCCTACTACAAATGCCACCGTTGTCTGATCCTAGGCACGTCTTTTCAGTGGTTGTGACTTCCTTATGGAATTCCATCCTCAGAGCTGTGTGGCTCTTCTAACAATACAATCCTAAATATGCTAACTCAGAAGTAAGACCTATTTCACTCAGTGGGATTGGCTCTCAAATAATTAGGTATAGAGTTTCAGTCTCAAGGCCAAAACAGACATTATTTTAAACATGTGTCTAGCAGCTATGTCTTCTCCGTTTTTACAGGGAGACCAATCTGGATCTTAAAAGCCCCTTAATCACACATGCTACAATCCTGTGTGAGGTTGCCCCCTGCACCCTCTTTAAAGTTGAAATGTGGGGGGTATGTAGCTGCTAGACACAGATTTAAAGTAATGTCTTTCAGGCTCTGAGAACGTGTAGCTCTTACTCTAACACCACCTAAAAGTAAATTTTCTTAGATGTAAGGCAAAAGTGTGCTCACAACTTTAATTCAGGATAAAAAATGTCTTTGCCATCAAAGGTTTGAGGAACGCTGCTCCACACGAGCATTTCCTACAATGGCTAGACATGGCACTGCAATCGCTTGAGCCAGTCTTATGTCATGGAGAGGGTCTTTGACTTAAGGTAGGCAGTCCTGGAGTTTCCCTGGAGAGCCATATAGCTCACTGGATAACCTTCCGGTCACAGAGGGCACGGCTAGACGAGGGGGGTGGAGGGCAACAATCTCACAATTTTATGATCGCGAGATCGTCGCCCTCATCTACATGTGGCACACGATGTCCCAGGAGGAAGAGGACACCGCGCCCACCATTTTTTTTTAATTGGAAAAGAGTGCAGGAGCGCTCCTGTGCAAAAAGGAAAGGAACCTCTCATGCAAGCACTGAGTCATTACTGACTCTTGGAGGGACGCCAGCTTTCGCTGACATTTTCTTGGCAGGTCTTATAGCGGGGTGGTTTGCCGTTGCCTTCCCCAGTCGTTATTACCTTTCCCTGAGCTAACTGGGTACTAGGCTGAGTCGACCCGAGCCAGCTGACTGAAACCAGCTTCCGCTGGGATCGAACTCAGGCCATGGGGAGAGTTTCAGCTGCAGAAACTGCTGCTTTACCACTCTGTGCCACACAAGGCAAAAAGTAAGTTAAAAAAAACACCTCACCCACCTACACCCCACTTCCAATGGGCTCAGCGCTCCTGAGGAGCTCTGTGCCTGGGTCCCAGCTCCTCACAGTTACTCGCGAGGAGCTGGGACAAAACTGCAAAGGCGGGCCACACGTTCTGCAGTCTCTGGATCATCCTGAGACTGCAGAAAAAATGGAATAAAACTGTAGGGTGATATCCCGGAGCAAGGGATATCTCTCCCTGCTCCCGGAATCCCCTGTGCATCATGTGGATGCACAGGGTCATGATCCCGGGGTGATCCCCGGAATATTTCCCCGTCTAGCCATGCCCAGAGTCTCTCTCAGTAACTCACTGGTTTGCTGTGAGGATAAAGTAGGGGGAGAAACATGCACACCGTCCTGAAAAGGTGGGCTAAACCTACCTAAACTGAATGCATCCATCTAGTGCTAGTTGACATTAGCCAAAATCCTCTGACTCATCAGTCACACACACACACATACACCCATTTATAGGTGGTGAATGGCTGTGGGCATCTCAGTAGCACTTTAAAAGGCAAGGGGGTGGAAACCCCACCTCACGTGGCAGTATTAACATTCTGTTAGCTGTTAGAAGAATGAAGAGTTGCCTTCCTGTCCCACAAAACAATTTGTAAGGCTTTGACCACACCCACAACCCCAAGATTGCGCTTTTCATGCTTTGACCACAGGCAGAAAAGCCCAGACAAATTCCTAGGTTGTTAATCTTTCTATCCTGATGGAGTCATTTCATCATCTCTCCTGCAGTTGACCCCTTGTTTATTGCAAAGGATCCTGGGACGAATTCTAGGGGGCACACTCGGTTTGCATGTGATACTGCTGGATCTCATTGTCACTCTACATCGATTGAAGGTGCAGTCCCAAACCTGCCCTGCAGATGTGTATCGTTGAAGAACATCATGGTGGGCAATCATCTTCCAAGTAAGTTTGTCCACAATTCCTGATTTTGTCATTAGAATGCCTGAGAAGTTCCAAGAGAGACTCAGAATTACTTGGAACACTGTGCTTTATACAAAACAAAATGCATGTAGGAAAATGTGTTGTATGCTATATGTCGCACACACACATATGCCTTCTTCTTCTTCTTTTTGAGTCATGTCTACACTGCCACCACTGACTGCATATGCCAAGTGGAAAACCACATGGAAAATTCAAGGCATATGTCGACTGTCAGGCCCCTCGTGCAGTTTTACTACATGCAAGTGAAAGGTAGGATGGACAATTATGTTGCGTGACAGAGCCATAAAAAGGAAATAATTAGCTTCATCCCTCAAGAGCATTGTCTATTTCAAGACAAAGGGGCAAAGAACAGGAAATTGTGAATATAAACACATGAATTGCCTTACATTGAGTTTATCTCACAGAGTACTGACTAATCTGATTGGCAGTAGCTGCTTTCTAAGATCACTGGAAGACGTTTTTGGGTTTTTTTTCCTAGGCGTGTCTCCTGAGATCCTTTAAACTTGAGATGCCGGAGATTGAAGCATCATGGACAGTGTATGCTCCTCAAGAAACCTATTGGCCTTCCAGCAGTTATCTATTGCTGGTCAACTGTGGATTCCAAAGTGGCAGGGCCCATTAACAGTAACTCACAGAGTAAGAGAATCCAGCCTAAGAGATCTTGCTGTCTGAGGCAAAGAACAAAATGCTACTCATCTCCCATTCCACGTACAGAAGCCAACTGGACTGGCAGCTGGATCTTACTTTAAGTATGGTAAAGGGATAGCATCCTTTGACATACCCAAGGGCAGCAGGCTACCTTAGAGGGTGCAGGAGTCAGGCCATGCGGAGTCACACACAACTCTGTCCTCCAAGAGAGGGGGATGACCGGGTGCTCAAGTGGAATGACCAACAGATTGCCACTGTTGCCCCACACCCTCTGCCACTTGAGACATTTGCCTCATTCAGCCTAATGCTAAGGCTGGCCCTTAGCCAGCATGACTGCCAACTGAGAGAATTGCCTCAGCATGACGTTAAAAAAAGAAACTAGGTTAAAGCAATGCTTAACAAATGTAGAATGGGCATAGGCATACGCAAGGGGTGTGCTGGGTGTGCCCAGGCACCCTAATGTCTCAAACGATAAGTGCCAAATTGAGGTGGCCATTGAGTAGGGATCCAGATGCAGCAGGAATGGTCCCCTGGCTGCGCTCTGACTGCTCGTTGCGACATTGAAGAACCTCTGTCTTTGAGAGAGCACCATTACTCCCAGCTGCAGGAGCAAAAGGGAATTGCTCTGCTGGGACCCTCTCTGCCAGAAACTGCACTTCAAAGAGGCCAGGAGGAGGCCCCCCAAAGGGTAATATCACCTCGTAAGCCCCTCCTCTGGCCAGTGTCAGCATCTCTTCACACACACACACACACACACACACACACACACACACACACACACACCATGGCTTCCCATGGTCAGGCAAGCCAAAGGCGGAGCAGGACATCAGTGTCTACAGTGTTTAATAAATAAGTGAACAAAAATAATGTCTGTTGTGATTGAGTGTACAATAAATGTTTATCTGCACACGCCTATGAGAATGGGCAGATAATACAGTAGGAAAAGGAGAGACGTGGCTCAGAACACTGGGATTTCTAGGCTGTTACCAGGTATAATTTGCAGGATTTTCTTTCCAACAAAGTACGAGATTAATGAACCTCTACAGGCTGGTGTATTTCAACAAGCCCATTGCTGTTTTAGTCTCCAGTCTCTCTCCTGGGCGCAAACATTGAATCAAACCATGTCTGACTCTGTGAGGTCGAGTAAGAAGGATGGGCAGGAACCCAACTACTTTTCACCTCCGACCCAACGCTTGAATCTGGGCACTCCATGTTCTTGTTTGTGGTTCCAACTTTCACATCTCATAAAATGCCCCCAGAACATGATGCATTATTGGAAGACAACTTTTTAGGCTCACCGGCAATGGAAGAAAATGTCTGTCTTTACAAGGAAAGTCTAAAGGGCAAGACGTGGCCCACGGTTAAAATGAATGAGTGGAATGACGGAAGCTTAAAGTTTATGTCTAAAGTGCAATTCTAAAAACCTATGAGCAGACAACGTTTCTGCTTTGCCGTGAGCTAAATTCCACATTCATGGAAAGGCCAAACAGCAAATTATTTTAAACTTTAAATATTTAAAATTATTTTAAATTTTGAACATTTTAAACTGGCTTAGTATTTAAATATTTAAAATTATTTTAAATTTTGAATATTTTAAACTGGCGAAACTTAAACTTAAACTCTTTGGTTTAAGTTGCCAGTTTTTGGTATTCTCTGTCTGTTTATACATTTGCAAGTTTTGCAGAATATCTTGCTTGAACATAAAGATATTGGTGGCGGTGGTGGGGTTCTGTGCATGCTTAGGACCCTGCTCAATGGCCAGGATTCAAGGTATGCCTAGAGATGTGATGACGTGGAAATAAACAGGGAGGAGGTGGAAAAATCTAGGGTGGGGAAAATATTTTCCCCAGGGATTCCTTTGTCTTTAGAAAAAGTGGGGATGCCCCCCCCCCACACACTTTTTTTTCCAAGTTTCCCCCATTTTTTTTCCGGGCCTTCACAAATCTCTTCACTGGCTGCCAATTAGTTTCCGGGTGAAGTATAAAGTGTTGGTTATCACCTTTAAAGCCCTACATGGTTTGGGTCCAGGCTATCTGCGGGATCGCCTTCTCCCGTACAATCCGCCCTGCACAGTCAGGTCCTCTGGGAAGAATTTCCTTCAGACAGCCAAAATTAGGTTGACAGGTATTACCCAGAGGACCTTCTCTTCTGCTGCTCCCAGAATGAGGAATGGCCTGCCGGACGAGACACGTCAACTTAACAGTCTATTAGCATTCAAGAAAGCTGTAAAGACTGATCTATTCCAGCAGGCCTATCCAGTGGAATTTTAGGATGCTTTTAGGAGGTTTTAACAATGTATACTATGTTTTAATTCAGTTTTATGTATTTTATATTTGCCTCTGTTCCCTGCCTCGATCAGAATGGAGAGGTAGGTAAGAAATAAATTATTATAATTATTATTCCTGGGTATGGCCAAGGGCTTTTTTATAATTATTATTTTATTTGAAGAGCTAACTGCTTTAGAAAGTTCACTCAGACTGTGGCTTGCCACCTGGCACAGGATATGGTAGGGGACAAATGAACTAATTGTGCACTTCATCAGACTCCAAGCTATGTTTCAGGTTGAAACAGAAGCTCAATCCACTCAACGCCAACGCGAAAAGGAAAGATGTCACATGCACTGTAATGCAGCATCGACCTTGAACAATGCAAGGTCACAAGGAAAGTTGGGATGCATATTTATGATCTAATTCTTCATTTGAAGGTGGAATCCATAGCTTAACTCCTTGCACACAGTTTACAGTGGAGAGAAAAGAAAAATATATGGTAATGAGATATATAAAACCAGGCCTATTGAACACAATGACTTAGGGGGGATCTGCACGTCGCTCCCAGAGCGCTTCTATGCGATCCCAGTGCACCCCGAAAACGACAGTCTGACTTCCCTGTGAAAGAAACGAGGAAGAGCCATCCATGCCGCAGACGCAGACGCCAAGGAGAGCTCTCCGCTGGCAAGGAGAGCTTGGCAAAAGAAGGAGGGGTCTCTCCACCCCTCCTTCTTTTGCCGAGCTCTCCTCGCCAGGGGAGAGCTCTCCTCGTTGTCGGCGGTGGCGGCAGCGGCATGGATGACTCTTCCTCATTTCTTTTACAGGTAAGTCAGACTATCGTTTTGGGGGTGCATTGGGATCGCATAGAAGCGCTCTGGGAGCGACGTGCGGATCCCCCCCTTATTCATGTAACCTTTGGAAGGCAGATGTACTAAAATTTAGAAACAGCTTGATCATTTAGACTTTCACTCAGTACTACTGATGGGGTTAGAAACTGACCCATTACACTTTGGCAAAACATCTCTAGGGTTAGCATTTGCTCCAAGTTACTCAAACCAACTTTCCTTGCTAAAGAGGCAGTCCTCCTAGGTAAACATTCCTCCTTATAGGCCAGTCCTTTGAGGGGGGAAAAATGAAATGAGATAATAATTATCTAACTTATAATAAGAAGATGAAGGTCCAATGATATAATACGTCTGTTTTTTCTCCTTTTAATTTATCACAGCATTTCTGCCCTGCAGGCATACTGGTTTTATAGTCATTCCTTCTACACAGTGAGCTTTGGGAATTGTAGTTGAGGGGAAAGAAAAGATCTCTTATTGAGAATTGTCAGAAACTAGTTTCCAAGATGTTGTTGTTCTTGTTGTTTTGCTGGGGGCGGGGGAGACCATATCAGTTAGAACTGTTTAGAACCCATATTCATTTGCAGAATAGACAAAATTCTACTATTTCTCCTTCTCTCTCCCCTTCCCCTTCGTCCGATATCTTTTTGAAGCAAAATGTTGTAGTGTCATTGGTATGACTCTCCCACAAGTCTAATTTAATAGAAATGGTTTATTAGTTAGATAATGCTCTCATACTACACAGGAGAAGGACTAATAAGATTTAGGGATAGTAATATAGTGAAAATTCTCCTCTGTAATTCTTTATCTAGACCTTGGTAGAATGTGAATATTATGTTCCCGGTAGGTTCCTCCCTTCACCCCCATTCTTTGGTAACCTACAGTAAGGGTGGGAAAAAGTAGATTTCCAGATGTTTTGAATTTCCCAGAATTCTGACCACTGACCATGGTGCTAGACCAATCCCTAAAACATCTGGAGATCTATGTTTTGCCCACCCCTGACCTATAGTACATTTCTGTCTCTATGTTCTTAGCTCCTACAGTGAAAAATTGAAGTTATTCAGAAAGTATGAGAATAGCATGATCTAAATCCTCCTCCATGACCATGAGATCCATAATCAATTTTACTGTGTCATGTTTGCAGAATCCTGGTGGTGATGAGAAATGGGTTGTTGGCAGAGTTGGTGGAGTTGTCATTGCCAATGGTGGCAACAGTGTTGATTACTCCAGTTATGCAATGGCATCTGGAAGCAATATTACAGCTTGATGGTGACAATACAATAACACACATGAAGCAGAACGATTTTGTTTAATTATCATAAAGTAAAAACGGCTAGATTGTGACATGCCCTAGTGTGACACATATGGGTCAGGGGGTATATTTCCCAAACTCATTAAATGTCTCATTCTATTTTCCCCACATATCTGAATATCTTAACACTCAGAGGTAATAATAATAATAATAATAATAATAATAATAATAATAATAATAATAGAAGATTGGTTCAAAACTTCCTCCCTAGCCATGAATACTTTCACTGTGGTGGTGACAGATGGGGAATTGGCAATGCTGGAGCTGCCCTCACCAATGGCGGCAATGTTACTGCTGATACCATTTCCAGTAATGACATCTGTAAATAATATTATGGCTCAATGTAGCCATTAGGATCGCACACATAGAACAGAACAACATTCCACAATGATGCACAGTATTTATTGGGAGTTGCTACATATATCCCTGTGGACAACGTAATAAAGTCACACTATTGTTTGAAGTATCTTAAAACAGCGACGTCCTGAAATGCCCTTATGTGACACATTCATGTAGTTGTGTTAGTGTGCCTCAGTGGAGGCGCTGCTAAGTAAATTCCAAATGAGCATGTTGAAAGAAGACACACACATCTGGCATCCCAAGGCAGCTGTCAGGTCGCAGTGCCCAAGCATGGCCCATCAGTGCTGACCCCTGCACTAGGGCCTCCACATGGGGCGGCTTGGTCTGAAAGCCTCCATTTTAAGTTCTCACAATGCCCTGGAGTGACACTAAGCGGGGCACACCATAGCATTGTGGGAAAACAAAATGAAAGTTCCCAGCCATCTTTGGTGTGCTGCTGCTCCCACCACTGCCAAGTTAGCTGGGCAGGGTGGCGGGGGGATTTACATTATATAGGGTGACCATATGAAAAGGAGGACAGGACTCCTGTCTCTTTAACAGTTGTATTGAAAGGGGAATTTCAGCAGCACCTGGTGAAACTCCCTCTTCATCGCAACAGTTAAAGCTGCAGGAGCTATACTAGAGTGACCAGGTACAAAAGAGGGCAGGCTCCTGCAGCTTTAACTGTTGTGATGAAGAGGGAATTTCACCAGGTGCTGCATGCATATAAATGACATCTGCTGAAGTTCCCCTTTCAATACTACTTTTAAAGATACGGGATCCCTGTCCTCCTTTTCATATGGTCATTGTAACATTATAGGTTGCCCACTAGAAGGCCCAGAGCTCCTTCAAACATGGACCCAGCTCTGTGCACTGCACATACAGAGGCTAGAAACAAATCCAGTTTTCATGGAAGGCAAAACTATAGGCAGGACTAGTTTTGGCTTGGCCCTATCAATAACTGTGCAATATACATTAGAGGTTTTCCACACAAGAGAATCACACAGCAGCTCCTGTCTCTGCCATGCAAAACAATAATTAACTCTTTTGATCAGAGCTGAGCAGAACTGATTCTAATGACTTTCCACACAAAAAATGAACTTTAGACCTCTCTGAAGGAGAGCATTCCATAAAAATAAAGCGCTTAGTTCTCATTTACGGGAGCCGCACAGCCACTAACTCCAATTCTCTTGAAAGGCAACACAGGTTAACCCAAGTACAAAACAGTTGCTTTTGAGCATTATGGTTACCCCTTTAACATCACATGATATTTCCAAACAAATTTTGACTGAAGACACAGCTGCACAAATAGCAGCTTTTAAAAGTACTCTTATTATTACAGAGATGATTAAATGCTCTTTTGTGACTTCACATTGTTGGTGAAAAAGGCCCAGGCCCGGTTCACAAACCCCATGTAAGCCAAGCCAAATAATTAGCTTTAAACATCATAAATGAAAATGTATCCGATTTGAAACATTTGTTATTACAAAGAAGACCCTGGGCCGTGGGCTCGCACAGGTTCCCTTGTTCCTAAGCAGCTTATCTTTCTTGTATCATTGCCAAACAAAGCAAAGTCATCCTTGTTACTAAAGCAGTTAAAATGGAGGGATGGGGTTTTTATTTTTAGAAAATGGAAACTGTCCACATGACAGGTTACAAAAGTTGAGCTCTTGATCCAGTGAAAATTCTTCCCTATCTTTCAAAACACTAGAGATGAGGCCTGGCAGAACATTACCCCTTGGTCAGATCCAGCATGTAAAAGAAGTCCTATGGTCCACCCCTCCACCACCGAAATGTTAAGCACTTGCACTAATAGGAGTTTCAGATGAAGGCTTCGGGGTGACCCACCTTGGGGAAGTCTGGGTTACAGAGTCACAGACCTTCCTTTAGAAGAATACCTTCAGAAACCAAATGACGATGTCGCCCACCAGTCTTTTCATTTGTTTGTTTTGTAACAGATATACTGTTTCTATGACCTGTTAATCACAAGATTATTTTCTCCAGTGTCACGAAAGCAACCTTTATAATTTAATCAGTCGAGAGAGATTCTAAGCAGGGCTGGGAAAGCATCTTAAATTCCTAGGCATCAACATCACATTTTTCAAAAATAAAATAATAATCCAGAGGCAGCGTCAAACTTGTCAACATTGCCCTATGCATGGCTGATAATGGCATGCTAAATTCCTAGCCACCTGCATAAAATATTTAGGCATCCAGTCAACCTGGTGCATGGCGAAAGTTCTCCTCTCCAGGCCTAATTAAATGAAAACATAGTAACATACCTTCCCACATATCACAGATGAAATCAGGGACAATCTTGGTACTTGTAACACTTCAATTCTCACACCAAGAATTAATACCTGAGTTCCTAACCCTCCCACAATTGCATATTGTATATAATGCAGGCTGTTTTTCACTGGTTGCCCTGCTTATGTATTTACTCGGCAATTAAATATCCTGTCCTGTCATATCTTTTGAGGCAGGATGTGGAATCCTGAATCCCACAATAGACGTAATAGGAATTTTTATACATTGGTGCTGTCAGAGTAAAACGTAGTAGCGCCACTCAGCAGAACAAGGAGGGCCTCGTTTACCAGATTTTGAATTAGTACACGTTGCCATCTAACAAAGGTCCCCACATTTGGAATTATGGGAGAGTGTCGTGGGCACACTTAGAAAATGGCTGCCACTGGCAAGCTTGCCCTCTCATAAGAACATAAGAAGACTGAAGCGCCATCTAGTGCAGCATTCAGTTCACACAGTGGCCAACCAGCTGTTGACCAGGGAGCCAAAAGCAGGACACAGTGCAACAGCACACACCAGCAACTGGTGCAGACAGGCTTACTGCCTCAAATACTGGAGATAGCACACAACTATCAGGGCTAGTAGCCATTGACAGCCTTCGCCTCCAGGAATTTATCCAATCCCCTTTTAAAGCCATCCAAATTGGTGGCCATCACTTCATCTTGTGGTAGTGAGTTCCATAATTTAACTATGCGCTGTGTGAAGAAGTACCTCCTTTTATTTGTCCTGAATTTCCCACCAGTCATCTTCATGAAATGATCCCAGGTTCTAGTATTTACAGAAGAGGAGAAAAATGTCTCCCTGTCCACATTCTCCACACTGTGCATAATTTTGTACACCTTTATCATGTCTCCCCTTAACCTCCTTTTTTCTAAGCCAAACAATCCCAGCAGTTGTAACCTTCCCTCATAGGGGAGATGCTCCAGCCCTTAATCACTTTTCTTGCCCTTTTCTGCACTTTTTCCAGCTCTATAATATCCTTGTTTAGGTGTGGGTGACCAGAACTGTACACAGTATTCTAAGTGTAGTTACACCATTGATTTGTTTGAAGGCAGGATGATATGGGCAGTTGTATTCTCAATTCCTTTTCTTATAATGCCTAACATGGAGTTTGCCTTGTTTACAGCCGTTGCACACTGGGTGGACATTTTCATCAAGCTGTCCACCACAATCCCAAGATCTCTTCCTTGTTCGGTCACTGCCAGCTCAGATCCCATTAGGTTATACTTGAAGTTGGGGGGGGGGGGTTTGCCCCAAAGTGCATCACCTTACACTTACTTACATTGAACTGCATCTGCCATTTGGATGCCCACTCTCCCAGCTTGGAGAGGTCCCTTTGGAGCGCTTCACAATCCCTTTGTGTTTTAAAAAAACTTAAATAATTTTGTGTCATCGGCAAACTTGCCCACTTCACTGCTCACTCCTAATTTCAGATAATTTATGAACAAGTTGAGAAGAATTGGTCCCAATACCAATTGTTTGTTCAGGAGTCTTTGATGAGGGACTTTATCAAAAGTCTTTGGAAGTCCAAGTAAACAATGTCCACCGGATCACCCTAGTCTACATGTTTGCTGACACTCACAAAGAATTCTAGAAGATTAGTGAGACAGGACTTGCCTTTGAGGACCTGCCCTTCTATATGCTTAATAATTTTGTCTTTAATAATGCTTTCAACCAATTTACCTGGAACGGATGTCAAGCTAACCAGCCCGTAATTTCCCAGATCCCCACTGGATCCCTTTAAAAAAATTAGTGTTACATTGGCCATCTTCCAGTCCTCTGGTACAGAGGCTGCGCTTAGGGACAAGTTGCATTTTTTTGTGAAAAGATCCACAATTTCATATTTGAGTTGTTTGAGAACTATAGGATGGATACCCTCCAGGCCTGATGATTTACTTGCTTTCAATTTGTCAATAAGGTTGAGAACTTCATCTTTTGTCACCACTGTTTGCCTCAGTTCCTCAGACTCCCTTCTTGAAAACATCAATTCAGGCACAGGCATCTGTCCTGGATCTTCTGCAGTGAACATTAATGCAAAGGATTCATTCACCTTCTCTGCAATCACCCTGTCCTCCTTTAGTATTAACTCCGTTGTCATTTAACAGTCCATCTGCTTCTCTAGCTAGTTTCCTGCTTCTGATATATTTAAAGAATTCTTTATTGTTGGCCTTAGTCACGAAGTACTAATTTCCCAAAGGGCAACTGGAAACACTAAAAGGAAAGTAACTTGCCCAATAACCCAACGTCAAGGCATATCGAATGTGTCATGGGACCCAACAGTTGTCAAAACTGTTACGAACTGTTATAAAGCAGTAGTGTAGATCCTGCCGGGGTCTGAGTTCCAAAACACAAAACCACTTTTTTGAAGTCAAATAGAGATGATACTGGAGAGAACACTTGCAGCCTCCCAGTTTTTTTTAAGAAAGAAAAGTAAAAATATTAAGAAATAAAATTCAAATCAGAATGGGCAGAGGACCTGGTGGGTGCCAAGAGAGGCATCTGTGAGCACACTGGTGCCCACAGGCATCATGCTGGCAATGCAAAAGAATCGAAAATGACTTAGGCCATAGCTAGACCTAGGGTTTATCCCTGGATCGTCTAGGGGTCAAACCTGTTCATCTAGGGGACAAACAGGGGATCCAGTGCTCAGGCAGGGGCGAACCCTGGATGATCCCAGGATAAACCTTAGGTCTAGCTGTGGCCTTAGTTGCACCATAAAACCCCCAACTCCACTTTCAAGTTTGTAATTGTTGCTAACAATTACTATCTTGAAAGTGGTTTGGGGGTTTCATGTGCCAGAATGAAAGGAAGCATTTTTGTGGCTGTGTATGTGTGCATTTATATCCACGCGCACTACAATTCAGATACAGGTGCCTCCACTTGAAGACCCAAAGAAAGATGTTAGGCCACGTAGAAAACGACTTTCAAGAGAAGCATCCCCAATGACTTTCAAAAAAGGAAAATAATGGCAGCATTTTCCAGAGTCAACTGCCTTGTAAATTGGGATACTTGTAGCATTATATGTTTCTCTGTATATACATTGAGTGCTTTGAAGAAAGGGGAGAGCGAATATTCCCAAGAGCCAGCCCTAGACTATCATGACCACTTAATTACAAACTGTGTAACAGAACAAATAAAGCAAGAAATTTTTAAACACCACATTTGGAAAATTCTGTCGAATCCATTTCCTTGCCTTAAATGGGGACAGAGAAAAGCAGCTGACGAATGAGGTTTTGTGTTCTCGTAACCCAATAAGAGGCTATTGGGTTTTGAATTTACCACTGCTATTTAAGTTTATATTGTTTGTCTTGGTTTTAGGAATTGTGTTCTACAATGGTGTGATGTTTATAGTTGCATGGTTAATGCTAACAGCACTATAGAGAACTTTGGAGAAATGTGAAAACATTAGTTAGAATGGAAGCTGTACTGTTCACACTCAATCATAAGAAGAAATAAAATTTTGCCCCAGGAAAACCATATTTCACTTTGTCATTTGGGAATACCACAGGGTCCTTTTTAATTACCTATAATGCAAGTAGCCATAATGTTCTCCTGGATGGTACAGTGATACATAGGGATGGCTGAATCTATACATTTCAGTTTCTCTCAGTTTTACAGTCATAACTTTAGCTCATTCCAAACTTTGAGAATATCTCCACCTTTAAATTTGGTTCATCCGACAATTTGAGGGGTTTTTTTTAAAAAAATATTTGCATGAAAATATTTGCAATTTTTGTGCACATTTCCCCAATACATGCATTTTTGTATGCATTTTTGCAGTGTATAGTTATTTTTACAAGCAATTTTCCTAATATAATGCATTTTGGACCATTATTTTCCCTAGTATGTGCCTCTTGTATGCACTTAGTGGTTGGAGAACTCCAGTGGAAAATTTGGAAAAGTACAAATTTCTAAGAATAGCTGTTTCAGTTCAAAAGTGCAAAAACTTGAAAGTTTGCATTAAAATGAAACCGAACCAATTTTTTTGCTATCCCTAGTACATACCATAAACTGATCCTCTGTACACTAGAAATCAAATGATTATTTAGCCTAAACAGTGGATTTCCCCTTTCCTAAATGAGGTGCCTTCACTCCCTTTTTTTTACCAGTCTGGATTCAGATGTACATATAACAGAGTGGTCATATGAACACTGATGATCATAAGTTCTGGCAGCTTACGAAAAATGTCAACCCATTATCAAGGGTATGGAAGAGGCCCTGTACATGTGCCTCAGTATCCTATGAGTCAGCCATGATAGGCCAATTCAAAGCTGGGGTCTGAAGTAATGGTGTAGATCAAAGGCAGATGCTGGTTGTTGCCACTAGGATATCAAAAAAGGAAGTACTTTAAACAGAAATATAAGCAAGGTATCGAAGCTAGCCAGGTCAGGAATGGCGGAGTCAGACCATGAGTGAGATAAGCTGGGTTAGGGTGACCATATGAAAAGGAGGACAGGGCTCCTGTATCTTTAACAGGAATGTAGAAAAGGGAATTTCAGCAGGTGTCAATTGAAGAGGGTGAAATTCCCTCTTCATCACAACAGTTAAAGCTGCAGGAGCCCTGCCCTCTTTTGTATCTGGCCACTCTACTATAGCTAGTGTAGCTTGAACTGTTGTGATTAAGAAGGAAGTTCACCCTCTTCAATTGACACCTGCTGAAATTCCCTTTTCTACAGTCCTGTTAAAGATACAGGAGCCCTGTCCTCCTTTTCATAGGGTCACCCTAAGCTGGGTTCAAAACACAAAAGAAAAGAAAGACTACCATAGAGCAAGTAGGAAGGTGAAGCCAAACGTTACAATCCTGGATAAGGATGGGAATGAAACAAGAACTACACATTACATAGACAGAGGCAGTATTCCTGGTGGCCATCCAATTTTATTTCCAGAGTTTGGGACACATTTTGCTCCAGGGTAGATCCTCACATATCTATTTTTCAAAGGTTTGGCTTATAACCCAAATACGCAAAAAAAAAAAAAAAAACCCAAAAAAACCCCACCTTATCCTGACCCCTTGCAGTTAAAGCAGTGAAATGGGAAAAGGGGTGGAAATACTGGTGACCGTATCTCTGTCAATAGTCACATAAAGATAAGTGCAATCCTTAAGATATCTTTCATATACTGAGCATGAGAGCTATTCTGTATAGTTCAAATGAATCTGAACTCTATAGTGTTACATAAAACCATCAATAAAAGCAATAAAACCAAATGCGTTTCGACCATGCAAGGTCTTCTTCAGTGGTATAATAAAATATACATAAACATAAAATGCAAAAAAAACCCAAACAATTGAATTGTCTTAGCCACTTCACACTCTAGTCTGTTGCTTTTTGAAGGCTGAAAATACCCTACTGAATTCTAGATGTTATCAAGCTTATAGCTTTTGGATAGGCCCTCACGTCCCACCTGGTAAGGTAGTTTTGAAATGACAAGGAGCTATTTTCTTTATGCAACAGGTCTAGCACAACTTGTAGTAATTTTCACTGTATTATTCAGGTGCAGAAGTGGTAATGTTCTGAGCTGTACCTCTTCAGACAGCAAGTGTGTGGGTGTGGGGGTATGGGTGTGGGGGTGTCATCTTTTTGAATGCTCCATCATGTAAACAAGGTTTCTCATCAGAACTGGGCTATGCTAATTCTGTCCCTCTGATGGACCATTTTACTAATTGCATGATCATTCTTGTTCTCATTTAGGGTAATATTTAAAATATGAAAAGCTCTCCCCCACTTGCTGTCTGGAGTGGTTCAGCCTAAAATGCCGTCACCATTCTAAGTAATCTGAGTAATGTTGAAAACCGTTCTGTGTACTGGGATAAAAGTACAAGGTTTGAGGTGTGAACCCAAGTCTTGATAAATGCAAAAGAGCCAGAGATTAAACTGTACCAAACCCTAACTGGATATGATGGTGGGTGTGAGCGTGCCACTGACCCTTGTCTTCCATTAACATCTACTCAAAGAATCTCTCTTGCCACAACATGATTGTGATCAACTCTTCTCTGCCAACACTCTAGTGCATTAGTTCTCACTTTCAGCGGGCAGGCAATTACTGAACATACTATAATGACAATCATATATTTTTCTAGTCGTTACAGGTGACATCCACGGGGCAGATGTAGGTCAGTGGCAGCTGAAAGTCTCCAGTACGACCCTTTGAGAGAAAGAAATCACATAGGGTTCATCACACCCACTGTTGCTCAACAGTCATGTCCTATCTCATCTCCTGAGACTTAGCCAAGTAAACTTGAAGAATTACTAGTGTGTGGCATCTCGCGGAGAAGAATTTGTTGTTGCCCCTCCCATACATCCACGCTTTTCTGACCAAGACCCATTGGCAATTATGAAAAGCAAAAAGGTTGGTAAGTTCCTAAATATTTACACTGCTATAAAGTTGATATGGGTCAGTTCTCAAAGGTTTTTCTTAGTTCAGCTGCTGTGTAAACAAATGATGTCACCAAGTGTGTAAACAACTGTGTAAACAACTGTGTAAACAACTGATGTCACCAGGCTGTCCTGCAGGACACAATGGACGGGATAATTACAAGAACGAGAATGGAAGAGGCCCTAAAAAACACAGTCTCCATATTTAGTTTCTAAAACTGGGAAAGAAAACATGGTGGAAACTATTTATTATCCAATTGTGCTAAGCCCCCCTTCTCTCCTCCCACCAATTCTGATTCACAGTTGTTTCCATTGTTCCCAGTGTTGGGGAACGCGCATTAGCCTAGCCATACTTCATCAAAACACTTTTGGCTTGCTTCAGAGTATCTCAGGCCTTAGCTAGACCTAAGGTTTATCCCGGGGTCATCCCTGTTCATGTAAATGACACACAGGATATCCCAGGAGCAGGCAGGGACGACCCCGGGATAAACCTTAGGTCTAGCTAAGGCCTCAGATGTTTCATCCGAATAGAAAGCCCTAAAAAGTGCACTAAATTGTACTTTTGGCTAAATTTCAGTGCCAATTAAGTGCAATGTGCACTATGCACATGTTCAAACGTGGGTTAATAGATCAATAGACTGCAGCACATTCAATCAAAATGCCACTTTCTTCTAGGAGGGCAGGAATCCATGTTTATTTTGACAATCAAAGTGTGCTCATACTTCCTTGCAAACATTCTCAGTGCAGCACATATAAAAGGATTCAAAGGATTTAAAACCTTTTGCACACCAATAATAAGTGACTAGTGCATTCTCTGATGTTCACATCATATTTTCGTGTTAAATTTCCAAAATGCAACCAGTTCCAATTTATTGTGTATGCAACGTATTGGTTTTTAATAACTTTTTGTTATCGTCAACTACTGACTCTTAAAACAAATCTGGGAAAATCTTCGTTTCTATTGCCAAACATTTCCACTTGGCCAACACCCATAAACAAACAAACATTGTTGTTGTTGAAAAGTTTTGTTTTAGCCTACGGCATACAAAACCATGGGAAGTCCTTGCCAACGCTTTTCAGAAAGAATGATGACAATCTCATTACATTTTCTTATTTGAGATACAATCCTATGGGTTACACTGCCATTAGAAGGATGCTCTAAATATGGAGTCTTCTGGAGGTCCAACACCCTGCTGGGCTGCTGTTGGCATGGTGGGAGGTGCAATAGAGGCAATTTTCACCACTCCACCCCCCTTTTGTTTCTTCTTCCTCTAGACAGTCCTCTGAGCCCATCTAGAGGAGGTCCAGTGGTGGAGGTGTGCTGCGGCTTATGAGGCCATTGGATTCTACATATCCTGGCCTCTCCTCTCTTTTCCCTGCCCACCATACTGCCCCCTTTCAGGGCCGGGCAAAGCTGGTAGTAGGCCCGGGCCAGATGGGAAATGTAGGCCCCATTTCAAACAGTTCATTAAGTATTTTTTAATCAGTTCGAAATACATATGAACTAGAACAATTTATAAAAAAGGTAATAGCAAGCACTTTTATTCAAGATGTATATAAGACATCACTTCTTCACATTCAGAAATGCTTTACATGCTCTTCTTTGGGCAAATGCATCAACAACAACAGAAAAATCAAGCAACTTTGCCCAGGGGGACTCAGAGTAGGCCCCCTCATAATCATAGGCCCATGCCAACTGGCCCCATTGCCCCCCCTACCCAGCCCTGCTCCCTTTCAAACCTCTATGACATCCTCCAGGGCTACCTTTGTGACCTCAGAAAGCAGGCACCGTGGCTGTGAGGGGAAGGGGCACGGCGAAGGGCGGGATCAGATTTTGGAGTCCCCCTCCCAAAGTCATAGCGGTATCTATGACTTCAGATGGAGGGATTTTAAAAAATCCTATGGTCCCTGGAACATACTCTCTCTCCCTAGCAGAAGATATAAATTGGCAACACTACATTGATGGTGCTATATAAATAAATAATAATAATACCGCAAAATATGAATAACTTGGGGGGTGGGGGGGAATCACTGAGAGCACAACCCACATCTACTCAGAAGTAAAAGAAATAAGTCAAATTGTGTTCAATGGTGCTTACTCCAAGATGAACAGCTGAACTTTAAAATGTTTACCTTTGTAGGAGAGTTTCAGTCTAGGGACATTTTGTTTTGATGTTCCGGTGACTGGTACGAGAAGCATTCCCAAGGATAACATAGTGCATATATGCTGTGTTTTGAAAGATCTAGTTCCAGTCTTCTCCCCAGAAACTTTTCTTGCGCTCATGATGAAGAGACTCTCTCCTTCTTCTGGTGATAATGCAACAGAGATCTGTAAAGAAAAGTAAAATGTCATAAACTTTTGGAAGAAAGTTTGGCAGAGAGTTTCAATGCAGTAGCTGCATGTGCATGTAGACATCCTTTTCAGACCTCCTGCCGCATGTGCAGGGGTGAGGGGGTGCAGCTGATGGGTGCACCAACACAAGGGGAGGGGTCACTGGTCATGGTAACATACTCCCATCCATGCATTCAGTGAATTGATGAAGGCTATTCTGTCCAGAAAAATGCCATGTGTTTGAGCTGATGTTGAGCAATCTGAAAGTTTCACAGGTTTTGCTTTGCCTGTAAGAGCTTATTCACTTTAGACAGAACGATTTAGGTGATGGATGACTGTGGAGATACATAGGGAGAGAAGGGGCAGAGGAGGTTATATGTAAGGTAAGTTTTAGATGCTAGCATCACGGCCAGTTCACATAACCAAAAGCCTCTGGATGCTAAAGAAAACTTCCAGGAAGACTAAAAATGAAAGGGCCCAGAGATTGCAGCTTTGGCTGATACACCAGCTGCGCCCCTTCCTAGAGTTGGAAGACCTAAAGACGGTAGTGCACACGCTGGTAACTTTGAGGCTCGACTTCTGCAATGTGCTCTACATAGGGCTACCTTTGTGCCTAGTCTGGAAACTTCAACTAGTTCAAAATATGGCAGCCAGGTTGGTCACCAATACACCTAGGGGTGACCATATTACACCAACTTTAAAATCTCTTCACTGGCTGCCAATTAGTTTCCAGGCGATGTATAAAGTGTTGGTTATTACCTTTAAAGCCCTACATGGTTTGGGCCCAGGCTACCCGCGGGATCACCTTCTCCCCTACAATCCGCCCCGCACACTCAGGTCCTCTGGGAAGAATTTCCTTCAGCCAACAAAAACAAGGCTGACAACTATTACCCAGAGGACCTTTTCTTCTGCCACTCCCAGATTATGGAATGACCTGCCAGGAGAGATCCATCAACATAACAGTTGTCCGGAATTTAAGAAAGCCATAAAGACTTATCTCTTCTAGCAGGCCTACCCAGCTGAATTTTAAGATGCCTTTTAATAATGTGCTGCTTTTAATAATGTATTAGTTTTATATGTTTTAATCAATTATATGTATTTTATGGTGTTTGCATTTGTGTTGTATCCCACCTAGATCCAGAAGGAGAGGCGGGTAACAAATACTATTATTATCATCATTATTATTATTATTATTATTATTATTAGGTAGGTGTGGGAAGAGAAGAGTTTGAGGAAAAATCAATCAATCGGTCAATCTCTGGCATGTTATTTTATTATTTATTTATTTATTGCATTTCTATACCACCCAATAGCCGAAGCTCTCCGGGTGGTTCACAAAAATAAGACCATTCAAAGTATAAAACAACAGCATAAAACCATAACATAAAATACAACATAGTGAAGTGAAACTGAAGTAGGACTAAGTAACAAGCTTCTTTGTAACTACACAGCAAACACTGGATCTGGCTACAAAATGAACATTTTTTTCCCTCCCATTGAGCAACTTTTGTTTACTTCACTGTGCATCTCCTTCTGTCTATTTATTTGAAAATACCATTTACTAAGAACACAACACGAGGCCTCATTTATACATAAGACAGCTGGTGAGCTCATCCAGGCCAATTGGTCCTCTTTCTTCATTCATGATGGGCTTGGCTGCTGTTGGATGTGGATAACCTTAGATTATGTTTGTGCTGCCAGCATCTTCCAGGAGGAAAAATGTACTCCTGAGCACTTCCAGGCGACTCGTGCTTAGCTTGTTAACAACACAGAACAACCTACTGGTCAGGAGGATGCAGGAAATGCCCTCTCCCCACCACCACCACCACCATCACTGGGACTTCAGAAACGCCCTTTCCCCTTTATGATCTTTTAAGATCCTGGCCCACTTGCATTGGCTGCCTATGCATTTCTGAGCCCAATTCAAGGTGCTGGTTTTAACTTATAAAGCCTTACACAGCTTGGGACCACATTACCTGACAGTACACCTTTCCCAACATGAACCTACCCGTACACTGCGCTCAACATCTAAGGTCTTCCTCTGAGTGCCTACTCTGAGGGAAGCTCAGGGGATGGCAACAAGGGAGAGGGCCTTTTCAGTGGTGCCCCCCCCCAATTATGGAATGATCTCCCCAACGAAGCTCCCCTGGCACCAGCATTGTTATCTTTTCGGCACCAGGTTAAGACTGTTCTCCCAGGCAGTTAACAACATATGCTGAGTTTTTAAACTGACCCCAGAAAAGCTGTTTTAAATGAATATTGCTGTTTTTATCCTTTTAAGTTTTTGTATATTTGTTTTAAATGATCATTGTTTTTAACTTTTGTAAACCGTCCAGAGAGCTTCGGCTATGGGGCTGTATATAAATGTAATAAATAAATAAACAAGATTTTATCACACAGAATTTTAAAAGGAGAATTTGCTATAGTTTTCATTCTTCATCAATTCTGTTAAGTGCCATTGAGAATCCCACTAAGATAGCTTGTGAAACAACAACACAAAAATAAGAGAGCAAGAAACACAGTAGAAAGTTTGGGGGTTTTTCAATTAGCAACACCATGCACACCTGCAATTAGTTCCTCTAAAACAGAGCTTTCAAACATAATTCTGAAGGTCTTTAACACGTGATCTGTTCAGCGCTACCAAATGTTAGCCAAGTCCCTTATTGTATTCCATACAAATCATTGAACCATCTTCAAGGCTAGGGAGAGGATGGCCCTCAACAAGTAAAAGGCCTGATTCATGCATTTCCTTTCATGCCACAGAAAAGTACTATGAATATAGCATATTCATCATCTCTTTCTGTTACCATATTGATGCTATCAATGTTTTCAAATGGATGACTTGCCGATGTGCAGGAACCATCTCTAATTTTTTCCAGTTTTAGTGCTGAAGGCTGCAATCCTAAAATCACATTCCCAGAAATGAGCCATGCTGAATACAGCTGGATTTACTTCTGAATTCACTGTGGCTTCTGGGGAAGCATAACAGGATTTCCCTGTCGTTGAAGTCGAATTGATCCTTTGCTGCCTATTTCAGCTGGAATTTATGGGTTTTCAGCTATGATCCCTGAGCATTGGCCCTCTAATCTATTTGAGTTTTGACATCTTTGCTTGATTAATCAACTCCTGGAAATCTCATTAAGCTTCAGTTCACATTTTTCGGAATTAGATTGCTGATATCCTGCTAATCCCAGTGTGAATCTACCGGTTTACTTCACTCAACATCTAAGACTCCCCTCCTGGTGCCTCCTCTGAAGGAGGCTTGGGAGGTGGCAACAAGGGAGAGGGCCTTTTGAGTGGTAACCCCCTCCCCCAAATTATGGAATGATCTCCACCCCAAGGCCTGCTGTTATCCTTTTGGTGCCAGATTAAGACCTTCCTCTACTTTCAGGCATTTGAGAGCAGATTAAAAGGATTTAAACAGATCCTGGATATTCTTGTGGTTGTTTAAAATTCTTGTGTGTGTGTGTGTGTGTGTGTGTGTGTGTGTGTGTGTGTGTGTGTTGTCTCTTCAAATGTTTGTAAATGGTTTTTATACTATATATAATATTGTATTTTAAGGGTTTCATCTTTGTAAACTGCTCAGAAAGCATTGGCTATTTGTATCGAAATGAAAGAATGGAATTTGCAAACCTATGGAACTCAAATTGCAATTTCCACCATTTTTCTTGACATCTCTCTGAAAAGGAAACTCCATGTACTCTTAATGGCCGTCACGTTTACTAGGGTGACCCTATGAAAAGGAGGACAGGGCTCCTTTATCTTTAACAGTAATATAGAAAAGGAAATTTCAGCAGATAACAATTGAAGAGGGTGAAATTCCCTCTTTATCACAACAGTTAAAGCTACACTAGCTATAGTAGAGTGGCCAGATACAAAAGAGGGCAGGGCTTCTGCAGCTTTAACTGTTGTGATGAAGAGGGAATTTCACCCTCTTCCATTGACACCTGCTGAAATTCCCTTTTCTACATTACTGTTAAAGATACAGGAGCCCTGTCCTCCTTTTCATATGGTCACCCTATGTTTACAGTGTGATCTTAAGCATGTTTACTCAGAATTAGGTCCCACTGGGTTCCCTGGGGCATATACCACAGTGACCATACGAAAAAGGAGGACAGGGCTCCTGTATCTTTAACAGCTATATAGTAAAGGGAATTTCAGCAGGGGTCATTTGTATGCATGCAAATGAAATTCCCTCTTCATCACAACAGTTAATGCTGCAGGAGCCCTGTCCTCTTTTGTATTTGGTCATGCTACACAGGGCTCCTGCAGCTTTAAATGTTGTGATGAAGAGGGAATTTCACCAGGGGCCAATCTACACCAAGCAGGATATAACACTTTAAAAACAGTATGAAAACTGTATATGTAATGTGTCCTGGGCCTGAACAGTTGTCAAAACCATTATAAACCGTTATAAGCAGTAGTGTAGATCCTGCTCAGGTGCCGCATGCATACAAATGACACCTGCTGAAATTCCCTTTACTATACAAGTGTTAAAGATGATGGAGCCTTGTCCTCTTTTCCATATGGTCACCCTAGCATATACCCTAGCAGCCATTTCTTTCTTTCTTTTCATCTTTATTCTAGAATAGGTTCAGGGGTCCAATCCAGATCTTAAAACCTTCCCTATACCCCACACTAGGACCCCAATCTGGATAGGGGACCCTGAGCCTAGTCTAGAGTATTTTTTTGGAAGAGTTGCTGCTGTTAGTCACACTTTTAAAGTAATGTCTGATTTGGGCCTTACATTTTAGTAACTGCATTTAGAATTACAGCCTTAAAAGTGATTCAACCATCCATTACTCCAAAGCTACCATGGAACAGCAGACCTAGGGCCAAACGATTGATTGTAATTTATTCCAAGCTATATCAGAAGTAGCTCTTGGATCTCTCACCACGTCTACAGCTGATAGGGGAGTTGTGTAGCTACAGGAGAGTTTGCACACTGCTCAGCTAAATCTGATATCTAAAGGAACCTGGGGAACGTTTTGTGGTTTTCTGGCATTCTCAGGAGCCTTGAAGTCTAATGCAAAAGGGTTTCAGCTCAACCATAAATTCAGCTTGTCAGACATGACTGACATAATAACCATGTTATTATTATTAAACTACACTTACCGAATCCAGAGAGGGTTTTAAAGTGGTTATTAATGAGTCTGTTCCAGGAATGTTGTAAATACGTATCAGGTGCGGTACACTACGGGGGAATTTGCTTCAGAACAGAACAGCGGCGGCTGAAGTGCTAACAATGGAATGTCAACCTAGGAGTCTGTTCTCTGCAAGACTTAAGCCAACGGTTGCAATGTAACCTTCAGAGCATTCATATCGCTTGCTATTATGCCTGAAGGCTGCAAGTTCAACATCACGTAAAACCAAGGTCATGTGCTTTGGTTTCCACCAAAGAGTGCTATGAATACAATCACTGCTAACCTCAGTTATTATTACACAAGTCTGATTTTTTATTTTTTTTTGGCTTGAATTCGTTTTCTCAGGGAAGGGCCATAGATCAGCAGGACAGCACGTGTTTTGCAGAACTCAGGTTTCAGGCTGAATCGCTCCTCCTCTCCAAATTTAAAAGGGAAGCAGGTGATGGGAAGGAGATTTACCTATGCATTTCCCTACCTCCAGATGTAGCACCCCAAAAAGCAGAGGAGTTGGGGGTGCAGAAACACTAACATGACGTCACTTTAGTTTTGTTCATTTCCACTTCCCTGGGATTCTTTGCAATATATGGTTTGGGCCTTAGGTGTCAGACTACACATTACATTTAATATCTAGCATGCAGCGCCATAAGTGTTTTTCTTTTCTTTTCTTCTTAAAACATTGGCACCGCTACAGCTGGACCACCGGGCACATATCTGGGGCGTAGAGGCTCCCAAATACAGACACCACACACACCGTTTTTGTAAAAAAATACCTTTCAGAAGAGATTCCCTTTATTTCACCACTGGTGTGCATGTGCTCTTGTTCTCTCCGTACTCTCTTTTCTCTCTCTCTCTCTCTCTCTCTCTCTCTCTCTCTCTCTCTTGCTGTGGCCCAAACATTACGTAGACGCTTCTTACGGTCCAGCACACGTTTATTTTGACAGAAAGGGGGCATTTTACATTGCAATGGAGAGAGAAAACTTTACCTTTGCCAAGGAATATTCCTCTCTGAGGATTTCTGGGGCAGGATCTACACTACTGCTTATAACGGTTTATAATGGTTGCTCTGCAGCACACCCAGACTTTTCTAAAAGTTAAAAGAGAGAGAGAGAGAGATGCCACTGCCTGTAAGAGTGAGGAGGAGAGCGAGGCACTGGGGGGTAGTAGAGAAGATATGAGAGAGAGAGAGAGAGAGACCAAGACAGAGAGACAGAGCGAGAGAAGGAAAAGAAATGGGGGCAATGGAGTGCCAGGAGTATGTGCAGGATGGCTCCCCTAGGGCCTCTTCAACCTTTCCTTTCCACACACACCCTGTAATCTCTTCCAGTTAGCAAAAGTTCAAAAAAACCAACAACCTCTCAAAGGGGAGGTTTTTTGGTGGGGGATTGTTTGCTAATAGCCACATCTGGGCTGTTTGGGAAAGAGCAGCTGAAAAGGGAAGGATTAAACCTCCCCTCTCCATGTGCTATATTTCAATCTGGATGAGGCCCCCTGTGCTTACTTCTATGTAAAGGGAAACCCCATACAGAGCTACAGTGTGTAGAATGGCCCTTGGTCCAGGTGTGGGGTTGTGTTTCATTCTGGATTTTTGTTTTGTTTTCAAGAAGGAACTGTATTCTCACTCCTTCCATTGATTTAAACAGGAGTTGAGCAGGAGAGCATCCCTAGTGGATTGTGCCCAATATCAGCAGCTATTCACTGTGGCTGGTTCATGCCCCAAATACAGGCAGTCTCGAAGATGTGTGTTATAGGAACTTGAAAGAGATGCTGACAGTCCCTTCTGAAGAGCCAGGGAGAAATCCACAATGCATTGCGGGGAGGGGGGCAGGAAATCGATCAAGCAAAGCACTTAAAAAAGCACTTATCAGGGTCAAGCTGAGCTCGAACTGGTTTGAGAAACCAGGCATTGATCCCAAAGGTGAGATGTATGGGAAAGAAAACGATGCAATCATGGCTTTTACTGGACTACAGTCAGCAAGCATCTACAAGTTGTTGAGTTTAAATGTTGGACCATATAAAGAATAAGAAAGAAGTCCAATCCTGGCATCATCCTTTGTAACAACATCAGTCCATCTGAGCAGTGGGGAAGCCTTGTATTTTCACAGATGCAGGTTTCCATCAGGAGGCTTAACCAGTCACTCGGCTCACCTATCCAGCTACAGGCAACTGCTACTCACCCCACAAATGGGCAAGCAGTTAACCTAGGCCAGATCTACACTACTGCTTTAAAGCGCTTTATAACAGTTTTGACAACTGTATATTGGGTCTGTCCTAGGCCCCAACAGTTGTCAAAACTGTTATAAAGCACTTTAAAGCAGTAACATAGATCCTGCCCAAGAGACTAGATGAAGATGAAAGCAATAGCCCAAAAGTCCGCAACCCAGTGCCCTCCAGTTGTGGGACTACAACTACCATCATCCCTTACCATGGGCCACGCTGGCTGGGACTGATGGGCAGTGTTGTCCAACAAAATCTGGAGGATTCCAGGTTGGGAAAAGCTGACGGAGGAGAAGCCAGGAAGTATTTCCAGTTCCAATTTCAATCCAAGTTGGAGAATAATTGCGGGGGGGGGGGCTTGTAGAGGCTGCATCTCCTTTGAGACAGGCTTTAATGAGCCCCTGAATGTCTTTGCCAAGCTATGGCTCATGAGAACTTCACCAGCATCTCTACGGTATAGTTTTTAAGCAGAGGTGTATTCCATCTCTTAGTAATTCCTCTTCATCCCATTTCACCTCCAGAGCACACGTACTTCTCTCTGTTACCAATGTTTCCCTGTTTATATACCCCATATTACTCATGTTTCTCCCTGCACCCCATAGTATTCTGCACACCATCTCTCAATTCTTCCTGCACTCTTGCTTTGTTTCTCCATCAGTCTTGCTTTTTCCCTGTTTCTCATGCTGAGCAACAGCACAAAAGCTTTCTGTTCATGTAGCAAGTCTGTGGCCACAGCTAGACCTATGGTTTATCCTGGGATCATCCAGGGTTCGCCCCTGCCTGAGCACTGGATCCCCTGTGTGTCACCGAGATGAACAGGTTTGACTCCTGGATGATCCAGGGATAAACCTTAGGTCTAGCTATGGCCACAGAAACAAGGAGAGGTCAGGAAGCATATCTGCTACAGGCTATATTTGGGCTTTGTTTGCTTGGGCTACATTTTTTTAGCAAACTGATCTAATTTGCAATCCCCATTCTAATACAGGGATCCAACCCCAGTCATCCTTCAGATTCTGCACTTCTCTTGAATTTTGCAATGCAGCACTTGGCTTAAAAACGTCCTACAAAACTGCATGTACTTAGGAATGCTGTGCTTGAAAATGTGTATGTTAGGGAGGGATGCATACAAAATGTGTACGTACAGTACATTAGGGGAAGTTGCGCCCCAAAATAAATGCAGATATTTGTGCATTTAATAAATATAAAATTCACCGAATGATGCAGAAATGGGATGGGATACATGCGAAACTGACACGGACCAGATGTAGGCTGATGTGTACTTTTCTACTACTCACTGGTGCCAATCCGCCTCTGAATTCAGAGAGCAGAGGAACAGCAGTGCAGATATAGTGAGATAGGCACTCTCCAATTCCCACCCCATTTTGGATGTGCTAGGCCAAGCTTTTGATAAAGGCTGTGGAAAAAGGCTGCAATCAATTTAGGGAGGACACAAATAACTGGGGAAGGACCTGCAATTAGCCCAAGCATCTCAGTTCGTTCAGGCCTGTTCCGTCTGGAGAAATATTCTGTGAAAATCTTTTATCAAAGCCCTGCTATGGGATGCTTTTCGAGAGAGTATTAAGAGTTTATATAGGATTCCGCCCCTGATCAGTGCTGTGCAGGAAATGCATAGGACACAACATCATGGAATGGGTGAGAATTTTCTTCCACTTTGGTTTTGATGAAAGTTTACCGACATTCACAAAGTCCTCCATATTTGGCACAAAAAGAATGAGAGATCTTTTATATATTAAAAAAGTAAATGAATGTGAGAGGAACCAAAAACAGACAGATTCATCCATGTAGGTCAAGGGCTTTTCAGGCTTAGGTCTTAAAATCTGGCTTTGAGTCTCTATTTATTCAGCCATGTTTGTGGTGCTGAATTGGGGTTTCCACCTCTTTTTTTCTGACAGGCTCCTCATAAGGATGAGTGAACTTATATTGAAGGATGAATGTTTTATATTCACTGTTGTTGCCCGCCTCGATCCAAGAGGAGAGGCGGGTAAGAAATTTATTATTATTATTACCCACGTCCGATTCATTGGACTCCTGCCCCATCACTGCTGCCATCCCCCCCCCACTGCACAAGCTTCTTTTGAGGCTCGACGAGGAACCATACGCACTCACTCTGGAAATTACTCATTTCCCTGGTTGTGTAAATGGCAATGTAAAGGCCACATTTACACAATGTGGAAAATGCGCAATTTCCTGAGCCCTGTTGTGCATAACAATGGAGGCTCCAGAAATTGTGCATTTCCCCCTGTTGCATAAGTGCCATCTTCCATTTACACAATGTGTGGGAAATGCGTAATTTCTGGACCCTCCATTGTGGTGCACAATGGAGGCTCTGGACTAGGGCAGATGGCTGCCGAATGCTCGTCGGGTGTCACGGACGCTCGAAGCACAGTTCTGCAAATGCACCAACTGGGTCCGTGCATGTAGGGAAGTCTGTCAGACTCCCGGACTCAGACGGACGCCCACGACATCCCTATCTTGAACAGCTCTATGGTAGGGAAGTACATCGTGGTCCTCTCCATGCAAGGAATAAATGTACCCATTGGATTTAGCTGGTGCAAATGGGTGAGAATTTTCTTTCAGTATGTTTTGGGTAAGGATTTACCAACATTTGAAAAGTTCTTCATATTCAAGAGAGAAAGAATTTGGGATGTAAATAAATCAAATGCAGAAGAAAGCAAAGCCGACAGATTCACTCATCTCTCTTAACATCTGAGTACACCAGAGGCTTTGCTATTCTTTTGTATTCCTCGCTATTCTTTTGTCTCCTTTGGGTGTGTGTACTGTGTGTGTATATATACGGTAACAAAACTGATTACAGAAGGGATGGCTGTTATCTCTCTAGTGGGGGAGAGGGTTTGCAGAGTTTGAACATAGTTTTGTGTTTGGCTAGCAAGAAGGAGCAAATATATAGGGGACAACTAAAGGATTGCCATTTTGAAAGCAATTTCTGGGTGTCTGCCTGACGTACATAAACAGACATTTCAGAAACACCCACTTCCCCAGTATTCGTTCCTCACAAGGGAGCTCAGCTTGTAAATGGTCCCCTTAAAACCGGTTCTCCACTTGAGGAAGTGGGGTAAGCAAAACATCCACGTTCTTCCCGTGTCAGGGCTGCTCTATTCCTCTATTAACTCCTAATATTAGGAGGTGCTATTGAGAAAGATGTGCGTTCAGCTCATCGGAATGCTTTCAGAGATTGAGGTTTTGTCCAATTAGGTTTTGGATTCACATTTTTATAGCCAACTGATGCAATCCAGAGAAAGCTCTCATGCCTCCGTTCCATCGATTCCAGTGGAATGCACGCACCACTATATTGTGCTGGATTGTGCCCAACAAGTAAGAGGATATATATACAGAAAGACCGCATGGCAATGCAGCAGTTTCGGTGTGCACTCAAGTACATTCCTGACTGGGATGATGATGATGATGATGATGATGATGATGATGATGATGATGATGATTATTATTATTGTGCACCTGGATTTTACCTAAAGAGAAAATGTGAGACAACTTGCTTATACACACCACTTAGGATTGATTATCTTACACCGAGAAACCAAATCATTTTTATCATAGCGAAAGGAAACCATTCACCAATGGGCTTTGCTGGGGTGGTTTTATCACTGCATCAAACCCCGTTCCCAATTATCTAGGCTTACATTGAGGGGGGGGGAACAGCATAAGAAAACCCAGAGTTCGCTACATGCAGTGGGAAGAAAAGATATGAAGATGAAGCTCTTTGGTACTAGGTGTTTCCTGCTTTTAGATGGATACAAGAGTAGATTTGCCTCCTTGAATTCATTTGCCCCATATCTGGCCCAGGGCAGAATTCAGCTGCAAACTTGCTAATGAGGATTGGGTTTGATTTGCGAAATATTTTAAGTCCTGCATTTCTATTCAGAAACACACACACACACACACACACACACACACACACACACACAGTGGCCAGCAATAAGTAAAGAACTAATTCTAAAACCAAAGTTGAACAAACACAACAAATGTTACATGTTATGATTCTGATACATCAAGTCTGTATAACCTGGGGCCCAGTCAATATTTATTTATTTATTACATTTATATACCGTCCCATAGCTGAAGCCCTCTGGGCAGTTAACAGTCAAGCTGAATGCATCCCAGTAGCCCAGAGATGGTTGGAAGGTGTTTGACGTGTTTCCCCTTTCCCTGTGTCTCTATGGAACTCCCATCCCAGGAAGGCTTACTGGGTAGTGTAGTGGCTATGAGCCTCAGTTATAGATCAGGAACTTCCTGGTTTGAATCTCACCCCTGATGCATATTCACTTGCCCAGAGGTGAGGAATGTTTTGTCTGAGAACTGCATGTAGTTCTCTGCCTAATTCCATGCAGCTCTCAGCATCCTCAGGTGTAGCATTACCCCACAATAGATTATCTTGTATATGTCTAGAGTAGTATGTCTGGTAAGTATGGAATGTTAGAACTGAGTGGGCGTGGTTTATGATGTAATAGATGGGGGGAAGGAGTATATAAGGAGAGTGTTGGGAGTGTGTGAAGTATGTGAGTTTCTGTGCGTGTGAGGAGAGTTGTTTAGTTGTAGAGTAAGAAGAGTCTAGATTCTAGGGATTTAGGATCGGTGAGAAGAGAGTGAGGTAGTTGGTGAGTGGAGAGTTTAGATCAGGCAGGATTGAAAGAATTATATTTTGATTTAAAGCTTTTACACAACAATAAACTTATTTTTATTTTGTTAGCTACCAAATACCACGTGTCAGCTTGGCATTATTTACCTACCTTACAGTTATTAAATACTCACACCGGAGTATCCCCACAGTATATTTTGAGAGATCCTATATAAAACCTGTTTCCCTCATAGCTAGAGGAAAGGTTTTATTCAATCCTCCCTCAGGTTTTCAAGTGGTGGCGCTTAGCCTGAGAAGGGTTCGTGCTGCGGGCCTAGCAAACGAGCTGGTGATGTCGCATCAGGTTCTCCAGATACTCTTGCTCTCTAAACTGCGCTTTTGGGAGATGTCTTGGAGCTAATGTCCAAGACATCTGGAGGGTTCCAGGTTGGGGAAGGCTTCCTTATGGGCTTGTTGTAAGGATTATAACTGCCTAATGTACATGAACCTCTCTGAACACTTTAAAGCGCTGTTGTTGTTTATTCGTTCAGTCGCTTCCAACTCTTCGTGACTTCATGGACCAGCCCACGCCAGAGCTTTCTGTCAGCTGTTGCCACCCCTAGCTCCCCCAAGGTCAAGTCTGTCACCTCCAGAATATCATCCCTCCATCTTGCCCTTGGTCGGCCCCTCTTCCTTTTGCCTTCCACTTTCCCTAGCATCAGCCTCTTCTCCAGGGTATCCTGTCTTCTCATTATGTGGCCAAAGGACTTCAGTTTTGCCTTTAATACCATTCCCTCAAGTGAGCAGTCTGGCTTTATTTCCTGGAGTATGGACTGGTTTGCTGTTAATAATAATAATAATAATAATAATAATAATAATAATAATAATAATAATAATTTCTTCTTCACCCACCCTTTTCTGACCAAGCCATCATTGGCTCGGTTTCTTTCCAAGTACAGTAGATAGGCTAGATCCAGAATCCGACTGAACCAAGGTGTCAGCTCAACATCTGCCCTTATCAGCATTTTGGCTGAGCTGTAGCAGTGCTAAAAGAGCATGTGTGGAAGGCTTATAAGCAATTCCATTGACAGCCACTAAATCCAGCAGGCTAAGTGAAAATTAAACAGCTTGGCCTTCCACCCTTCACACACAGTTTAATATCTCAACACCAATCAGGTAAATAAAAGTACACAAGACTATTAAACGCAAAACCATACATTATAAAACAGGGGGCACAAACTGCTATCCTACGAACAATATATAATGGAACAAATGTCTCTGTCCTTGGCAGAAACGTTCAGCTATTAAAACAAAAAACACACGAAACCAAAGCACCAGCATTATTTAACGGGCGCTCTACTCAAATGCAAGAGGTGACATGCGTTTGTATGCACGAGAGGCAACAGACATAACAAATTACAGGGAGGAATTAAAAACAGATGAATTTAATTAAAACTTTATACCCAATTTACCACCGTGTATTAAAACATATTGTATTAAAAACATGCCCATGTGACCAGGCCACATTTTCCAGCATTACCCAATTCATACCATCAGCCTCAGCCCAAAAGTATTGTTCTCAATTGTTCACATGCAAACTGTGAATGTCCTGTCCAGCTCTAGTTATGCTTGCAATGAAGTAAATACACCAGATGTGGACTATCAACCCTATTGACAGTAATCTGCATTCTGGATATGCCTAGAGTTTTAGGAAACGCCTGCAAAATCTCCACTGGAGTGGATTAAAAAACAAGATTAGGAAATAAAAATAGATCCAATCAAGCACACTTTGGCATGAGCTGTATTAGGATTTGCACGGGCACCCCAGTTTGAAAAGATGTTAATATATTATGTGTGAAGCCTTGAGGGTGCTTAGATTTAATGACTGGGGGCCTTGCTAGACCTTCCTGGGAATCCGTGCTGGAGGAGGGGTAAAAGCAGGCTATCCCACAGAGGCCCCACCCCTCACGGTCCACACGTCCTGCGGCCCATCCTGGCTCCAGAGGGGGGTCAGTGCGGGAGGTTGTTGCGGGTGTGGCGCTGTCGGCACAAGCACGGGACGCGGCGCAACACTGGCCGCATTTCCGGGATTTTTCCTTCTTCCGCAGTGCAATTTGTGCAAATTGTCCACGGTGAGTTGGCGGTGGCCACACACTTTTCCATTCGTCCGTTCGTGCGCAAAGCGGTGCGGTTGGTGTGGTTTTTTTTAAAAAAAGAGCTGGCACCACGCTGCTCTCACAGCTGTGGACAGGGCGCTAATGGCGGAGTAGCTCCGGCTGAAACCTCTGGTCACTCCCCTTAGCACGCCTTCTGACTGACTGCTGACCTCGCGAGGAACCACGCTGACCTCATATCTCGCCACACCTCCGCCACCCGCATCGGCATTAGCAGGCGCCAGCA
The DNA here is from genome assembly GCF_023053635.1 of Elgaria multicarinata webbii. Lineage (NCBI taxonomy): Eukaryota > Metazoa > Chordata > Lepidosauria > Squamata > Anguidae > Elgaria > Elgaria multicarinata. Next base: position 89,059,290 of record NC_086179.1, on the reverse strand, counting down.
GGAAAAAATGGGCTTAAAGGGGTTTCGGAAAAACTGCCGCAACAGAGGTTTCAGCTCACAATGAGCACGGATGGTGGTGAACGTCATGTGGCCCTCTAATGACTAGGGATGTGCTCCACTTCTCCTCAGACCGGAGAAGCAGGAGCAGATCGGGGGGCTTGGCCTCCCCTTAAGGCGGAGGCAAAGAGGATCGGGGGAGCCGCAGAGCGTTGCGGAGCAGATCAAGGTGAAGGCGGATCCTTCGCCTTGATCCGGAGCTCCACAAAAAAGGTAAGGGGGGTTTACTTGGCCCTGCCGCTGTCGCTGCCACCCATGCGGCGATGGCAGCAGAGCCAGGTAAGGGGGAGGGGGTCTTACCTGCATCCGTCCACGGTCCCGCGGCTGCTTCAACTGAGCCCGAGGACTCAAACAGGAAGACTAGGCCACAAGTCCTCGGGCTCAGTTGAAGCAGCTGCAGGACCGTGGATGGATGCAGGTAAGGGAAAGGAGGGAGGGGGTCTTACCTGTGTCTGTCCCGGCCCATCCCAGCTTCACTAGAGCCCGCGGCTCAACCAGGAAGTGTAGGCCGCACAGTTCCTGGTTGAGCCGTGGGCTCTAGTGAAGCTGGGATGGGCCAGGACGGACACAGGTAAGGGGGAGGAGCGAGAGGGCCTTACCTGGCGCCACTCCCCACCACTGCGGAGCTCCAATTCAGAGCCGGAGCTCTACAGCGGAGTGGCCCCTAGGCGGATCGAGGTGGGGCGGAGCGGGCCTGATCCGCAATTCGCGGATCAGGCGCGAAGAGGATCGGGGATCCGTGCACACCCCTACTAATGACGATGCCGGTATGTATCGCACGATAAAGCCCCGTCTAGCAAGGCCCAAAGAGTCCTGACATGCCTTTCTGGGAATGGGAGGGCTTCTTCAATTTAAAAAAGGACCCAGGACCCAGTGAAGGCTTCTTGGTGGATGAAGGGACCCTGTGATATTTGTCAAGCCATCCCCTCCCTACCGGGGGTGAATCATTCCAGCACTTTAGAAGAATATTTTATTTTCTATTTATTTATTGCATTTTTTTATGCCGCCCAATAGCTGAAGCTCTCTCTTATTTTAAAGACCAATTAACCCTCAAGATGTGAAAAACCCAATCTGAGAAATGCCCATTCATTTGAGCAAAAGGCCTTTGGAAGTCGGTATTCATTTGCTTGAAATTAATAGAAATATTTTGCCCGAGCGTGACCCCAAATTCATCCCCAGTTTCACTTGAGGTGCAATTGGGTGGTGACTTTATTTAACACACAAAACTGAGGTTTTTGTATTTCTCGTGTGGATTTTCCCCCCTTTCTTTTGAAGATCAGACATAAGCAAGCATTTGAGCTGCCATCTGCAGGTTGTTTAGATGATAATTGGCAGTTTCATGGAGGACATAATAACATTTGAAAATGACTTACTTGGGGATTGGCCAATTCACAATGCTCATTCCTGATGACCCCTAGAGCTGGAATAACCAAAACACCTGATAAGCAAATTCAAATGTTGCAATGACCATAAAGAGTCCTGCTTCCAGGTTTTTTGAGGGTCCTTGGGTAAAGCACTCCCAGTGGTCTCCTTCCCTCAATGAATCTACATTATCATTACCATTGGCACCAGCTGCTATTTCTCCTTATCATCATTGCTACCATTTGCTTGCTTGACAGACAGAGAACCAGTAGGTAGCAGCACCTGCTGCTCTACCATCTTTGTCTGGGCCAGAGCACGAGGCAGGTGAACAAGCAGGTTGCAATGGAGGAGCGACTCCAATGGGCTCGTGCCAGTGGACCCATACTGGGTTCTGGGCCCTCTACAGGTGCCCAACCATGGGCATGTCTAGTCAAGGGGGGTGGAGGGTGAGGATCTTCCAATTTTATGATCGTGAGATCGTCGCCCTCGTCTACACACAGCATGCGACATCGCGGCTGCCATTTTGGAGGGGAGGTTTTAAAGGAAAAGGAGAGCACGAGCGCTCCACCGAAATTGTAAATGTTTTTTTTTGAAAAGAAAAAAAGACACACCTCGCACTCCCCCCATCCCACCCCTGATGGGCACAGAGCTCTTGAGGAGCTCCGTGCCCCATGCCTGGCTTCTTGTGTTCCTCGCAAGGAGCTGGGGGGGAAACATGACAGCAGGCCACACATTCCACTGTCTCAGGATCATCCTGAGACCACGGAAAAATTGAAATTAATGGATAGGGCGATATCCCAGGGAAAGGGAGGAATCATCCCTCCGTGCTCCTGGGATGCCCTGTGCATCATGTGGACGCAGAGGGACGATCCCGGGGATATCAGCCCACCTAGCCATGCCCCAAGTCTACCCTTGACGCCAGCCCAGACTATAAAGTTTCAACCAGCCCTAAGAAATAGTAAACTCAAGATTTTGTTTTCCTTACAAAGAGAGGAAAAACTGGTCCAGCCCATAAACCATGTCAAATCATTTACTCCTCTTTAAAAACAACAGCAACACGTTTTTATTATTAACATTTTATTGAAATATTTTTATTATATACATGAACAAATGAACCTCACTTCCCCTTAATCTCCCTCTTTGTCCATTTACCTCCCCCCTCCCCGATTTAACATCTTCCATCAGTATATAGTAAAGGAACGAAAGAAAGAAAAGAAAAGGGATAAGAAGAGGAAAAGTTCTCCAATCTCTTTCTATTAAAACCTGCAAAGCCTGATCTTGAAAAGGAGTGCATAAAAGGAACAGCCACAAAATAATAACTGGAGCTCAAATGCTGCCTTTAAAAAATGCAGCTACCTTCCAAACAAATGCATTGAACGTTCCTCAGTATAAATACTGAACCACCATGGAATACAACACCTCAGCAAAACACATAACTATTCCTCCTCTCCAAGCAAAACGTTTGAATGAAGCAGACAGCAAATTAACTTCAAAGACTTCAGAGTTACCCAAGCTAAACATTGTAAAGACATGGGTAACCTATGGAATACATTTTATCCAGAGGTTATGTGCTCTCTGTAAGCGAGCAATGCACTTTGATTTCCAAATATCCTTCTGAAATGGTGGACAAAAACAAATCTAATTGGGCTTGGAAGGATATGTATACTTTATTCATGAGTAAGCGATGTTATTGTCAAATGGAAAACTGTTTATCCCAAAGCTTGCAAACTTTGACATGTCATATAAAATCAGCATCTAGCACACTTGCAAAAGCCAAATTTGACAAGTGTTTGAAAAACTCCAAACCACTAAAGCCATGGGTTATAAAAATTCCCACCTCCAGGAAAGTCTTTTTGCATCAATTTATCTATGGAGGAAACTCCTCATGTCTGCCAAAGAACTTTTTATTTATTCATTTAAAACATTTGCACAACACCCTTTGTCCAACCAGTTCTAGGGCAGTGGATAGTCAATATCGATCTATATGTAAAATGCTAAGTTCATATACTGGTGGGTGAGCTTGAGGAGCACTTGCACCACCACTGCTACAGCCCACCCTCAGGAAACAGGCGCTGTGAGCCCTTGCTGAGCGGCCGGCAGCCACATGCCCTGGTTTTGACCCACCTTAATGGCAGCCAGAAAGCATTGCTTCCTCTACCTGCACTGATGGAGGCCTTAAAGGTCCCATTAACACCATTAGCACAAGGAGGGGAAATGTGTCATGTCTACAGGTGTTTCATGTGATCCATCAGAATCAGATTCGGAAATAGAGGAGATGGTGCCAGACACCAGCCAGCCTGTACCAGTGGGGGAGAAAGCTCTCATGGGTGATACCCCAACTGGGAGTCAGCCCTCTCCAGAGCTTATCTCCTCAAGGCCAAATCCTACACACTCAGTGGGAAATGAGCTTGCTTCCGGAGGAGCGCACCCTGACAAGCTAGCCTATACTAGGGTCTGCTGGAAGCTCAAATGCACAGAGCAGAAGGAAGGCGTGAGAAAGTCGGTCTGACTAGGATTGCGCCAGAACCTGCCTCCGCACCGGGCTCTCCAAATTTATGAGCATTTGGGAAGAGGCTTCCTATTCCTCTTGAGCAGACAATTGTCTTGCTTAGTTTGCATAGGGGGAAGTTTCCAAGGGGGAAGTTTCCAAGGAAGTTTTCTAGGTGGAAGTTTCCAAGAGATTAGACTCTCTTCAGGTAGAAGAGATGTTTGTTGCTTAATTAAAGCTTTGTGGATTACTTAGCAAGCCTCGTCATTTGCCTCCCATTGAAAACAGGAGTTTTCTGAGAAACACAGCATAGCACAAAATATCCCTTCCTGTTTGGGGTTTGTAATGAAAATTGCTGAAACTCTGTCGGGTCTCAGCCTCCATGTGGCTGCATTTCATGCAGTTGGCCAGGTCAGTGTCAGCATGGATAAACTGAGCCTCAAAGATCCGTGTAAACAACATCTTATTCTTCTGTTATACTTACACTTACACTAATCAAAATTGTGTTCAAAGATCCTCCAGCATTTCTGCAGCATTCTCATGTTCCGTTTATTATAGTTTGCAGTAAATATTGACAATTACAGTCAAATTCCTTACTGCATTGTTGAGATGCCTGTGGCTATTAATCAGTCCAATAGCATATAATATCCTGCAGAGAATGGGAATTTTAATTTTTATTTTGGCAGTATTTATAAATGTTCATATTTATGAACATTTGCCTAGTTCTGGTCACCATACATTTCAAAAGATTAAATATTGCTGAGCTGAAAAGGTACAGATAAACAGTTAGAACGCTTAAGGGCAGTGGTGCAATGGAACCAGCGCCCACGGGGACATAGTACCAGCGCTTTTTGATTAGCAGAGACACTAACATGATGTGCCCAACCCACTCCACACTCAGAATTCCCCTTTTCCCTCTGAGCTTACCTGCAATTCTCACAGTACTTGGTGCTATGGGATGAATTTTCAGCAAATATATGACCCTGTTCAGATAACATGCTAACCCACAGTGGTTAAGCATTTTGATCTAAACATTATGTCTTAGTATGTCGTGTGTACCATTCCTAACTATGGTGGCTACATAACCATGGTTTAAAGACACTCACTAACCATTTGCTGCAAAAGGGTTTTTTGGCCTAACCTTGGTTAAGTGTGTTGTCTGAACAGGCCCAATATTGTTCTCTGTTCTCATGCAAGGTATTTTGAGGTGGCATGGTCTTGTATGGGCAATAAAGATCATAGAATCATAGAATAGCAGAGTTGGAAGGGGCCTACAAGGCCATCGAGTCCAACCCCCTGCTCAATGCAGGAATCCACCCTAAAGCATCCCTGACAGATGGTTGTCCAGCTGCCTCTTGAAGGCCTCTAGTGTGGGAGAGCCCACAACCTCCCTAGGTAACTGATTCCATTGTTGTACTGCTCTAACAGTCAGGAAGTTTTTCCTGATGTCCAGCTGGAATGTGGCTTCAACTTGAGCCCGTTATTCTGTGTCCTGCACTCTGGGAGGATCGAGAAGAGATCCTGGCCCTCCTCTGTGTGACCACCTTTTCAGTATTTAAAGAGTGCTATCATGTCTCCCCTCAGTCTTCTCTTCTCCAGGCTAAACATGCCCAGTTCTTTCAGACTCTCTTCATAGGGCTTTGTTTCCAGACCCCTGATCATCCTGGTTGCCCTCCTCTGAACACGCTCCAGCTTGTCTGTGCCTGCGATCCATTCATAGGGATGTTGCAGGCATGCAACTGTATCTGGGAGTCCACTGGACTCCACCGCATCTGCCCCTTAGACCCAACCGGGCACTGCGGCATGTTCATGGATCATCTCTCTGACTGACTGCAAGGCCTGACCCACATCTGGAGCCTCCATTGTGCTCTAGAAATGGTGGCTCTAGAAATTACATATTTCCCCCGTTGCATAAATCCGTCATAAAGGTCCCATTTATGCAAGAGTAAAGCACGAATGCTAAGCTCGTGCCTTCAGTCTTGTGAAAATGAGGCCTTTTTACAGCTGCCATTTACACAACAGGGGAAATGCTTAACAGCTGGAGGGGGTGGTCTTTCCTTCCTTGCAAAGAAGGAGAGTCCACAAGGGCTTCAGAGCTGGTGGGAACAGGAGTAGCCCCCACTGCGCCCCAAACTCTTGTTCTTTCCTCAAGGAGGCTCTGAATGGGGGCAGACAACCCTTGAACAAGGTCAGGGCGAGTGTCTAACAAGTCAGACCCAGGTGAGTCTGCCATCCCCTACCCATTAGTTTTACAAAAGAACTAATCCTGGTGGAGACAACTGCTAGAACTGGTTTGTCGATATAGATCAACACACTACCAGCGATTTGGGGCTTTCCTTGGAGTCATGGCTATGGTGGGGGGGGGGGAGAAATGGTAGCACTGCAGAGGTTTCTAAATTCTCGAACCAGGAGGGATCACCCAGTGAAGCTGACTGGTAGCAAATGCAGGACTGATAAAAAGAAAGTACTTTGGGTAGAGTGTTTTAAAAAGTCTGTCACCTATTCTTAATTTCTGAGGTAAGAAATTAAATTGATGTTATTATTTCAGAATGCCTTTGCTGAGAACGTACTTGCTGAATAACACTTTGACATTAGTCTGCTACTAAGTATTCGTTGTGACTAAACAGCTCTATCTAGCCAGTCATTTATATCATGCAGTTAAATTTTCGTGGAGTGGAAGGACAGAATCCCGCACCTGCTGCCACGTCCCCATCAGCTTCACCCCTCCCTTCTACATTTGGGTGGGGAGGTCTGAAAAGTGGAGCCTGCCCCTCTCTTCAGAAATACCACACAGAGAGAGAGACACACACACATGGGGATTTAAAAGTGATTTGAGAGATTAAACGGGGCTGATGTATAGCCAAAAAAATTATTTATTGTTTATGCCTCAGTTTCTTAAAATAGAAGAAATAAAGACATAAAGTCTACAGGGAAGTGAATGCTTCATTATCAGGCCCTGTCTCCACGATCAGTTCTCCTTAACTCCAGCACCAGGAAATTTCATCATGCCAAAGGGGAGACAGGATAGAGGTGTACAAAATCATGCGTGGTGTGGAGAATGTGGACAGGGAGACATTTTTTCTCCCTCTCTCAAAACACTAGAACCCATTGTGGTCATCCCTTGAAGCTGATTGGTGGGAGATTCAGGACAAAGAAAAGGACTTCTTCACACAACGTATAATGAAACTATGGAACTCACTACCACAAGATGCAGTGATGGCCACCAATTTGGATGGTTTTAAAAGGGGTCTGGATAAATTCCTGGAGGTGAAGGCTATCAATGGCTACTAGCCCTGATGGTTGTGTGCTATCTCCAGTATTTGAGGCAGCAAGCATGTGTACACCAATTGCTGGGGAACATGGGTGGGAGGGTGCTATTGCACCATGTCCTGCTTGTCCATCCCTGGTTGATGGCTGGTTGGCCACTGTGTGAACAGAGTGCTGGACTACATGGGCCCCTACCCACCACAAAATACTAGAAATGTGTCAAGGAAATGAGAAGTGGGCTATTTTATCTGTGCCCACCCTGTTTTTCTATAAGCCCCTTCTATTATAAATTAAATCTTCCGTAGCAATTTGATCAAAGCTGTAACTGAAAATCTATTGCTCAACCAACAAGAAGTATTGACACATTAGTCAGAGTGTGAGCGTTCCGGCGAGGACAGGAAGGGTGTGACCACAAGAAACAGATGGTCGGGATTGCAATACCCATCAACATCTTCTTTTTCTATCCTTGGAATTCTGCACATGTATATCAATCCTTGCCTATCATTGGTTAAAAAGCTTACCTATGACTGTATTGTGATTGGTGTCTGGTATGAGGAAGTTCTGCCATTGTTTCTAGGAGTGCTAGCCTATAAGTATACTAGCTTTGCCTGAAACTAGTGGGTAGTCCTTCAGATCCTCTGAGGGTTGTCACCTTGCAGCACTGCAGGCTGCTCGTAATAAACTTTTTCTAAAATGAGAAAAACCGGGTCTTGGAGTTTTTGGCCGCCACTCAGCAAATCCCAATTAGAGGGAACCTGCCTTTTCAGAGTTCCTCCACAAATGGAATGGTCAATATTTTCAGCACAGCACTAGTAAATAAGTTTGTATTTAGAGAGATAAAAGGGGTTTTAGTCTAGGGCTGTGCTCCGCTCCGTTCCGGATCCCCGAATCTGGAGCGGATTGGGCTGATTCAGACCCCCTAAATTTGGATCTGAATCAGGTCAGGGGAGGTCTGGATCGGTTTGAATTGGTTTGGGCCGATCCGGAGGTCCAGGCGCCATTTTGGGTCAAACCCCATTTTTTCCATTGACTTGCATTGGGAAAGAAAAATGCTTATTACTTTTTTATTTTTCAAGATACACATATGTAACTGGGCACCATGATAGCTTGTAAATAGATCCTTATTCATGCCAATTTTGAAGTAAATCAAATCATCCCCTGATTTTGGGGGATTAAAAAAAATATTTTCCCCCATTTACAGAAATGCATTTATCTCTGTCATTTTTCAAGATACACACATGTAACTGGGCAACATGATAGCTTCCACATAGGAACATATGCATGCCGACTTTGAAGAAAATCGGATCATGCCCTGATTTTTAGCAATTTTTTAAAGTTAAACCTCAACCACAATATCCTTCAGAAATAAAACATGTATTGGAAAGAGATAGTCCCTGCAAAACCCTATTCTAGTCTAATGTAACTTCAGGCAACCATGGGACAAGGCTATCTGGGGCAACTCAACACTTCTTGCCATTCCTTGTTAATGTTCTCTTCCCACAGGCCTACCCAGATGATTTTTAAACCTAAGAATTTTAAGCTGCTGTGATTGTTATTTTAATATTGTATTGGTTTTATATGCTGTTTTAACAAAATTTATGTATTATATTGTATTTAATGTTGTTCTCCACCTCAATCCAGAGGGAGAGGCTGGTAATAAATATATTATTATTAATAATAATATTAATAATAATAATAATAATAATAATAATAATAATAATAATGTGGCTAGAGAAAACAACACTGAATCAGTCTATTAGAAGTTGAGGAGCTGCTCAAAGAACACTGAAGTCCAATCAATAGTGATCTGTATTTCTGTTGGAAAAATGGTGTCATTCTCACAAGAAGCCTTTTAATGTCAAAGCACAGCTACAGCGTCAAAATCTCCCCCAAGCTTATATTTGTTGCCACTATTTGCAGCTGCTTTTGAAAAGCTGATACCCTGTATATCTGTAACTTTCCCAGAGGAACATAAATCTCCCTGTGGGCCAGGAATAAAAAGGCTCTCTTCATCTTAGGCCAACAGAAAACAATTACTGGCATTTGATTGGCACTGCACAGTAGCTTTCAATAACTTTGCTTGTCGAGATATGGTTCATTATACTATTTGCATGTTTTACATCCTCTGATGCTTTTACTCAATGGAAAATGAACTGTATCCAAACCAATATAAAAGACCTTAGGACCTGGAAATGAATTTAATCCATTTTTGTTTCTGTTCCTTGAGTGCAAGCAATTTCTTTCCACTCACTCTCGGGAACATCAAGGAAAATGTTAACGAGGCACGGCAATTGAAAAACGACTAGTTATCTCATCAAGAGCAACGGAGATGAAAGGAAACAGGAAATTGCCAACAGGAAAGAAGTTGCGCCTGATGGTTTACCTTCCACAGAAAATGTTGGCGCAAATGTATTTCACTATAACAGATGTGCATAGAAAATGTACCAATGCTACAGATGAATATGATTTGCCAGGAAACATTCAGGGGAGCATAATGACTGGTCAACCATTTTGTGGTTTGTTCCTGGACTCTTGAATGGTTTTGCATGTTTATTTATTTTTATTTATTTAAGGATTTTTATGCCGCCATTCAGCCAAAAAAGGCTCTCATGGCGGCTTACAAAAGTATTTCTTGACAGTCCCTGCCCACAGGCTTACAATCTAAAAGACACGACACAAAAGGAAAGGGGATTGGGAGGGAGGAGGAGGAGGGGGAAAAGGAAAGCAAACTCAGGCACTACAATCTTAGTTGGAAAGTTCAGCAGTTACAGGTGACAGCAGGAGGGAGGGGGCTCTCAGCTGGAGCTGGACCCAGGCATGGTGGAGAGGTGCCTGGCTGCTGCTTCCTCCCTCTCTGGTGGCCTCTGCAGTTACAGTTGGTAGCAGGAGGGAGGGGGCTCTCAGCTGGAGCTGGACCCAGGCATGGTGGAGAGGTGCCTGGCTGCTGCTTCCTCCCTCACTGGTGGCCTCTGCAGTGTCAGTTGGTAGCAGGAGGGAGGGGGCTCTCAGCTGGAGCTGGACCCAGGCCCGGTGGAGAGGTGCCTGGCTGCTGCTTCCTCCCTCACTGGTGGCCTCTGCAGTGTCAGTTGGTAGCAGGAGGGAGGGGGCTCTCAGCTGGAGCTGGACCCAGGCCCGGTGGAGAGGTGCCTGGCTGCTGCTTCCTCCCTCACTGGTGGCCTCTGCAGTGTCAGTTGGTAGCAGGAGGGAGGGGGCTCTCAGCTGGAGCTGGACCCAGGCCCGGTGGAGAGGTGCCTGGCTGCTGCTTCCTCCCTCACTGGTGGCCTCTGCAGTCAATGTTATAAGAAGAGGAAGCATGTGGAAGTCGTGCTTCCCTCCCCACTTTTTTTTTACAGGTTGGATGTAACCTGCAAAGAAGGAGCTTGCATATCTTCTCAAGCTGAAATGGATAAGCTGTTTTCAAATATGGAGTACATCCATCTCACCAAGGTGAGATGGTCTCCGTTTCCATGTTATACCAGATAGGTGAAAAGGGGAAGCAGTGATCATTTGTGCTTCCAGCCTCCTCCGTAGCTTCCTTGTAACATGTAAAGACAACATCTGGGAATTGGCTCCAGCAAACCAGACAGAACTTACAGCTCTGATAAACTTACTTTCCAACTCTACAAAGCTCCAATGACAGGGCCCAGATCTACGCAATGTGGGGGGGAAATAACAGTATAAATAATGCAGCTCTGGACTCCTCCAGATAATTTCAGCCAATTCTTATTCAATTTGGTGGGAAAGGAATTGATTTGGCGGAGAGAAAGTCGAAGGAGAAGAAAATATCTGTAAAATTCTTAGCTGTAGTATGTGGGGTTCTTACATACCTTAGTGCATCAGCCACCTTGTGTCAGTAAGGTAAGCTCGCCCCATCCGCCCCGCCAAAAGAAATTCTAAGAAATTCTAAAGTGTTCTGTCAATGAGAGAGAAGAAATAGAAGCCTCTTTTAAAGGGGAGGGAAACTGGACGACATATTTCAGCACAGCGCTAACGGCCATAGTGAATCAAAAGCCTGTCCAATTTAAAAGTTATTTATGGGTGTTTATTAATACGCTGAGGGCACTTGGTGGTTGAGAGGTAGTTTTATTTTCTTCTCTTGGTGTAGAATTAATGCAAGGGATTATATTCCTGCCTAATATGGGTGAAATTCCATTAGCTCAGGCTTGCACAACTAATGAGCCACTGTGCCAAGTGCAGGCCACAAACCATGTAATCTGGCCTGCTAGGTTGTTTTTGGGGGGAGGGGCTCAAGTCAACAAACAAACAAACAAACAAACAAACAAGGATTTATGGAGCCCCTGCTGGGTCATCCTAAATGCCTGGGGTGGGTTGTGTTCAGCTTAGAGATTCTGTGTACTTGGAAACAGGCTAAGTTATCCTGTAGCCCAACAAGGTAGAAGGAACACCTTCCATTTTACTCCATCAGTGTTTCATGTAATGGGCAAGCCAGACAACATGGTTGATGGGCTCCACTTGGCACGATGGCTCATTAGTTGTGCAATCCTGATCCAGTGGACTTTCATCCATATTAGGCAGGAAGGTAATTCTTTGCATTAACTCCATGCCAAGAGAGGAAGAAAATGAAACTACTTCTCATCCGCCAACTGTACTCAGTTTATTAATAAACACCCAGCTAATAAAACACTAATATTTTAATGTGTTGCTAACCCAAATTTATAGGTACATCTGTGTTTCTTTTGAATCTTGGCCAAATTCCTCAAATTATAACCTTTATTGTTATTCTTCTAGCTTGGCAGCGATGTAGGGAAATTGGGTCATTTGTTCCATGCATCTGAGGTGAGCAAAGCAACGAATACATTGGTCAAAATGTTCGTGTATCTCTAAACTCTTCTTCAGCAGCAATTCACTGGGTTCTGTGGATTTTGGTCATGGTTAATACTGTGAAGATGGACGTGCTGAACAATTTAGCTCAAGGGTGGGCAACTTGTGGCCCTCCAAATGTTTTGAACTACAACTCCCACCAGCATAGCCATTGTGAGGGGGTGTTCAGAACTGTAAGACAAAATATGCCTTAGATGACCTCACTAGGATATTTCTAAAAAGCCCTTTCTCTGAACCAGCATATTCCAGCACCACAAGAAGACAGAAGCTACCCATGTATACAAGAGTGATGAGACCTATGTCTTGAAACTGTGCAGTAAAATTCTTCATATTTATGTGAAAGGGACTTTAAAATGTTAAACGTTAAATAACTCCATCTTTTAAGTAGTTGCAGACATGTAAAAGGTTGTGCTACAAGATCTGGCATCAATGTTAAGGTGTGCCTGGACAGGCACACTGTATTTGTTGTGCTACTCCATTACAGCTTTCTTCCGGCTGCTGGCAAGGCCTGAGTGATCTGCTGAGCTGAGTGTTTGTCTGCCCTGCCCCCTTGCAGGTACTAAAGACTCCTGGGTGCTGGGGAGAGGCTGCTGCTGGCAAGGCCTGAGTGATCTGCTGAGCTGAGTGTTTGTCTGCCCCGCCCCCTTGCAGGTACTGAAGACTCCTGGGTGCTGGGGAGAGGCTGCTGCTGGCAAGGCCTGAGTGATCTGCTGAGCTAAGTGTTTGTCTGCCCCGCCCCCTTGCAGGTACTGAAGACTCCTGGGTGCTGGGGAGAGGCTGCTGCTGGCAAGGCCTGAGTGATCTGCTGAGCTGAGTGTTTGTCTGCCCCGCCCCCTTGCAGGTACTGAAGACTCCTAGGTGCTGGGGAGAGGCTGCTGCTGGCAAGGCCTGAGTGATCTGCTGAGCTGAGTGTTTGTCTGCCCCTCCCCCTTGCAGGTACTGAAGACTCCTGGGTGCTGGGGAGAGGCTGCTGCTGGCAAGGCCTGAGTGATCTGCTGAGCTGAGTGTTTGTCTGCCCCGCCCCCTTGCAGGTACTGAAGACTCCTGGGTGCTGGAGGCGCAAGCCGAAGGACGAGAGCCAAAGGGCTCTCAGCCTGAGGCTCTCTGCCGTGGGCGCGAAGGCAGTCAAGCGGAACAGTTACTTTGGAGGAAGAACCCCAGCCTCGGACCGCTCTCTGAAGTCTAGCAACTGGGGTGCCCAGGCATACTGCCTCTGATACCAATGCTCAAATAACCCACAGGACGGAACAAGAAGAAGAGAGGATTTTGTTGGCAGAGACGAAGCTCCAAATATAACCTCCCAAAGATAAGAGTTTTTAACTTTAATTTCATACGGACATTTTAACTTATTTTTATCTCATTTACTCAATTTCATTGGTTCATCCAACTGGGAATCTGCTTTGCACTTATGTGTGTTTTTACTACAAATTTTTAACAAATTTTTACAACAAATTGGAGGAGGTGAGGGAGAGGGAGCAAACAAACGAAGCAGAGTGAATTTAACTTAATGTCTCTTTTTAAGAAAGACCTAAGAACATAAGAATACAAGAATATAGGAATATAGTAAGAATAAATATCTAACAACCAGGGTAAATAACAAGACAAACAACTGTGATTTTAACAAACGTTTAGATATTCTGCGGCAACTAACTCTACAAAGAAGCCTCTCAGCTGTCCGCTGTGTGTGACTGCTTAATTTGGAGATATCAACTGGCTGCTATTGGTGTAATTGATGCTGCTTCGAGATGGGTTTTAATTACTAATTACTAAAGTTACTAAAGTTGCGGAAAGTACAACCAAGGGGGACTTTCTCAATGGAGTAAGGGAAACCAAGCACCTAAAGGACCTGAAGTAACTGCTGGAGACTATCTGTAAGTCTTTATCCCATATATCTATTGTACTATCAAATCTTGCTGCTTTAACTCAGGGGCTGACAGTATCTATACAGCCTCAGAGATTTTTGGCAGACATTTTTACAGAATTAACTCTCACAGTGGATAACATGGATCTTACCAGAGATGGCTATAAACTACAGTGGATTGTCCCGGTGATCAATGATGTGGTAATCCACATCAAGGCTGTAAAACAAAACCAACTAAAAATCAGCGACTTCCTTTGCCCCAATTTAGAGACACACTCAAGCCCGAAACAGGAATTTACACAGCACAATGAGAGTATACTGGATTGGTCACTTGGCCCCCAGTGTATAATGAGGACCTCAGAGAGGAATGAGCAAGATGACTTAGCCTCTGAGCTAGCACTGATTGAAGAAGCACCATCGAGCATTATGCATATTCTACGCCCGCCTGACTGTCCTATGAATAATATAATAGTGAACAACAGTCCAATACACAGTGCAAAGAAAGCGACCCCTTGATACCCAGTTTCTTCCTCTACTCAAACCCCCATAGAACAAAGAGTAATAACCAAATAGACTTAATAAACTTACTCAATAATCACGAAAGAATCAAAAGCCTATTGCTAGATCAGGCTGGAAATATATCTTCTATTAAGAAATTCCTTGCGGAATGCAAAGATCTCTTAACAACTCTAACCAGCTTTGCCATTGTCAAACTTACTGGTGGGGAACAGCTTAATTCCGTAGACCCTAATTGTGTGATTTCTCAATATCACTCTAACTCTGATGTTAATGATGTAAACGTCAATGGGTCCCCCGTAAAAGCTAATAATAAAGATACTAATAAGAACAAAGGTGAATATAAAGACAAGGATAAAGGGAAAGGGAAAGCTAGAAATTATTCCAACTCCAAATACATAGATAATCCTGTGAAATATAAACAGAATCTTAAAGGTAAAATTGCCAAAGCTAAACCTCAAGTAGCAAAAAAACCAAAAAAATCAAAAAACATATGTAGGCAAGAGGAGGGCAGCATCTAAACTAAATTTTGCCAGACTGGACCAAACGGCAAATTCTAACAAAGGCGCTGATACTGTACATAGAGGCAAACTTCAAGCATCCTTTAAATCTAATCGACTTTATACACAACATCCAGAGTCATTGATAAGCATAACCCCAAAGTCTAACAACGATCAGCGCCCATGTAGGGCCCAAACGAGCCTACAGCCTAAACCTTCTAACGGTTGTATCCAGGAAAATATGAAAGATCACTTGGATATAATAACTGAACTTGATTGACTCAAGAAAAAGGAAGCCCTGACCCCCCTAAAAATCATCTCTTGGAACATTGCTGGATGGAGTACTAAATGCAGGAAAGAGAATTTCCTCGACTATCTAGCTGATGCCGATATTATTCTGCTCCAGGAAACTTGGTACCGGGATGACATTTATTTAAATGGATATACTTCCATCTGCCTCCCTGCTTACCCCATTAGCACAAAAGGCAGAGCCAGCCAGGGACTTTGCGTATTGATTTCTACTGCTCTTGATTTTAAGATCACTAATCTCCCCTGCAGAGATTCATTTATACAGGCCCTGATTCTGGAACTGAAGGCTTGTAGGATATCTATATTATTGATAAACATTTATATTATCCCACTAGTGCGCAAAGAAGAAATTTTGGCAACATGGCTTAAATTTGATTGTCTCTATTCCAGCTGGACAACAAAATATCTGAATGCATATCCAATTATCGCAGGTGACTTAAATGCTAGGACAGGCAGCTACCTGGTAGATCCAGCTACCTGCGGTAATAGTTTGATTGCACTCAAAAAAAACCTAAGAGTTAACTCTCGAATTTCAAAGGACTCCTATATTAACCATGCTGGACTATGCTTACTACAATTTGCTGCAAGGAATGACCTATTAATTTTAAATGGCCATGGTATTGTTGATGAACAAGGAGAGTTTACCTACGTTTCCTCCAAAGGATCCAGTGTAATTGACTATTTTTTAATCCATAAGGAACTGGAATTATTGGGTTGTAATCTTAAAATAGCTGAGCGGCTCGATAGCGATCATTTGTCCTTGGAGCTCTATCTCACTTTGCCAGGGAATATAAAGACAACAGTGCAATATCCCTTCCTTTCTAATATGAACTCTGCGCCAACTATTAAAAGAATAAGATGGTCAAAAGACTCTGAATACCAGTTTAAGACCATTACCTCTGCTCCATCTACTCTAAACATCTTTAATCGTATTATTGAAGCTACCCCTGAAAGTGGTATGCTTGCTTATGAGGAGCTGTCTCAAACGCTGTACCCTATACTTTATAGAAATGCCACCAAACTAAATGGTACAAGAGACCAGTCTAAAAAGTGGTTTGACAGAGAATGTGCCCAACTAAGAAGAGAAATCCAGGGGGGTTACCGTTCATATCGAGAGGACAATGATCCCCGATTACCTAGATTATATTATGAACTAAAAAAGGATTATAAAAAACTTCTTCAAGAGAAGAAAAATGAGGCAGATCTGGAAAATGCTGATAGCAGCTCTATTTCCAATAACATGAACTCTTTTTAGCAAATAGTGTCAGGCGCCCTAAGTAACTGTAATGGAAGTGGCGACTGTCATGTTCCCCCTGAGATCTGGGAGTCTCACTTCCAAGCGGTCTGTGGGAACTGTGAAACACCAAACCTTGCTCCCACTATGCCTCCAGACACTCCCGAATGGCCAAACATGGACTATACCACGGTAGAGGATCTAATTATACGGCTAAAGCCAGGCAAGGCACCAGGACCTGACGGCATCCCCTCTGAAATGCTGAAATGTAACATTGGATGGTGGTCAGCTCTTTTTATCATCTCTCTTCTCCCTAATAAACAAAACCGGAGTGGTTCCAGTGACTTGGCTGAAAGCATTTGTTGTTCCAATACACAAAAAGGGCCCTAAAGACAACCCACATAACTATCGTCCCATCAGCCTACTATCCATTGTGGGGGAAATTTATGCAAGTTTCCTAAATGATAAGTTAAAAGCCTGGATTAGTGAAAAGAATACTTTGGGAAGAGAACAGACTGGGTTTAAATCTGGATGCTCATCTCTCGACCACTGTCAAGTCCTGGCTCACATGGCATATAAATATACTGCCCCAAAGGGTGGCAAACTTTTTGCTGCCTTCATGGATTTAAAATCTGCATTCGATTCAATCTCTCGGCCCCACCTCTGGAGGAAACTAAAACATCTCTCTGTTGAAAGTAGACTTTTATTCTTGATCCAGTCATTATACCATAATACTTTAATCCAAGTGCGATACAGCAAGTATGGTCATTTTACTAATGATATTGCTGCCAAACAAGGCGTCAGACAAGGTTGCATCCTGGCACCTACTTTATTTAAGCTGTATTTAGTAGATCTTCCCAACTCGCTAGCGAAAATCCAATCTCATCCACCTAAGATTGGCTCAACCCCAGTCTCACTCCTCTTATATGCTGATGATGCCGTCCTGATATCACAAACGCATTTGGGTCTTAAACGCCTAATGAACGGCTTTGTAGACTTTTGTGAGAAGAACTCTTTAACAATCAATAACTTTAAATCCAAAGTGATGGTCTTCAGTAAGAGGAAGATTAAATTCATTCTTAATTCTCCCAGGTTGATTCCTATAAATACCTGGGGATTTGGTTCCAGGAAACCCTAAGCTGGGGTACCCATGTTAAGCACGTAAAGACCAAGGCTGAGCAGGCAGCTGGTGCGCTTGCTCGGTTTCACTACACAAAGGGTGGGAAATTTCTACCAGCAACCATCCGGGTTTTTTGAGCCAAAACGGTGTCCCAGACTCTGGGTCACCAATCTGGCTACCTTATTACAAAGGATCTTTTGAAAGTATCCAACACCTCTTTCTAAGGTTAATATTTGGGGGCCCAAGATGTGTTTCTGGCGCCATTTTAAATTTGGAAGCAGGACTTAATTCGCTTAATTGTCTAGCGTGGACCTACACTATATACTTTTGCCTACATTGTCACTTAGCCACTACTTCCAACTCTCTACTCTCACTGATCCCGCTGGACACTGGTAAACCCCACTGGGCAAAAATGATTGAAGAAAAAATCTGCACTATCGGGCTCTTGCCTCCTCATCTGCTAGTAATGGACCTAGCAAAGGCTAAATCGATTGTTTTAGCAGTGATTAGCGGATATTGACCGGCAGGAACTACAGGGAACTGCCTGTGGCCCATGCTCCCCATACTCATTAGGCCTAACTAGACACAGTGATAAAGATGGTCCTCCATATTTATGCTGGTTGACTATTCCCAAGTATAGGAGGGCATTTACCTTGGCTAGATTTAATGCCCTTCTTTCCAGGTTGATGGAAGGCAGATATAAAAAAAATCCTTTAGGCAAAAGATGCTGCCCTTGTAACGAAACTGAAGTAGAAACCGTTACCCACGTCCTGTTTTTTTGTAGCTTCTATGATGATATCAGAAAAGAGCTGATACGCCCTATTATACAGGCTTTGCCTGGCCGCTCCCCAGAGACCCTGATGGTTAGCCTCCTCCAGGGCCAAAATAAATCAATCACTATACAGGTTGCCAAGTTTCTGAATCTGGCCATTCTCATCAGACCACATATGATTGCTTGAATTTTCCTTCTATGTTCTGTTCAAGATCTAATGTTAACACATGTCCCATCCTTGCTCTGATCTTACTCCCTTTTACCCTTGATTTTTATGTAGTAAAATGTATTACTAATGATATGTTTTATATGCCTAGGTTATCTTATTGACCTTTTGCTTGGAATAACTGTACCTTTCTTTTTCTGGTCTATTGACTGTAAATAAAGGATTGATTGATTGATACAGCTTTCTTCCAATCTGTGTTTTATAACATAAAGTGTACTACAGAGCACAGTGTTGGGGTAGTGTGGCATTTTCAGGACCACAAGGACACAGCACTCATTTTAGTCCAAACAAGGGATGCTACTGGAATATAAACTTACTAAGATTCTAGCAATGGATCCCAGACTCCAATTCCCCATTTTTTTCCCCAAGTCAAAACCAGAAACAAATGCTCAGCTCAATTTTTGCCTTAAAATGGGGATTTGGGGGAGAGGGCCAAGCTATCACTCCCAAGCCTTTTAATCTTCTGGTTTTTTATGGTGGTTTGCAACTGTCTGCTACCATTGTATCCCTCTCTAATGTAGGTTTGACCACCAGTTCTCTATTTTCATACGATCCTAGCCAATCAGGGATCATGTACTGGGTATCCTGTTACCACAACACTATGTAATCTATCAGATTTAGCTATGAGCTGACATCGCTAAGGGGAAACAAAGCCTATTAGAGTGAGGGAAATGCTTCTTGATGGGTCAACATGGGCTGTGCAAATCTGGGCACTGGATTTGAATACTCTAATCTCGATGGCCATTTTATGATGGATCTGCCATTTTCATACAGAGCCCTAGGCCCCCATACAGCCTACAACTCCCAGCATGCAGTGCCTGTACTTACCATGGCCCAAGAATACAGGCCACCTCCATCATCGGATCACCCCACTCCTCCACGGGTCCATCATAAAATGGCTGTTGAGATTTGAGTGTTTGAATCCAACACCTGGATTTGCACAGCCCTAGTGATCGCAGATTCGCAGCTACTTAGGGATCATTCCAAGGATCAGTTTCTCAGTGCTTTGCAATCATCCTGCAGATTGCTGATAAACAATTTTCATGAAACAGCTCCCAATTTCAGCTCGACACTATTCCAGACACCCCAGCAGAGGGCATTGCAAATGGCAAAAGTCTGGAAAATAACCTGAGAAGATGGCCATTTGCCATCTTAGGACTGATGGTGAAGAAGTACTTCCCTTTAGGTGTCCTGTCAATCAGCTTTATTGGATGCCTTCACTTCTGGTGTTCTGAGAGAACACCGCCGCTCTGACCATGTCACTCCACTCCACTTCTGAAATCTCTTCATTGGCTTCCAATTCACTCCAGAATCCAATATAAACTTCTCCTGTTGACCTTCAAAGCTTTTCACAGTCTAGCTCCTGCCTATCTCTCCTCTCTCATCTCACACTATTGCCCCGCTCGTGCTCTCCGCTCCTCTGATGCCATGCTTCTCGCCTGCCCAAGGACCTCCACTTCCCTTACTCGGCTTCGTCCTTTTTCTTCTGCTCCCCCTTACGCCTGGAACGCTCTTCCAGAACACTTGAGAACTACAAACTCAATCACAGCTTTTAAAACTCAGCTAAAAACTTATCTTTTCCCTATAGCTTTTAAATATTGAGTTTGTTCTGACTCTATACTGTTAGCTTCCCCCTACCCGGTGCCTGTTTACCCTACCCTGTGCCTGTTTGCATTCTCTTTCCCTCCTTATTGTTTACTACAACTTTATTAGATTGTAAGCCTATGCGGCAGGGTCTTGCTATTTATTGTGTAATCTGTACAGCACAATGTACATTGATGGTGCTATATAAATAAATAAATAAATAAATAAATAAATAATAATAATAATAATAATAATAATAATAATAATAATAATAATAAAAGAAAAATGTCCCTCTATCCACTTTCTACACACTGTGCATAATTTGATAAATCTTGATCATGGTCAGATCTACACCTTGTGTCAAATCATTGCGGATGTGGAATAAAAAGCAGGACATAACACTATGAAGGCAGTACGTGGAATATGGATTTGGCCCCAAGAGATACCAGTGCACTTCAAAACCACTATATAGCAGTAGTGTATGAGCATCATCAGACGAGAGGAAAATCGGGTTTCCCTTCTGTCGCTTTCCCCCCTGCTTCTGTCCCACAATACTTCCTCTTTCTTCACACAGGGGAGAAAGAGGAAGTAAACAATGGCCATGTGGCCCACTCAGTGGGTGTTTTCCAAGTTGCAAAAGTCTGGAAAATAGCCTGAGAAGACCCACATCAATGTGCCTGAGCAGAGTCCAGCAACTGTAGAAGAGGGGAAATCCTTCCCTATGCAATGTGGGTTCAAACAAATGGGCAGTAATAATGGGTCTTTCTGGTTGCAGGCCCAAGTCTAGCATGAGAGATTAAAGACTTGCTCAAAGACACATTTTATTGGCCACGCAATTGGACCTTGATCTTCCACATCCATATCGAACACTGGCCACTGGCTCTCTTGGAACACTGGCTCTTTTGAAACTTTAACAATGATTTACACATCGAGCAGGGATCAGCATTGTTAGCTGTAGCGCTTCCTTCCCTGAAATGCAATCTAGCCTTTCCAGGAGTGTAAAGCAACAGTTTTGCAACAGAAAACAATGGTAGCAATCAAACGGGGTTGCCAAAAGAAAAGCAATACATCTGTCTCAATTTCTGTGCTCTCTTCTGATTTCATTAACCCCCACCCCTGATACACAGACACACTGTTGTTGTGTTACCCTTGTCAAGTCAACGTTCCATTGCTCTTCTTTCTCCAAGAATGAGTACTTCAAACTGGGGGACCTTCACTATTGGAGAGGCACTGGCAAAATGTGAATATCAACACTGATAAATACTGAAAATGAGCAAACCTCCGTAGTGTTATTTGAGGAATGCACAGTGTTGAATGCTTGCCACAATATTCTTTGGCCTGATTTAACTTTGGCCCAACATTCAAGGTACAATTATTATTATGACTGAAGATGTATGGAGGGAGTTTATTTAGTGTACGTCTTTTAGCATCCAATAAATGCTATCTTTCAAGATGGATTAGTGAGAAGCAGGAGTGAATGCTTCAGGCACCCCGGTGTCATTCTATCAACAGTTCATCATTTAGTTGGGTTCAAGTATCACTTTTAAGCATCCACTTTGTCTCTGTTCAGACCAGTTTGATAAAGGTTCATCAACATTCAAATCTGTGCCCCACAAGACACAGAGAGGTCACTGGCTATTGCTTCTCGTGGTGACAAAGCCCTATTCATCAGCGCTCCAAATTATTGACTCAGGAGTTGTTTAAACTTTGCTTGAGGAGAAAGCACAGACAAAACCAAACATGAACATGAAAACTTGAGAAAGGATTGCGTAGACAGCCCCCAGACCAAACAATGTCTGTTTCCAAATGAATATTTACCCCTATTGGTGCTCATCTCAGAAAGACAGATGTACCTTTAGCAAAAAGAAAAAAGGAAGATGAGAGAGAAAATAGTCCAGAGCCATAAGATTGGGCTATCTTGCATAATTTCTTTTCTTTGACTCTCTGGAACTCCCTTACAGAGCAATACTATGGTCAGTAGACACTGATTAGAAAACCGAAAGATTTTTCAGTTTGGGCCAACACTCCAACTTCAGTCTCCAGAAACCGCTCGCTGCTACTCTGTCATATCATAGCCAAGATCGTTCTCTCTGCACTGGTTCTTTCTCCCAGCTTGAGGGCATACCTGGGGGCAGGGAGGGGAAGAGACCATGGAGGTTCCTTTACGCAGCTTCCAATGCACTGCATGACCTTCCACTGAAGATCCCCAGCTTCGAAATCGAGAATCTAGTGAAAACAGCAGGCAGATGGAGCATAGAGGAGAGGTTACCCTCCATGCTCCATCCGCCCTGCATGGGGTCTCTGAGTTTGGAGGCTTACGACTGTCCTGATAGGATTGTGCCCTTAGTCACTAAGGGTGCAATCCCATGCATGTTTAGACAGAACAAAGTCCTACAAGTCCAACATGGCTGGTTAAGGAATGCTGGGACTTTTTTCCATTTAAACGTGAATAGGATTGTGCCCTAAGACTTAATTATATTTGGGGATGGATGAGAATTTCATTTTTGTTCAGTTTTTATAAAAATTTCCAAACATTCTCCACATCAGTTGGTGGCCCAGCTACGCCCCTATCTGGACAGGGATAACCTAGCTTCAGTTGTCCATACTCTGGTAACTTCCAAATTAGATTACTGCAATGCCCTCTACATGGGGCTGCCTTTGAAGACGGTCCGGAAGCTGCAGCTTGTGCAAAATGCGGCGGCTAGATTGATAGCTGGAACAGGGAGGTTTGAGCATGTAACACCGATTCTGGCCCGCTTGCATTGGCTGCCTATATGTTTCCGAGTCCAATTCAAGGTGCTGGTCTTAACCTATAAAGCCCTACATGGCTTGGGACCACAATACCTGATGGAACGCCTCTCCCGACATGAACCTACCCGTACACTGCGCTCAACATCTAAGGTCCTCCTCCGAGTGCCTACTCCGAGGGAAGCTCGGAGGATGGCAACAAGGGAGAGGGCCTTTTCAGTGGTGGCCCCCCGACTGTGGAATGATCTCCCCGATGAGGCTCGCCTGGCGCCAACATTGTTATCTTTTCGGCGCCAGGTCAAGACTTTTCTCTTCTCCCAGGCATTTTTAACAGCATTTTAACAGCATTTAACAACGTTAAGTTTGTTTTTAATGGACCCCACAACTGTTGTTTTTAAATGGATACTGTTGTTTTTATACTGTTTTTATGTGTGTGTGTGTGTGTGTGTGTGTGTGTTTAAATTGTATACTTTTAATGTTTACTATTTTTAAATGTTGTAAACCGCCCAGAGAGCTTCGGCTGTGGGGCGGTATATAAATGTAATTAAATAAATAAATAAATAAATTCAGGACAAAAAGATTTTGAAAAATTGAATGTGGGAGCCACTGAACATAAATTTGCCTTCAAGGCCCAAGGTTTGAGTGCTTTACTCTTAAAGGTCTGGGTGTGAATTAGCACTGTGCCGAAAATTTCTCCAATGGAAATTTTTTGACCATTCTCATTCAATTTGATAGAAAGGAAATTGCTTTTGAAAATAAATTCAAAGCAGAAGAAATTTCGGAGAAATTTTCACGGGCTTGGTTCAGGGTTCTTGTGCTTATCTTACTTATGAGATGCCTGAGGGGTGGGTGTGAGTGCCCTGTCTTTCATTGTACAGTGGTCTCCCCGACAGCCTGTAGCTTCCTTGGCTTCTCACACTTCCCGCCCAGGAGAAGACATAATTAATTTATTCCTCCCTTAGGGCCTTTTCAGATCAGGAAGTACAGCCAGCCTGGGAGACTGTGGGGCAATTGTAAGATGTGTAATAGAAAGGAAAAACCATAGACAATATCCTCACAGGGATTAGGTAAGGTCAAAAACACCAGCAACACACATTCAAAATATATTATAAATGAAAATGAGACAGAAAAATGGAATCCTCTTTCATGAGGAAAGAAAACTTTCAGGAAATTCCTGAGATGCTTTTTCTTACCTCTTAGAAATAAAAGGACACTTTTCAGAATTTTCTCCATATTTTCTTCACCATTTTTTTTTATGATGGCTGCATTCTTCGAGCTCAATGCCCTGGAGTGATGCTAGGTATATAGGTAGACATATACCTTGCTTGGTATATAGCCACTGTGGTGTAGTGCCTAGAGTGTCAGACTGGGAGTCAGGCGATCCGGATTCTAGTCCCCACTCGGCTACTGGAAACCCACTGGGTGACTTTGGGCCAGTCACAGATTCTGACCCCACCTCGCAGGGTTGTTGTTGTGAAGATAAAGTGGAGAGGAGGAGGATTATGTATGCCACCTTGGGTTCCTTGGAGGAAAAAGGTGGGATACAAATGCAATAATAAATAAATAAATATAGGGCATTGTAGAGGATGCAAAATGGAGGCCAAGCTACCAACACAGTTGATGTATTTTTCTCTTCTCTCCGAACACCAGAAGTGGAGGCATCCAATAAAGCTGATTGGCAGGACACCTAAAGGGAAGTACTTCTTCACCATCAGTCCTAAGATGGCAAATGGCCACTAGCTTTAGCTGGCTTAAAAGGGGGTCGACATTAGACAAATTCATAGGGGATAAGGCTATCAATCTCTATAAGTCATGATGGCTATTTGCTGCCTCCAGATTCAGAGGCATATGCTTCGGTTATACCAGTTGCTGGGAAACTACAGTGGGAGAGAGCTAGTCCAGGTACTTTGCATCTTGATTTGAGATGGAGAGAGGGGGTGCCATTTGCAAAATGTCTTGAGGTGGTCCTGAAAGAACAGAAATGCAGGCTCTCCTAATTCAGAATACAGGTAGGAAATTACAATTTTGAAAGTTCCACCCATTTAAACAAGCATACAAACAAACCCAAATCTCCTTACAAATAGAAAACTAGCTGTGCCCTTCCTACTCATAACCACGCTTGTCTTTCTACTTCTGGGGAGCGTTTCTGGGGTGTGTGTGTGTTAATGTACTGATTGAATGTAATATCCCCACCTGCAGTCATATTCCTGTTTCCAAAAACTACTACCTCACTGCACTGTATGCAATCCACAGTGTTATTTTTGAACTGAATGTTTTTGTATTCAATGTAAGATGATGATGATATTATTATTATTATTATTATTATTATTATTATTATTATTATTATTTGACACAGAAAATGAGAGTGTGTTGTTTTGTAAAAATGAATCTACTTTTTAATGGATGTGGCTTTTCCATTTGATTTGACACATATGGGGAATTCAATGCAGCACAATCACAGGACTGTTTGCTTGGAAGTAAGACCCACCCAGTTTAGTAGGGCTTCTTTCCAAGTAATAGGATGCCTAGGATTGTTGCTGTAGCATCACTAGGGATGTGGGTAAATCTGTCAGTTTTGCCTTCTCCCACACTTGATTTTTTAAAATATCAAGTTCTTTGTCTCCCTATTTGCAAAGTTTGATAAGTCCTTATCAAAAACAAGCTGCAACAAAATTCTCACTCATCCGTACCAGCCAAGGTACAGCTGTTCCCAGAGAGAAGCATGGTCTATCTGTCTGCCGTATCACTAATAAAGATAAGGAGCCTGCCAGAAAATAGAGGTGGCAACTCCAATTCAGCATCACAAACTTGGCTGAATTCACAGGGATTCAAACTAGAGTGGTGCACAAGTGGCCTGTGAAAATTCTCCACCCTATTTGTGGGCAGATTCATTGAATTTCTCTAGCGGGTTTTGAGAGAAGAGAAAAATGTCCCTCTATCCACTTTCTACACAGTGTGCATAATCTGATAGATCATGATCATGACCAGATCTACACCTTGTGTCAAATCATTATGAATGTGGAATAAAAGCAGTAAATAACGCTATGAAGGCAGTATGTGGAATGTGGATTGTGCCCCAACAACCCCCAAAAGTCATATTTTCTGGGTCGTTTTTGTCACGGAAAAAAGACCAGAAGGAGCGGGAGATGCATGGGAGGCAGCACCATTGTCAAAATGACCCATAAACATCTGTTAGTGGCTAGTTATGAGCTTGCTATAAAATGCTCATTTAATGACACTCTATGACTCCCTTTTACTCATTTTTCTCCCAACTAAAACCTTACCCATCCATTGACCAAGCCAACATCCTGCCCTCCATCCTATGCAAGTTCCAAAGCTGGCCTATGACCACCCAACTTTAGACCAAAATTGCACAGAGAGCAGAAACAATGGTAAGTGGAGTAGGTATAAACCAAAGACAAAACTGATTGGAAAAACAACAATAGAACAAATACGGATAATGTGGGTGAGCCAACATGTCAGTGGAACTTCTGGAGTCCAAAGTTTTGTTTTGTTTTGTTTTAAAAGGTCAACCCTAGGCTAAAACCCTATAGCTGACTATCCTTGCGCTTCAAAGTAAGGAGACCCAAGGAAGTGCTGACAGATTTTTAAACACAGCCAAAGTGACAGGTGGTACAGTGAAAACAAATGCCATTCATCAGACCTTTAATCTCTGGGTGTGCCTACGAGAGCCAAAGCAGGAATCTGTTGAGTTCAAGGTGGAGCCCATCTTGAGGAGTTATTTGACTAAAGATAGCAACTTGATCGTGGCCAGTCAACAGAAAAACTTGCATCGACTTCACTGGCAACAGGTCAGGGCCTGGAGTAATATATATCCCGCCTGAGAAGTGATAAACTGGTTATTTTTTTAACCTTCCTCTAAGAGGTCCCCATTTGTCATTCCTTTAACTAAAGGGCCCCAAGGAACTTTGGCAGGTAGACTGCAGACTAGTTACCATCCAACTTTCAACATTGAAAGGGAGAGGGGGTTCTCTTACTTTCCCTCTTCTATTTAGAAAAATCTTGTATTTTGTAAAGCCTTCTTTTTTGTTGACTATTGCCTGACCATGGAATATCTCCCCATATTTTATTTATTTATTTATTTATTTATTTATTTATTACATTTATATACCGCCCCATAGACGAAGCTCTCTGGACAGTTTACAGAAGTGGGCAGTTTACAAAAGGTGGATGACATAATTAAGTTTTCTCTTCTTTCCTTCCTTTAACTCCTGAAAGTATGCCAAATCTCTAGACTTCCCTAAATCAGAAACCTCATACCATTAGTAAGCATAAAAATCAGCAGGCTTTGGTGTCGTTCAAATATTATTTTGTATGGTTAGAATGGAACCCCTAGGAAGAATAGTTGGTACAAAGAATAGTCCTGTGTGTAGTTAGCAGGGAATAGCCCACCTTGAACACCTATGGTACCATCATTCACAGCTGGAGGGCCACCTTCAGATTGATAGGTAATAATAGATTGTGTTTACATTTTCCCATTTCTCTCTCTCTCTTCCACATCTGAACATAACATGTACTGCCTAGCTACTCCGCCCCCCACCCCCCACTCACACACAGAGGGAAAGATACTCAGAGCATTATTTTTGTTGTATTGTAGCACTTCTTTTACTTGAATACTAACTTATTTATTGCATTTCCATACCGCCCAATCTCCGAAGCTCTCTGGGTGGTTCACAGATTGATATCTCTCTTTCTGTAATGTGGATTTTCCCCCTCTTCTCAGCATTACTAAGATTATGACATAAGATGGGGAAAATGGGGAAAATCCCATTGTTTTATCCAGATCAGGTATACTCTGAAAAAAGGCTTACTAACTTCTGGTAGAAACCCAGTAGCCATGGTTATAAAAAGGGCTACTATTCCAGTGGTGAAGCACCTGCTTTGCATGTAGAAGGTTCCAAGTCCAATCCATGCTCTCAGTCAGTGTTGACAACACTGGCCTAGATGGACCAATGGTCTGACTCAGTATAAGGCACCTTCCTGTGTTCCTACTGTTGATAAAGATGTAGGATATGGAATATAGCCAATAAAAGATGGTCGTCTAGCCAATGAAAGAGTGTATTTGGAAGGTATTCTAATAAGATTGAATGTTTGATATTCTAATGTGCCAAATATTGGTGGTTTGTTTACTGCTACTTTTAAGAAACATTGCATTTAGTTTTTTTAAAGGGGTCAGTAATTTGCCATTTCTTAATGTGGATTTAATCTATGTATGGTGGATGAGTTTAGAATATGAAACAGAACATATGCAGGATCATTTTATGTATACATTCCAAATACATACCCATTAAGGGCAAGGGGTACTGAATTAAACAGAAACTTGAAATGCGACAGCCAAACCATCAGGAAACACTGCCCCATCAGAACTGTTTACCCGTTGTTCAGAGGGGGTAATGAAGTCTGAGCAATACAGGAACTTGATGACCTGCAACTCAGGACGCATTAGTCAATCAGAATTTGATCTAGCCTAATGAAGTCAAACAACAACAAAAGGAAATGTGCTGGCACAACGGAAAAGGTCACCCCAGCACTAAAATATAATAGAGTACATAAAAATACTCACTGAGCATCTGAAAAAGTTATCATTAGTTAAAATCTGATTGAATTAGGGAAAATGATGTTACACTGGCCCTCTGGTCTGCAGCCATAATGGCTAGAACCTTACTTCAAATATTTGTTTTTACAGACACACGCAAAAAATTCTCAAGACTCCCCACCCCTCTCTCCATTCCTTGTGGCAATAAAAACGAAATGTTTTCTCTTTTTTTAAAAAAAGAAGATATATTTCAGATGCTGATATCACAGTTCAATAGATACCCCAGCCATATGGGAATCGTGAAGGTGCAGAGAATTCACACAACCTTGCCAGTTATCTAAATAACTGAGCTAATCACAGTTATTTTTTTCCTCCTCATAATGGTGAAAAATGATAAAATGAATAGATGACATGCATGATAAAGTTACTTAGCTGGCTGAGGTTCCTGGCATGCATGATAATGACAATATAGCCAGTTAAATAAAAGACATACAGCCAGTTAAAGAAAGACATTTGTGTTTTCTGGCTTGAAACACTTG